>NW_005187514.1:1757162-1792378 GCF_000239375.1 Pundamilia nyererei | reverse complement strand
GTGCACATGTGCACACACATACCATCAGGGAAGCAGGCATTTGACCTTAGTGCTGATAACAAGCTCATTGATCCTTTTCTTCTTAGCCCAGATGATGTGGCGTCCATGTTTTTCCAAAAAGAATTTCAAACCTGGATTCATCAGAGCAGTTTTCCATTTTGTCTCAGTCGATTTGAATTAAGCTTTGGCGCAGAGAAGATAGCAGCACTTCGGGATCATCTTCACATGTGAATTCTTATATGCTAGAGCTTTAATCTGCATTTGTGGATGGCATGGGAACTGCATTCACAGACGTATTCTTGAGGCCATTGCAGTGATTTCTATGACAGAATCACGCCTGTTTTTAATTGTCCCTCGTGCACAGAGATTTCTCCAGATTCTCTTTGTGGAGATTTGTGAACTTCTGCCAATCTTTACCTCTGATAGTCTCTGTCTCTCTAAGATGCTGTTTTTGTACCCAGTGAATTTACTGATATGTTGCTAGTAAACCGAAGTAGGTGCATAATTTTAATTTTGAGCTAGATGCTCAAATATAGTGATGAAGAAATGAAAGACCTTTAAATTTTATTTTTTTTTTTGCATGATTCATGCATCTGTCTGGCTTAAAAACATGAAATAAATTACAATAAAATCAAAACACATTATTATTAGTATTGTCCCAGAATTTTACATTCACTCTGTAGTACACAGCCTCATTTTACGCTGCTATGCACTCTTCACACTGATGCTGATGTTCTTTTTTTACCTTGTGAGATCTGCTACTTTGGTACAAAACCATCAGGACTTTATGTTTTTAGTTAGAAGCACCTTTGAAATTCAATGACAGTCTGAGAGAACCATCTTTCATGCTGAGCCCTGAACTCAGATACTTAACTAAGAGATCTGAGAATGTCCTACATCATTGTCATTAACACGTGTGACTCTTATTTTTTTCTTAAACAGCATAAAAGAAGCAGTGACTTTCATCAATGCAATTGATGTGAATAAGTTCTCCAGACTGATCTCCCGCATCATACAGAAGCTTCATCTGAAGGTATGGAGACTGCACAATGTTATCTGTGCCAAAGATGAGAGGCTTTGCAGCACAGCTGTCGTGCATGCATAAAGACTTACTGGAGCATCGCTCACACTTGACTCTAATTAATGCACATGCAGACCTGGATCTGCAAATCTTTCTGGTTTGTCACAAGATTGACTCGTCAAACTAAATGTTTTATTCAAGGGACTCTTGCTAATGGGAGGCAGTGCAACTTTTTAAAATAATAATATTTAATGAAATAGACATTTTGACATGTATCAACAGGCGATCACATTATTTAATGTTCTTATGCTGCAATTCAGCCTAGCGCATGAATTGTTTTGTTGATATTTATGAAATTAGAATGAATATTTTAACTCCTTGTTAGTTTATGCTTTGTTTTTTATTCATACAGTAGCAGTTTTTCAACCTTTTGCATGTCTGATTTCAATTGCTACAAGCCTCAGTCTATCCATGACCTACCATCCACATTAAATAAAGATTAGGGGCTTTATTTACTTAACTGGTGGCACAGTGGTACAGTAGTTAGCACCATTGGCTCACAGGCCCAGAGAGAACTTGCAAACTCAGAAGCATTCAAACCTGTGACGTTCTTGCTTTGTGGGTTATGTCCAGGTACTCTGGATTCCTCCAAAGCCATGTTCATGTTAGGTTAGCTGGCAATTCTAAATTGGCCGTTGGTGTGAATGGTTTTCTCTCTGTCTCTCAATGTTAGCCCTGATAAACTGGCAACCTAGGATGTACCTCCTTTCTTACCCTATGACTACTGAAATAGGACATTGGCTTTAGCTGCTATATGACCCTGAATTGGATAAGTTGAAGAAAGCAGAGTGACAAGGACTTAACTTTGGTAATTGTGATACTGCAATGTTCCACATTTTGCTTTAAAAATATCCAAAATAAAAATAAAACTATAATAAAAATCTGTTTGTTGACTGAACTGACTGTCACTCACGAGTGGCAGCAGAGGAGCTGCGCGCAGCAAAACATTAGTGTGAGTAACATGAGATTAATACTGTATGTTGCTTATGAATATAAGCTCCTTTCAAGGAAAACCTTTGTTGTTGTCAGACTTGTCAGATTAACACTGACACCCACATACTGTGTTTTAAAGCTTATTCTGAAAATGTTTTGATTGTCAAGCAGACAGTGGCTTTTCATTCATATATTTAGTTATTATTTCAGGATGCTTTTACATTACATTGGATTTTTTTCTACACAGGGAGAGCGGACGTTCAGTGAGGAAGAGGAGGAAAAACTCCAGGCTGCTCTCTCATTGGATAAAAATGCTCTCAACCTAGTCTTGGAAACTTCTGCCTTTATATTAGAGCAAGTGAGTGGTCACATTGTTTTTCCTGCAGTGCACATAAAAAGTGACTCAGATGATGCACATTTTGCATATTTTCTAAATATCTTAATATGAGGAGATTGGCATGGAGTGTGTACTGTAGCTTTTGAATCACACAGTGAGCCTATTTCTCCACCTGGGGTCACTGTTGTGTTGCGAGTAGTTGTATTTCCAATGTTGTGTTTGGTATTAGATTAAATGGATTGTTCTTTTATAACTGTAACTGCACAATAACCCGATATAAATGAATACATTTGATGCTGATTAACACATCCTGTCCTCTTCTCTCATCACCTTTACTAGGCAGTGTATCATAATGTAAAGCCAGCCTCTTTGCAACAACAGCTGGAGATGGTCCATCTAACCCCAGAGAAGGCTGAGGTGTTCTCTCAGACCTGGGCAACTACTGGACCCGAACTGGTGGAGAAACTGAAATGTAATTTGTTTGCCCCGAAGAAGGTACAGTCTAAGGTTTTTTTTTGTCCTCGTTAGCATCAGACTGCTTATTTTTATTTAGCAGAATATACACAGCAAACCCTTTACAGTTTGTTATTTATGTTTTACAAACAATATATCCAAACAAGAGTTTTACCACTGATGCAGAAACTACAGTGCTTGTTTACAGTGCTTGTAAACCAGTTATTCTTGTCATTCATGCACCAGTTGTGCCTGTGCTGGTGTAAATGAGAAATTTCAGTTGCAGTAAGTCTGTGGAGGAACAGTAAAAGCAAGCAACACTGTACACAGTGTAATATTTTTTTGGGAACATTATTAGTGTTGATATACCTGAACTTTGACTACACCTGCTATAATGTCTTTGAAACCCAAAGCCGCCCGTTCTATTTTATTTTTTCGTGAGCCGAGTTCTATTGAATTCATAATGTGATACTGAATTGAAAATAAGCATCAGACTGTCCACATTAAGACTGACCTGCTTTTGTGTGAATTCTTTCCAGCCATATGGATTACAAAGACTTCTTTCAAAGCTCACACAAGTTGTTTCATTAATTTCTAAACTTGTTTCGCTCTATAACTTGATTAAAGAGCGACACTTCAAACAGCATTCCTTTCAGAGACGAGGGAATTAAGATCAAACGCGGAATAAATACTCAGCATGTACACATCAGTCACATTATGCTGGGGCCGTTGCTGTTGTCAGACATTTATATGTCTCACCTGCTCGTGTCTGGCAAATCTTCCCCTCGCTCCCTAATGAATTTATACATGGAAGGATGTGACGGCTATTGATCCTTGAGAATAGAGTCGTAATTATACTAATACTGTAATAATTAAATTAATATGTTTTGTCTCACATGCACATTTGAGATTAAATTGAGTCTCATATTCATACACACCATTTCTATTCAGCAGGCATCTTGTCATTTCTGCCACATGCTCATTGAACATAAAGCCATAAATTTCTTATTTCTTGCTCAATATCAAAACTGGGTGTGAAAAATAAAGCTACAAGTATTAGTCAACCAACTGAACGTTAACTGGCATCGCTTTTGATTAAGCAATTAATTGCGCGTATCAAAGAATTTGTGGAGTTCAGCCTCTGGAATATCAGGACTTGGTTCTTTTTTTTCTTCACTGATAATATCACAATTGTAAATGCAATATCTTTGGTTGGTTGGACAAAAAGCTGACATTTGAAGATCCCACCTTGGGCAATTATAAATGACATTTTCCCCTGTGTTCTGGCATTTTACAGAGCAAACGACAAAACAATCAGCAGATGAATCAATAAGGAAAATAACTGCGAGATGTAGCTGTAAGCTCAGTGCTCGTGTCAAATATATACGTGTGTGTGTCATGATTGACAAATTAAGTAAATAGTTTTTTGAATGCACAGCAGAAACGAGCAACGGTCTTACAAATAATCACAGACCGCATCACCCCAGCGATCTAAATAGTTGTGAGAACTAAATACCAAAATAATATAAATATCACACATGTGGGAACAGGACCTCAAGTTAATCTCTATGCTTGCTACTGGCTGTTGTGTGATTGAATGGGCTATTTGCTGTTTTAATTAAGAATTAAGAATTTTTCCTTCACGTGAGGTTGTCGGGACAGTTCCTTTCATTCCCTGTTTTTTTTTATCTAAAAATGAGCAAACTGACCGACGATCAAGCAGAAAAAGCAGAAATGTGTTAGAAAGCAATGCCTATGTAATGTACTATTAGAATGCTCATTTCTTTTGACCGATCTTGTGCAAGATAATAAAATATGCAGGTGTTTATTAAATGTATTCAGATTTATTCCTTTACATGTAAAGAAACGTAAAGACCAACGACTGCAGAGTTGTAATGTTTATTCCTGCTAATTTGAATGTTTCTGCAGTATAAATAAACGTATTTCAGTCCTTCCCCACCTCACACCTGTGCTGTGATGCATCCACAACCAATAAGTCACACATGGTTTATTATTATGGCCTCTCCCTGCATCATAAAACACTTAACTGCCCCGCCTTGACTCACCGCTGCTAATCTATCACCCTGCTTCAGCTGACTGGTGAAGTGTCTGTCATTAAATCAGCCAAGCAGGTGGGGGAATTGGTGAGGTTGGTATAAGGAGACGCTGCAAGTTTTACAAGTTCACATCACATCACGCAGACCGTCTTTTTTTTCACTTTTGTTGGAGAAAAGTTTGGATGAAGGGATAAAGTAAAAGTCTACACAAATGTGGCCATGCAGCAAATAAAACAGTTTTCAGTTTTCCTTTGTTATTGTAACAAAGCGATATGGCAAAATGTTAACACGAACAGATGAAATATTGAAAAGTCTAAATTAGTAATAACTACTTTGGAAAAAAAAGTGCAATGCTGATTAATTTGACTAATAAGTGCTTTGGCAACATAAAACAGTAAAAAAAAAAAAAAGAGGGAAAAACAATGAGAAGGAAATGAAGGATAATAAAAAAATCAGGTCAAAAGTACCAAGATAATGAGGATGAGGCAGAAGTAATAATAAAATAGCAATTATTTTATGGGAAAAACACTTTTTTAAGTCTTTGAAAAGCTGCCTGAGGCAGTTATTAAACTGAAGTGTGAGGCTTTATTTTTACGGTTATGTTAATTCTAAAACTCTGTTTGTGTGTTTCAGCTGGAGTATGTTGGCTGGCAGTTGAACCTGCAGATGGCTCAGTCCAGCCATGCCAGACTGAAGTCTCCCAGTGCTGTCCTCCAGCTGGGGCTCCAGGGTGAAGACTCTGAGGTATGGACACATACAGACAGTCTGCTTTTCTTATAGCTTTACTTATCTATTGTAAACATTCTATTTGCTCCAAGACTTATTGTGCACTTTGATCACAGAGCTGTTCTTTGTAAATGTCAATTAAGAGGCACCATCAGTCTTTCTCTGTTCTTTTAATAAAGTACACTTTCTTTCTTCTTTCTTTCTTTCTTTTGCTAATCCCTCTGGTCTCTGTCTTGACCCAGAGGTAGACTTGCATCTAGCTCCAGGGTAACTGTAGTGTATGGATCAGAGATCAGGGAGCTTGTTATCAGAAACCTCGTGGGTCCTTTTGTTCTCTTGAGAGACTTATTGTGTGGTTGAAATTGGTCAGTGTGTTGGGGCATTGTTTTGTTACCAGCACTGAATTGTTTGAATGCCCAGCATCTAAGCTTTGTTGGAATATGATTTAGTCTCGGCGCCTGCCTTATTGAGGTCACTAGTGAGTTTCTTCATTAAGATTCTTAATAGGCAAATTTTACCCACAAATAGTAGGACAAATAATTAAGCATCAATCTAATTAACCTTAAATATTTGCTCTTCTAAAGGAAAACACCAAGAAGCATGAGCTACATATTGTTTTGACTTTTTGTTTTCTATCAAAGCATTTTCCTGTTTCTATTTATTTTTATTCAGAGTTTGTT
Source organism: Pundamilia nyererei (assembly GCF_000239375.1). Classification (NCBI taxonomy): domain Eukaryota; kingdom Metazoa; phylum Chordata; class Actinopteri; order Cichliformes; family Cichlidae; genus Pundamilia; species Pundamilia nyererei. The sequence goes on along the minus strand of NW_005187514.1, from coordinate 1,786,111 downwards.
TGGATCCCAATTAGCTAAAACCATGTACTTACTCTGATAACTGAGACCTCATGAGCCTCCCTCACTCATTTATTCTTTTTCCACTGGGAGAGGTAGAGCTCTGTAGCTGTAGTGGAAGCAATCAGAACTCAAAAGACATTGTCTTTTTAACATTAAATGATTTTCAACCTTTGAAGTTTGAGATTTAATTGAAACATTTTCTTGAGTCTTAATGATTTAATTCTCCTAACAAGCTCAGCCTCAAACATGAACACATACTTAGTGAAATGTTGTTGATTTTATTTTATTTTATTTTATTTTATTTGAGAAATACTTGAAATGTATTCTGCCGACTATGAGTGGTGCACACGACTTTTGTTTGTTGGCACAGATACTAAAAATTGATTTTTGGTCTTTGGGCACTTGAACGGTTTCTTGTAAAGCAGTTTTTGTCTCAGAATGGTGAGACTGATTATCCCCACAGCCTGGATAGTGGTGTTCCAGCTGACTAGTCAAGTGTCTTTCTCGCACACTGCTTTGTATTCAGACCCTAGAGAATGTCGGCTCAGTCTGAACGTAGAATTAGGCATGACATATTCAAATTGCTGTCATCTTAAATGCGGCCCTATAGGCGTTAGCCAGAAAAAAATATGTGTTTTGCTTTATCTTTGTGAATGCAACAGCGGTACGTTATTTTATTTTTTTGTGGTTTTCTTCTGTGTTCTCCCTAGGCTTTGCAGAAGAGGTATTAATTTATTTAAATCCACTTACACAATTTCCCTTGTGGGAGGAGATAGCTGGGGGGCTAAAACAAGGCTGGTTAAAAGTGTAACTTCACTGAACATCATTGAGGTGCACATTCACCGTTGACCTACAGGGGGCACTGTTGCCTCACAGTTTGGTAAGCAGCCCTCAGGGGCAGTGAAGTGTCTGAGATGGATAAGATTCCTCGTTTAAGTTTGTATTAAGGTACTTTGAGCGTGCACTTTTCTTTTAAATTTCCATTGGTGCTTTCTGATTAGAGTTTCTTGACAGTAAGTTTGTTTGCTTCCAAACTCTGAGAATCCCTCAGTAAAACTTTTGAGATGTCAAAACACTGCAATGACAGAGAAGTAAATTAGTTGTGAATAGAAATGAAATTCTGCTGCAAGTGTCATACTAATTACAGCACAGATTTATAGCACCGTCACTGCTGGCTGTCTAATGGCGAGGGGAAGGGAAAACAGCAAATGGAAGAAAGCAGAGAATTAAGAGGTGACAAGGACAGAAATATTGAAATATAAAGGTGAGAGAGGGAGTGAAAACAAGTAAAACAATTAAAGAGGATAGAAATACTGAAGAAAATTGGGATCAAGAACAGAAAGCAAAAGATGTGTAAGGGGATGGCAACAGTGGCACTTTGTGTTTTATTGATTGCTTGGAACCTAAGTGGAGAGTAAGACTCTCTCATCCGACTGGCCTCCTACTTCATTAGCACTCTTCCTGAGGAGGAGGACTGCCAGGGGGCTTCACATCTCATTCTCCAAACTATATGTGACGTACAGTGTATCTGCAGTAGAGTGGATAAGATGTTAGATGGCATACTTGAAATTAAAAGTGAGTGGAGTGGATTTTTATATTTGTTTCTGTGTTTTATTGAAGTATATAATGTCAGGGGAAGATCTTCATAACACCCTCCGTCTCTAAAGTGTGTGGACCAACACGGAATTTATGGATTATAGTTTCTGTTTCAATAATTGTGTGACCTCACCCATGTGAGATGATATTTTCCTCATAACTGAATTTGTATCGGGTTTGGTGAAAAGTTGCTGTTTCAGATATGAAAACCGAGGAAGCACTGCAGTACATCGGCACAAGGCATAAATGTCTTCTCATGCACTCCTTAATATTTCAGGAGTGAGAGCTCTAGTTTACCCTCATAAGGACCGGTGAGATTGGCCTCGTTCAGTGAAGGTATGACGCAAGACCTGTTGCATTGTTATCCCAGTGGGGAGGGGGCTGAGACAGAAAAATGACTTGATTGATCTGCTGTCAAAAGGAAAGAAAAGTTTGGGGGAAAACTTGATGCGAGCAGATGATGGAAGGGAGAAGATCAGGATGCAGCAGAAGGTGATAGCAAGGACAAACAATAGAGAAAAGACTACAAAGAAAACTTGAGAACGGCAACTGAAAGATGAGAGTGAGAATTTGCTGAAATTTTTTATGCAGTTTGCATTAGGCTATGTGAAGTCCTCTTAATAGTCGTGTGTATGGCATGCGACTTTACGACAGGAAGTGTTTCTGAGCTTCTGAGAAACAGGAATGTCTGCTTTTATCTGTATTTCGAGAAGGTTTTTGTTGGCATGCTAGCTAGACTGCAGATAACCCGATTAAACATTTCCAGCTGCATAGACCTTGAGATATAAATGCATAGTTTTTTCCATTTTATGTCAGAGGTGTGTTGTTTGTGAGACTTTTGCCTTTAGAGAAATAATGATGTGTAAAACAGATACTGGCTTTCTACCCAGCATCTGCTGTATGCATACTGGACTGCTTGAGTTTGTAGAACCAAATGGACATCTCCCTTTCATTCTCCAAGTTACTGACTTTATCCTTCAGTGCAAAACTTTTTGAAAATCTTCAAATATGCCGGTAGGTTATGAATGAAAGAAATTGACAAAAAAACCCAAGATTCTTAGTTTCATAAATTTATGTATTTGCATCTCTAGTACAACAAACCAACATGCCAACAAACCAGATGGCACAATTTTGTACAGCAGCAGAGACAAAAACGTAAGTGTTGCAAACTTGAGGAAGTGAGATCTTTTTTTAGCCATATGTTTTCATGATCACACCATGACTGGGCCACAAAGTATTTAACAAGATATCATTATTTTTCTGTGATTATTGAATTTGTAAAAAGACACAGCTCACAGAAAGCAAACATGCAAGAGGAGAATATTTCAATAATAGATAAAAGAAAGGCAAAGATAAAAAGGGCGCTGAAAGTAAAACATTAAAGTGAATTATTCTTGAACTAAACTGCAGGAACTCTGCATTATTCACATCTTTATTTATCTTATTTATCTCTGAGGTGCGGAAACACTGGCTGCCTCTCAAAAGCAAAGGATTTGAACGCAAACCAGACAGTGTGAAAAACTAAGTAAAGTTAATGCTTTCACAGGAGTTATGAGGGTAAGTAGCAGCCATGTACTGTTTATTAAATCAAGTAGTTGTCAAGCATGGTGTTGGAGGTGTGACGATTTTGGTTTGTTCTGCAGCCACAGCAACCTCATAGTCACTGAGTCGACCATGAACTCCTTTGTCTAATGTGAGGCCATCTGTCCGACAGCTGAAGCTAGGCAATATTTTGTTTTGGTACAGGACAATCATGCCAAGCATACCGGCAACAGAATGGCTGAAAAACGAAATAGTCAAGGTGTTGCAGTTGTCCGGTCAAAGTCAAGACCTCATCCTGACTTAAGTGCTGTGCCAGGACCTTAAGAGAGCTGTGGGGAAACAAATGACCTCAATAAACTGAAGCTGTAAAAAAGAGCACGCCAAAATTCCTTCACAATGATTGAACGACTAATAAAGTTACACAGCAAACAATTCAAGTTATTTCTGCTGAAGCTGGTTTTGTTTAATCTCGGGGTTTGTTTAATCACACTAAATAAATAATGGCTTTATGTGATGTAATGTGCCATATGTTGTTGATCTGACCTGGCACTGAATTAATTTTTAGACCAGTACGAGTAGAGTTTTTAAAACTTATGCCCTGTATAAAACATTTAAATTGACAGATAGTGTACCTTCATTGTGCCATGACTGTGATCATATTTAGGAACTGTGTTTGACATCGTATAGAAGAAAGATTGTCTGAATCTCAGTGTTTAGACCAGAGTGAAGCCTGAGTTTTTAGAGCACAAGAATTATTTGTACATATTCCAACTTCATTATTTGAAATTTTGGGTATGTTTTGTATTGGCAGCCATAATTTCTAAAGTATATGTATGAGACAAAAAATAAATAAAGACACAGTATCAAACGATCCTTTTAAGCATATGATGTAAGGTAAGCATTTGCAGGGCCATTAGTCATACTCAAAATATTTGGCCACAGAATAAGCAGCTTAGTGTAAACACGTCAATCAGTTGCACTATTAATTTGTGCGGCACAACGCTTTGGGAATAGGACAGAGAGAAAACCCACTTCTGATGGAGGCTTTCTGAGGAGGCTTTAAGCACTGCTAAGGATGTAATATCCACTCACTCATTTAAAGGAGCACACTGGATCTTTTTCTGTTTTGAAAGGCTCGGATAAATAATTCGATGAAAAGACAGATATTCCATGGAGGAAAGTACAAGTGGCTATACTCAAGTGGGCACAGCCTGCATTTGTTTAACATTTTTGTTAGCTTGTAAAACAATATTACAAATCAGCCTTTTGACCCCTTTTAGCGGTGCTACTTGCGACCACCTTAAGATAGACTGATTCGTTTAAAAAACCTTTGGATGCTTAAGTTTGTTTTCTAAACATAGATTCATAAAACGGAAATTCTGATGTCTTAAAATTTAAATCTTTTACCGCTCTTGGTGTCTGTCTCTATCTTTTGGCATTAGGATGAGCCACTGCCCTGCTGACCAAAGGCTAGGGTGAAAATTATAATACGGAACATCCACTTGCAAGGGAGACTCTGTCGATTTTAATATTTATTGTGCACATGCTAGGCTGCAAAAGCACGGGGTAAGAGCTAGTGAGCTAATGTACCCTCTACATGCTGGCTCCGACTTCAAAGGATATCTTTGCTTGATAGCTTCAGACAGACTTGATGAGAATTGATAAAGCAAAGCTCTTCTGAGTTTTTAAGCCTCAAAGGGGAAAAAATGTACTAAATGCAGCTTTGAGACAAATCCCAGACTTTCCCCAACAGATTTTTCTTATGTTCTTCCTATGGCCTATTCAATCAAAAACTTGTAAGCGGGAATAGCTTTTCCCCTAGAGCTGGAGTTTCCACTGGACGCCACCCAAGTACTTGTTTCATTCAGTCTTGTTGTTTTTCATTTCACTATGGGGCTCAAGTGACTGGTTGATACAACACCCTGCTGGCCTTAGAGCCTCCTCACTCTAAAAAACTTTTAACGATAAAAATAAAATGTTTCTTTAAACTCAAACAGTTTTAACAAACCTAGTGATGTCCTCCCCATTATAAATAAGAGGGAATATATACACATGAAGGAGAGAAGAGGAGAAGCTCAAACTAGAGGAGGATCTTCTCTAAGTGTCTGTCACCTGAGATAATAGGAATTTGTTTTGGGGGGTTTTGTAATTTGTAATTATAAATTGAAAATGGCAAATATTTGCTATATCTGGCTTCTCAAATGTAAATGTTTGCTGTTTTTTATCGTTTAACTTTAACAGATGTTTAGTTTGATAAAAGGAGCAATTTGAGAATTTTACTTTGGGCTTCAGAAAACAAGGATTTATCACAGTTTCTGACAGTTTGTAGACTAATCAATTAATTGATTGAAAAATGTAGCTAGAGTAAGTGTAGAGAAAATACTTTCTTAATTAAAAGAAGTTCAGAGGTTAGAGATTAGGGTCAGCACCTCTGATCTCATAGAGATACAGTATTTCACTCCTGGTAATTTCAGTCCACTAACAGATTACATTTTTATTAACAAGTGTCTCCTCTGGTCCTGTTTTCAATGTCTGGGCTCGCTTTAGACCTCACAATCTCAGCTTTTTGCTATATAAATCATGTTTAAATGCATCTGTCATTTTAACTGTACTCACCTGTTTCTTAAATGTCACAGAGTACAAACAGATCACTATAGTATAACACAAAACTGTAACCAAAGTAAAACAGTCAACAGTCCATTTGTTGTAGCGTCTGGAAAGGGAACAATTGAGCTTGTTTTGCGTCACTGTTCCTGAAGGATGGTGGATGATGCTGTGGTAGTTTAAACAGCTCTCAATAAAATTTGGACTCGGAAGAGCGGCTTCTTTCTCGTAGGCAGAGTGTTTCTAAGCATCAAATAAGCTTGCTGTTAATTGTGCTCATTCCTAGGCAAGTGCTTCTTTTCAGAAAGAGCATATTTCTGATTCCTGATTCACATTTCTGGGTCTTATTCTGTCTGATTCTTTCAAATTTGCATAGTTTTACTCCAGTCCACGCTTTCAGCACTTTTCCTTTTTATCGATCCCCAAATAAATTTCTTGACCTACTTTTTTTTCTCTCCTGTCTTTTATTTGTGATTTTTTTTATGAGTGAATCTCATAAATTTGTATTATTATTTTTTTTGTGTGTCAAGTTGTCCCTAGCTAGCTCCAAACTATAAGACAACTAAATGTAGTTTGTGGAAACCTGCTTGTTTTTCTTATCAAGGCATCCAACATGAAAGAGTTTTTTTGTTGTGTGATTCTAATTTATTTTCTCTGTTTTGGCTTATAGCACCGGTGCTGTAATGAAGGAGGAATGAAAGCTCTGTGCTCGAAAGCACACAACAATACACACTCGGCACACGTTTTGAGCCCTCTCGGTGAAGGCTGTGACTTTATTTATTAACAGTGTGTGATGAGGCACGCAATTAAACATCCCTTTTTGACTTCTGCGAGGAGGTGCTGTGATCAGAGCCTCCCTGAACATCCCTGCTTGCCTCACGTGTCTCTGTCAAACCGGCATCACGAAGATGCGGGGCAAACTTTAAACGCAATTCAAAGTCCTCCTGACAAGTTACGTAAGGCCTCATTCTTGCCTCCCACATGCTGTCGTCATGTAGACCCAAAAAACAACTCATCCGGTGTAGATCCAACCTTTTCATTTTTCCATTTGAGGGATTACATGGCCCAATCAATATATTTGAGAGCTTTGATGTAAATGGTACCACGTTCAAATCCTTCACACCAAGCCACCCACCAGCCGGGAAGGACAAAAGCAGCTTTGTCTCAGTCTCTACTTGCCTTGCTCTACATGTCCCAAGATGCTTTGTTGCTTTGTGTGCACATCTTTTTAAGGGTCTCCCTTTCTCTCTCCATCTCTCTCTGTCTCGTTCTCCATCTCTCCCTCGCCCTTCCACTTTCCCACTGGTGATTTGTTTTTCTCCTCTGGGATTTGGGATCCCATTCATTCAGAGTGCATTGTTCAGCTCTTATCCATTCTAGTGGATGGGCCCCGAGATGCAGAATGGGTGACTGTGGGTCCTCTCGTCTCTGCCTTCGCTCTCTCGCTCTCTCTCTCTCTTTCTCCCCCCAACTTCTCGTCACCCCACTCCTTGCTGCTTGCCATACGATGATGTCATGGCTCCTATTTGCTCCGGGGGTACCCATTGATTCGATCTCCCCATTACACACTCTCTATATCTCTCCTGTCCACCCCGCTCTCTCCCCAACCTCCACTCCTGTTTTCCTCAGCCAATCCCCTTCCCAAATTCTTTCGCCTCTTAAAAGGCGCCTGGGGGATTTGGGTATGTTTGGATGTTGTTTAGCACACCCACGGTACATGCTTGACACCCAGATAGGCGAACCGTCAACCCTGCAAATCCAACTGCAACTTCCACTTAAATCTCATTGATTTAACGTCGCCCTTTTATTCTCACATCTCCCACTCCTGTGATCAGCTTTTATTTCTCTTTGGTTATTCAGCCTGTTTTGTTTTACACCCAGTTTGTGAAGTAATCATTAATCCCCTGTTAATCTGTTGGCCATTTTGTAGAAGCTGGTGGAAATGCTTAAGAGTGCCATTTTCAGATGTGCGTGTGTGTTTTTTCTGTTCATCGTTTCATTTTTTTTGGCATGTATTTTTGAGAAGATGCTCTGCTACTTGGCTGAACTATTTGAGTTTAAACAAGACGCACTGATTGCAGAAGCATAGAGCCAAATCACATCCATTCATTCCAGTGAAAGTTATCTGATAGGCATACAGAATGAAAAGGCTGTTTTTGCTTTATTCAAATGCCAGATATTGATAGTAATGTAGACATATCGTCGCATCAGGAACAGGTTTGGATGTTTATTCTTCTGGTTTCTATTGTATTTGTCGCTGTGTTCTTTTGTTTTCCGAGCTGTCTTTGTCGGCTTGCATCACACTGTGACGAGATGTAATCACAATGAAAGGATCTGAGCTATAGGCTTTTTGCCTGCCTTGAAATAATGATTATAATGAGTGGGTTGCAGCCTGACACTGCTGTCGTCTGACTTGCAATGATAGGGCAAAGACTGCTCCCTCTGCCTATATCAACAAATTGTCACCAGTTTCTTATTGAATGCCCACCCTCTTTGATGATACACTGGTATTTGACTGTTGGAAGATAAAGCAGTACTTTTGAAATTACTTTATATGTTCAGAGTGGAATTTATTTGCTTCACCTGCACCATGGGTATAGATGTATACACAGTACACATGTATAGACGTATATGGATTCAATTAGGCTCTTGACTGCAACTGTAAAGCACCAGTGGAACACCAAATGTTGCTCCTGCTGTGCAGACAGCTGTATTGACTGATCAGAAGCATATGCGATCCGTTGCATTTGTGAGATGGACAAATAAACACGATTTTCTATAAAACCTGTTTTCTGATTTAACAAAAATGAATCAAGCATCTCAAGTGGTTTCTAAGCCATACAAGAAATGGCCATTTTAAATACACACAAGTATTGTACTGTAATACACGACATCTCTGTCTGTGTGTTGCAAGTACATCTTAGGTGGCTGAAGGTACATATCAGAGATCATGATGTCATCATGTTTCCTAGCAACCACTTAGTAATAGGCTAAAATGACCTCTTTTGTGCCTATATGTACCTACAGCTCTCTAAAAAGCTTTGAATCATTTTCATTTCATAGTCATCTGCACCAAGAGGCCAAACGCTACTGTAGCATGGACGTGTAGTGATTAAAGAACAAAGAAATATAACCACAATCAAGAAAACAAACAAAAAAACGCTGGGACGCTGTGTAAAAAGGGTAAATAATCACAGAAAGTGCTTATTTTCAAACCTCATAAATTCATATTTTATTTACAATAGAACATAAAAACATATTAAATGTCTAAACTAAGGAAATGAACATTTTAACAAACAAGGTTATTTCACTTTTGACGGCAGTAGCATGTCTCAAAACGTTGGGAAAGGGCCACATTTACCATTGTGTCACTTCCACTTTTCTTTTAACAGCCTGTAAACGTCTGAAGTCAGTTTCTGGACTTTTGGGAGAGGAAAGATGTCCAAGTCTTTTTTGTTGTATTTTTTATTTCATGATGCATGAAATTTTAGTTGGTGACAGGTCTGGACTGCAGGTCCACCTCTTCTACTGCAAAGCCATGGTGATGTAGTAGCGGCAGTATTTGGTTTATCATTGTCTTGCTGAAATATGTAAGGCTTTCCAAGAAAGAGATGTTGTCTGGATGGGAGCATATGTTTCTCTAAAACCTGTATATACCTTTCAGCACTGATGGCACCTTTCCAAATGTGCAAGCTGCTAGGTCCATAGGCATTAATGCACCCCCATACGATCAGAGAGGCAGCCTTTTGAACTGAGCACTGATAACAAGCCAGATGGTCTCTCTGTAATTTTTAGCACAGAGGACGAGATGTTTTCCAAAAATAATTTCAAATTTTGATTAATCTGACCACAGAACAGTTTTCCACTTTTCCTCAGTTCATTTAAAATGAGCTCTGGCCCAAAGAAGGCAGCAGCATGTTCTTATATAACTTCTTCTTTGCTTGATAGCACTTTAACCAGCATTTTTTGGATCGCACAGCAAACTGTATACACAGTTAGTGATTTCTGGAATCTTTTTAAGAAATCATCAAGTCCGTGCAGTGTTTTCCATCATGCCTGATTTTTAATACAGTGCAAGCCAGAAGTGACGGGGATCCACTATTTTTGTTTAACTTTGTCTTTTGCGCGCAGAGATTTCTCCAGATTCTCTGAATACTTTGATGATATTATACTGTAGACGATAAGTTATTCAAAGAATTTTCAATTTTATGTTTAGGGGCTTTATTCTGAAATTGTTGCACAGTTTGTAGACAGACCATCAGTTTTAAAAATGACCGATTATTGTTATTGTTTTGTTCTATTGTAAATAAGACAAAAGTTTATGAGATTTGTAAATCATTGCATTCTGGGTTTTTTTTATTGTTCGTTTTTTTACATTTTGCAAAACATCTCCGTGTTTTCAAAATTGGGGTTTTAAGTGAAAACTACACTTGACCTGACATTGAATACCTGTTTTTCTCCTTCCTTTTGATTCTTACATTTTTAGGTTTCCAACCAGCCGTGTTCAATAAATAGATTTTGTATTTTGGCATTAACTATGGAACAGGAAAGAAGTGGGAACACTTCATTGTCTCTTCTCATAGCTACAGTATTTGTTGATGACACCATATTTATATCTGGCTTTGTGTTGTTCGGTCGAGATGGAATGTTTTGCTGTATTGGAAGGATCACGGCTATTGTCTCTTGCAAGCTGTACTGTAAACTGCCCCTCAACCCACCCCACCCCATATCTCTTTTTCTGTCTCTCTCTCACACGCACATTTCAGTACTCCCCCTTCTCTTTCCTTGTGTATGAGAGCGACAGTGTCTACATACCATAGGGGCACAGGGTGGCTGCCTTGGTAATCGTCTAGGGCTGCCACATAGCAGAGAGAAGCAGGCCTGCAGTGGTGAATAGCAGCCGTTACTCGTCCTCTGCGAGCCTCTCTCTCTCTCCTTAACGGACCCAGCTCATTTACCCATGACCTCCACTCTAACCTTGTGCCAACTTAATACATTAAAATGCCTACTGTTTCAAAATGGAGGCCCTGGCTGAAGGGGTTGAGTGCCTCTCATGCTCAAATCTGGCACACCAAGCCTTAGTTAAGGCCCGTGCTATAAGATGTTGGCTAGCTGCACTTCTTCCTCAACTCACCCCACACACATTTAGATGATTAAGGTTTGACACAATTTTTTTTTAGCTGTGCTGTCTCGATATCATGTTGCAGTAAGCAGATTCAGAGGTGAGCATCGGGTCTGATGGAGGAAACTTTAAATTTGCTTGTACAACTTGGGGCTTGTCAAAGATGGGGGTTTTATGCAAAAGGAGCCCAAAATTTAGAGCTCTTAAATTAGTTCACATCATGCAGTCAATATATAGTCTTTGCAGCTTTCCCGTGGTAGCTGCACATCAGTGGGAACGTTATTTCCCAGACCTGTTGGAAAGGAGACAGAGTGTATGAGCTTGGCAGCAGAGACTGGTACATGACATGGCATCTTCCCTGTTTCTGCATATCAGGCGAGGGTACCTAGCTGCCACCACCATAATGATCCTGTTATGGCTCACAAGCGGCTCGTGTTCCTTGGCTTGTTTGTCTTGGCGCTTGAGCTGATCGTGTCTCCATTTTCCCTGGCTCGCAGCGTCAAGCCTCCTGATTTAGATGCTCTTAAACATGAGTGTTGTGGGTTTAAAAAAAGAATTTGAGGAAATAACGGACTGTGTTAGATCAGCATGTGGGTGAAAACGCAAGGAACTGCAGCTGTTCGATACAAGCTGATGATGTGAGCTTGTAACAAAGTGTTAATGAGAAGTATATACAAGTAATTAGTGTGTTTCCTGCAGGTGCTCTGCATGTTAGAAAGGACAACTGTGGAAAAATATCCTGACCTGATTCTCCCAAAATTGTCTTCCTTGGCAGTTTTACTGGTATTAACAATAAGCTCAATGAGTGCAGCTCAGTGAACAAACACTCATTAAGCTTCTACTTTGTCAGGAAGGCACCAGAAGAGCATTGTTTATGTCTGCAGTGCTGCCAGACGCATTTAAATGGTTTAATAAAGTCATTCAGTAATTGTTCATGAGAAATTCAAAAGTGGCTTCAAGTTACACACGACTTGCTTCAGCTCCACATGATGCACAACGCAGTGCCAGCATTTAGTTGCCTTGAGTTTGTGGAAAATAACTTTAGGGTAGATGCCTCTTATAACTCTTTTTTTTTTTTCTAATACTCATTGCATTAGTAAACATTAATTTAAAGTTAACATTACATCATAAATAAAGTTGGCTTATTGAAGATTTTTGGATAAATACATAAACGTGATCAATACTAATGTTTATGAGAAATAAACGGCTTGTTCTTCGACTGCTGTTTCAGCTGTCGAATGCATTTGAGGTAAAGTAATTCACTAGAAGTACTTGAAATTTTATTTTGAAATGCTTCTGCTGAGAGTTTGAACTCAAAATTTGTGCTGAAGATGAGCGCCTTCAGCACTGAGCAAGATTTGTGACTTCTTAACTCAAACCCAATCCAGTGAGTAACTTAGACAAGTGTGATGTTGAAAATTGGACAAACTTTGACTGATTTCAATCGAACTTCTAAAAAGTTTGATTTATTTATTTAGTTTTTAATTAGGGAAGATTTTACTGCTTAAAAATTAAGCTGCTTAAGAACAACATATCAGACTACCCTTGTGCCCTCAACTTTAAATAAAATAATTTAGGCAGTATTCCAAAAAATCTTCTTCACCTGTTTAAGGCATTTTAATTGTATCTCATTGGTGTGGGCATAGCCTAAATGAGCTGAAAGCATTGCGAGGGTTGATCTGAAAATCAGATGTTGAATAGCACTGGATAAACGGTCCACACAGGCAGCATTTCCTCTGCCCACGGATAAGCTGCCAGCTCCAGTCATTCCAGTTCAGGACTCAGTAATTTTTAGGTGCCTAATATGATTTGTGTCCTTTCAGTGTCACCCTCCAACTAAGCAACGTGGGCGGTGTCAACAAACAATGTGAAAGCACCAGGCTACTTCCAGACAGGTGCCATTCTAATAGGATATACTTACTGTACTTGTTGCTTTTTTGCTGTTAAATCTGTTTCCACTTGCACATTAGTTACATTTCTCCAACTACTCTTGCCTTTGTTTACAGTTTGGCCTTTGTCAGTGTTTATAAGTCCTGATGGCCTAGTCGTTTTAAAAAGAGTGTTATATAACTGCCCCAAACCCTGGTTTTGGTGCCAATATCAAGCATCATCAGGAGTACTGACAAACTTGCAAAACTTTAAAGTTGTGCTTTATATACACTCACTGGCTACGAAGGTGTTAGGTACATCTGTTCAACTGGTCTTTAATGGATGTATCTAATCAGCCAGTCACATAGAAAGGTGATTTAAATTACTTGACATTGTTAGTGGCGAACCAACTGGTCTGACTGTTTAAAAAGCTATTGATCTACAGAGATTTTCCTGTACAACCACTTCAGTGGTTTACAGACGCATTTCTGAAACAGAGAAAATATCCAGTAAATAGTAGTTCTATGGGCGAAAATACCTTGTTGATGTCAGAGGTCAGAGGAGAATGTCCAGACTTCTTCAAGCTAGTGGGAAGGAAACGGTAACCAAAATAGCCTCTTGTTACAACCAAAGTATGCAGGAGTAACTCTGAATGCACAATACATCAAGTCTTGTGTTCACTCAGTGAATACCTGTATACTTGGCCCTTTTTCAGACCCTTTCAATTTTGTAATATTTAATATGCACCTTAATTAATTTAATATATTTCACATTAATTTAAACACACCACTCTATATTGTATTAATTTTCTCACAGTAAAACTTACAGAACAGTATATTTGGGTATATAAAATATGAAGTATTCAGACCCTTTACTTAGTACTTGGTTGTACCGCCTTTGGCAGCACTGACAGACTCAGGTCTTTGTGGAAATTTTGCTACAAGCTTGGCACAGCTTTCTTTTGGGTTTTTTCCTTTTCTTCTTGGCAAAATCAGCCAGACTCTTGGCTGGGATGGGGAGTGTTGATGTACAGACCTTTCTGGGAGTTTATTAATAATACTTTTTTTTTTTTAAATTCGAAACCTTGTTTTGCTTTATTTATTTTTAATAAATCATTATCAGTTATCATGATAATTTAACTAATAAAAACAGATTTTTTTAAAGAAATAAATGAATCATTTCATGCAAATGTGACAGTTTTCTACAACCAGAAGTAATCACAGCAAATTTTATAAAAAATCGTACACTTGTGGGACATTATTGCACCGTAGTGAACATATCACAGTCCTGTACTAGTCTTATGCTGTTGCACATGTTTACATATTTATATGAATTATAATCCCAACATCCTTTACTTTCCTTCATCCTCTGATTGTGTTGAACAGAATGAATGAGATGGGGAATGTACCATGTGCAATTGGCGAGGAAGCTATTTTTGGCTGCACTGAAGGATGAGCCAGTTACATCTGAATAGACGAGGAATGATTCTTCGATCAGTGGTGAAAAAGCCACTTTTTTCCCACTCCATCATTGCCGATCTCTCGTCTACACCAATCTAAATGTATCTTACCAACTTTGCAATCACTTATCCTTCTTTTTCCACCTCTTTTTGTCTTCTTCTAACAGGTTATTTTTCCTTGTACCGTCTTAATGAACATATTCCCTTCTGCCTGGCTCCTTCATCTGTGCGATAATTGCAGCAAGCATCGCATTGTTATCAGAAGCCCATGACAATTTGTGTTTGAGAGAATCACATTTGTCACCTGCTATTAACAATATGGAGCTATTTAATTAAGAGGACACAGACTCACAGGAACAGATGTGAGGTTGGTGCTATATGCTGCCATCATTGCATCTTAGTGTTCAGAGAGTGTGTGACTAGAGTGTTCATTATTTGCACCAGTAAATTTTGTTTTCTAGGAAAGGCAAATGTCGGAACTTGAAATAGGTTTATAGATTTAAACACAGAATATTAATTTGTTGATTGTCTTTGTTTAAGATTAACTTCGGTCTGTCTGAACTTCTGCAAATAATAAATTTAAGGGTTCATGTTTTTTGTTGAAGACATGTCCAAACTCACAAACATGCACAGCTACAAACAGCAGGCAGAAGATAAATTCTTAAACTCTCTGTTAATTTTCCACGCAACTGCGAGTACCAACAAGCAGAACGCCATGAACACATTTTGAGACTAGAAGTGTTTGCATATACCTCTGTCAGTGTGGTCAGAGGGAACATCTATATTAACTCTGTAAAATCCACATGTATTCACTGGCTAATTATATAAAACAGATGAAAGATTACTTAAACATTTCAGTTGATTTAAAAAGAATTGCAGATTATTAATTTTTCTCACACAAATAAGCTTTTCATCTTCTCAGCTCTACAGTTATTCACCTTTGTGCTATATTCAATATTTGCACTCTGGCTGTTCTCTTATTTGAAATGATCTGTGCCCGCCCCACCCCGTGTTTTAAAGAAAAAGGTGCACAATGTTTCCTTCGGCAGGGTTGAGTGGTTTGCTTGACTAATGTGACAAACCTCTACCTGTGTAGCATGAAGACAAACCTCAGCACACAACAGGTATAAATGTTGCATCTTCCCTCGGAGAATGATTGGAGTTTGAGTTTCTAAATATTGCATGATTGTCCTCATTGTGAGCACGGGGTGATTACAGGTGTCTATCACAACAAAGGAAATATTGCAGTGCGTTGAAAGAGCCTTTGTTTCAGTGTAGACAGCACACTGAGTCATATTTGAACTTGTTTACACGTCTGCCTGTCTGTTTCCTGATAATGTGGGTCAGAGAAAATCCATCAAGGCAGCGAGAAAAAGAGACAGAAAGAAAATAGTATTCCTTATTCCACATGTGGCTGTCAGCCTGCTTGTCAGTCTGTGTACTCTTTTCTGTTATCACAGTCTGTAATACCTCTTATTAGCTCCAGGTCCTAGCTATCCAGCTATATTTTGTTTGCAGCTTTTGCAACCGTGTCAGTTCCCCTGTAGCATATCTGATGGGAGTCGAGCACTCAGTTCTTTGTTTAGAGGCTGCACTATGAATTATAGATACAGGAAGCTCCGCCGATATGTCACCTTCTTAGATTTGGTGGAACACACACTTGAGAGCGCTAGACTCGATGCAGACACACAAACACACAGAGAAGCACACCATTTGAGGTGAATGTGTTCAAACCGAGCCTAAATTGTGTGTATGTAAGTAACAGATGCATAGCAGAAAACTCATAGTGTAGAGACACACAGCAGGTGGTCTCTTGGAGAACTATTCCTTTTTTTATTCTGAACGCTTTCCATAGTCACCCACAGCGCTCAAATAAATACCCCCTAGAAATCTATGCAGGTCTTGGTTGTCTTCAGTGATGCTGTCAGAGTCAAACTCATACAAAAAGCACCTCTTATTGACCTTTCTCTCAGAACAGGCTCAGGAATACTTGCAGTGTAATAATCATTAGCCTGTGGAAATAAGCTCGTGGTTTATAGTTCTTTTTCTGAGCTTAACAGATAGAGAAACTTCACACACGTTCTTAACAGGACTTTTTCACACATATTTTCAAACTGGGATGTGGTCCATTTTACGTCGTGTCTGCTGAAATCTTAATTCATGTCTGTTCATTCGTTTTCTTCACTGCCACACTACTACATTATGTTGTGTTGTCTTCTGTTGTTGTTGGACGCCATACAAAAAATTCATGCTGGTAATAACAGCATTGTACGGACTAAGTGAACATCAATCAGGCTTTGTGCTGTATAAGATCTTTTATGAAGGATGGTGTATTTCAGAGTACTTCACAGACGATTGAACAAGCTGGTAATTACACACAGTGTTAAAAAAATGAGCAGTTAAGAAAAAGCTTCAAAGAAACCCTTTGTTAAATTAATGAAAAAAGACAAAAAATTGATTAAAATATACAAATTAATTACACTAAAGGTTAGTGAATAAAATAAGAGCAATAAAATTGAAAATACTTGACAGTAAAAGGCGTGACATGTTACAAGTTGTAAAGAAACCCTCAGATACACTAAGATGAACTCATTTATAACAGTTTTACCCAGTCTGTTTGTTAAAAGTGACCATAACTTTGACTGGTGATGGTTACTTTTGCTGTTCTAACAATGACTGCTTTTGTTTCCTTCCCTCTTTTACTGTGATGCGGTGTTGGCTTTGTTTTCTCAGATTTCAGTATTTTACTTGTCCACATTTGCATATTGTTATTGAAATTAGACCCAACTACAAATAAAGTGGTTTCCTTCTTCAACTAGGGTCTTTACTTTATTCCATGGATGTTACATTGCTGGGCAGACAAAATGTGATCTGTATTTCGGGACTGAATGAGCACACTCCCCTAAAGCCTAATGTTGTAGACCTAATTTTAACTCCTTGATGTCGCCAGGTGTCAGATCTGGAGCTTCTCCAAAGAAAATAATTTGCAACAGAAGATAAGTATGTCTGGAAATGCACCCACTGGCAATTTCAAAAGAAAAAGATGCATGTTTTGGTTGAGAGCTGCCAAAACCAGGAGGTATGCACATTCAGACAAAGCAGCTGCGAGTTCGTAATAGGAAGCTCAATCCTGAAAGCAGCCCTAGGCCTGCACAGCTCAAGTCTCACTCTTTCTTAATTACACCTCTTAATTTGGCTTCTGGTCCTTGTGCCTGGTCACAAATATTTATTGGAGCATGTTTGAGTAGTGAAATAACAGATACATTCTTACATTTAATGATGTTCTTTTTAATGTCTGTACAAATTGAGTAATGGTAAGTGTGTCTTACTGTGGCAGCAGTTATGTTCTAAGGCCATTAGCCAGCCATGATCTGCTGCGGCACTGCAACTATTTTCTAAATGATATAGGAGGAGAACGGGGAGAACAGAGGAGTAAGCACTTCTGTTATCATCTCCTTGTCAGATCCTCACAACCACAGCCCTCTATTACTCTGCTAATAATAGAGGCAAGCTTTATCGCTAGGATCACTATCACAGTAGGAAAAAAGAGGGAGAATGAAAGAGAGGCTGCTATGCAATATTGACAAAACTCATATTGTCAGAACTGTGTAAAGAAGAAAGGACAATAGACAGGCAGGTAGAGAAGGATGCTGTCACTGTAAGTCTAAAAGCAAGTGCTTATCAATGTTTGATTGGCATCTTAAAGAGGGAACAGAGCTTGGGATAAAAGAGGTGTGTGTATGTGTTTGTGTAGTGAATACCTTGAACATGTGTAGGTGGAAGTAGGTGGAGTCGGACCTTCTCCTGGTTTGAGATGTATCTGATGTTATCAGACTGCATACTGGGGTTCCACCAACCTAGAAAGATAGCTTCACAGCATCTAGCCTCCTGTCAAAGTACGACTCAATCTGTGCTAAATTTGTATCCCTGATGTGGAGATAGGGGAGATAGGTGCAGATTAGATGCATAGCAGGAAGGAAAATGTTGTTTGTAGTGGTTTTGACTATTTTTTCAGCCGTTAGCTAACGTGCTGATGTGGAACAGGCTGAACGGGAGGATGTTTGTGTAGCTGTCAGAGGAGTTGTTGAAGTTTAGCCTATTTGTGGCGATGGGAAAGTCATTTTGAGGGAAGAGACATTTATTTTATGTCAAATATTTCTCTGATTGGAATTTAACATTTAAGCCTCCGAGTCCATTGTGCGTGGTGTTTATTTTTGTGCTCAGCAAAGTTAAACAAGAATTTATGAGGTTATTTTTAATGTCCAGGATTATGTAGTGACATTTCCTTGGGTTATTCTAGTGCTTTGATCATTAGAATGAGCCTTTTCTGTATTGTCTGGAGCAAAAACTCTCACAGAACTTGTATAAGTGTCGGTAGTTCTGCACTGTCAAGCAGTTCTGCAGAGTCTGTACAGAGGCAAAATATGAAGGCTTTGAACACACACAGACACACATACACACACTCACAAAATCAGTCTGTCTCCTTCTGAAATACATACATATGCAAACACACACTGTCCATCTTCATTTTCCTCTCTCAAACATACCACATCCACAAACAATCACACACAGACACACTGAAAAAGTCCCTTTGGTCATATATTCTCTTTGCTGTGTCAGGGTGTGCTGGCTGTCTCTGAACGTACTTACACTCTGTGTGCGCGCACGCTCGCAGAGAAAGCATAAGTGCGCATATGTGATCACCAAAATGTGGTCTGTATGTAGACAAGTTGGGATTGTTGTCTGTATATTTGAGAGAGTATATCAGAAAGTTTCTTGTCAGTTATAAATAATAGAGAGAGCCTAATCTGAAAGTGAAAGCCGTCAGATTGACAGTGGTGCCTTTCATGGTTTGGTCTTTTAAACAATGAAAACCAATTAGGTGGGTCAGGAGCCTTGGGAGCAAGACGGAAAAGAATCCGATGCCACCGTTCTGTCATCAGCGGCGTCAATCATCACTTGGGAACGGCTAACACACTCTTTATTTCTCTCACGCTCACACATGAAAGAGGTTTATACACATATTCAGGATCTACAACTGCGCTGAATCTTTTAGTTATTTGGGTTGCTCTGTAGCAAAATTTGGATTCAGCCATCAAAGCGATCGGTAAGAAAGCTTTTGGAATGTAGCAAAGCAACAAATTAGATTTCAATCTTCAGTCATCTCAGTTTAGTCATCTAAGTAAATGTCCCCACGGTAGCTGAAGGCATATCAATGATTTTGTTTTGTTTCCCTGCGTCTGCTACTGAAAACAAAGAAGTACATTTATTCGATTATGTCTGAATGTACAATTGATTATCAACACCTCACCGGACACTTTGAGGTAGTCTGATCTTTTTTCTGCAGCCTTTAAGAATTCAGTGCTGGATGTCACTTTTAACCAGTGACATCCAGCAAAAACACACCATATCGCTTATTGCAGTTCACTTACATATTATGGTTTTATAAAAACAGGCTGGTACTTGCACATGTTTTGGTTCTTTTTACAGTGTCCTCAAAAAAACATTTACACTGACTAATAAACTGCTCTACTGGGTTCTGGGCGGTTCTTGGGCGCCTGGAGCCCTGGGACCGTGATCTCTGCTCGCACCAGTCGACTCTGGTCCTCTGGGACTTCCACCCCTTGGCCGTGGCTCCTTCTCTTACTAGGATGGGAGCACAGATATCACCGAGATGTGTGGCCTTAGGTCTTCGGTACTCTTGGGGTTTGTGGATGGCCCAGTTCTCCTGCATCCATCTCTGTCTGCCTCTGGCTCCTGGGGGGGGGGGTGCATTTTTGTGGAGTGCCACCCTCAATTTTAAGTACATTTCGTGACAAAGTCACATACACACGCAACACTCAACACTCTTTCTCTCACTCACACACACACACTCAAGCTTTCTTTCCTGCGAGGTGTAGATTTTTGTCTCACAACATTGCCTTTGCTTCACCAGGAAGCAAACAAGTTTAGAGGAATTAGGTCGTGGCAATATCTAGATGGTACACAGATTGTATGGAAAATAGACAAAGCTATTGGTTCTGATTTATTAATGTGCAAATAGTGGTAAGAACCAAATACACAAGTGTGCACCTTTCATAAATCCGGCGGTAATTTTGTGTACACACTTGTTATTTGCACAGGATAAGAAGATTTCTACACACATATTAGTAAATGAGGGCCATTAAGCTCTTGCTGCTAGGTGCACTGAAGCTACACCCTTTGCATTCAAAACTTTTTAATACCTAATGTTACAGTCACAGTTTTTGGTAGAGCATGCAAGCGGGCTGTCGTTATTACCATGTTTCTCGGAAAATAAGGAACACTTAAAATCAATCCTTTGATTTTCTGAAAAATCGTATAATCCCGTGTGCCTTATGTATGAATTCTGGTTGTGCTTACTGACCTCGAACCGATTTTATGTGCTACACGGCGCTCAAAAATCTGTCAAAAAATGTTTTGGTACGACTTTGGTAAGCTACGAACCCGCACCGCTTGATGGATTGTCGGAGCATTACGGCTACCGTAGGCAGGAGCCTCGCGGAGTGATACGTACTGTTCTTCAATATAATATTGCTGTATTGTGTGTGTGTGTATAACCTCTTTTTAAGTTTTGTGGATATTATACATGGTTATGCTGAGGATATGTCGGCCAGTTTCCACTGGAAATGCCTTTTGGTTAAACTGTCAGCAATGAATTTGCATTTGCACTGTTACATTTTTATATAACTTTAATGCACATAAAACACAGCTGCTTGTGAAAATACATTCATGGTTTTTTTTTTGCACTAATAAAGTTGTGGAGTTGTAAAGTATTTGCAAATTTTCAAATATATATCGTGATAAATATTTTTGGCCAAATTGCTCTGCCCTAGTCACAGTAGGGAAAACAGAGGTTGGAAACTGTGGCATGACCAAAGTTACTGTGACCAATTATCAAGACTACGATAAAACAATAATATGACTAGTAATATGTCCGCTATCCAGTCAAGTTGGCAGTTATATGAGAACTGTTTCTGATCATACGGCGATTAACTTTGTGAAAATTGCAAATGTATTGCATCTGTATGCATAGAAATTCTCATTAAACGGGACTTCGCAGTAACTTCAGCCAGAAACTCATACAACCAGTTGACAACCAGTTCAGCAAAGTCTGTTATTGAAAAGAGATGCATCATAAATGAATTGTGGTGCACACAATGACTGAATGTTTAGCAGTGTCTGCATTTATAAACTAGACTGTGATTATTTGCAAATCTTCATCAGTCTGTCTGAAGGTGATTACAGTCAGTTCTCAAACTGCGACTGTTTGAAGACAGATTTAGTCCGACCAGGTGAGCCATGCAGTTGTCTTTGTGAGTCAACCTCTGGACAACCACTTGTTCACCCCAAATGCCAGCAGTCTGTTGCTGAATGTGGAAAGAAATTAATTGTAATTATTGTGCAAACACCAGTTATTCCTAATCACGAGGGAGTTGCCATCCTGTTTTTACTCTAGTGTGGCTGAGCCATAATGCTGGTTTCTGATAAATACGACCACGCAGGCAGCTGTTCAAAATTTGATGTTAATTTGAACTTTGGTAACTTCTGGCTTTTAGGTCATCTTTGGGATGGATTGCCAGTAGTTTCTATGATAAGGTCCAGGTTCCACACAAAGCTGCACTCTGAACTAGTGTGATAGTGATGGCCTTTATTCTCTTTCTCTGAGCTGTGTCAGTTTGACCGTTCAGCCAGCCAAATGTGCCATCCTCATCAAGGTGCTCAGCTTTGCCCTTTTCAATAATTCATCCCCAAATTTGCAGGGAGGAGTCGATGTTAGTCTAACAGTTAGCCATACAGGGGAACGCTTCTTCTAATTAGAGTGACATGCAGTCCCTATCGGTCAGCGTTAAATGTCATTAGAATAGCAGCCAAATACCATGTGTGTGCTGTTTAAAGCGAAGTCACAGCCGCTAGATTGAAAGTGGCAGTGTAAACTGTGGCTGACCTGACAGGGATGAATATGATTACAAGTGCAACACTCACATACACTCACTGCCAGGCTCACTTTATAAACATGAGCCATTCACTCATGCTCATTCATACAAATAGAGTATACGCCTGTGAGCTTGCATATTTCTAAATGTTGTCTTTCTTTTCTCCCCATTTTCTTTCTCTCACGTATTCCTTTTGTGAATTTCTTTAAAACAGCCACATAAACTACACGAGACAAATGATAATGAACCGAGGCATTTTTAGCCCTCCACCACTTCCCTCATCCCCAGCAATAAGTAATGCAACACTTTAGTAGGCAGTGTATTCTCTTGGAGCTAATTAGAGATTAGACAAACACACACACACAAAGACACAGATGCTCATAATGCACACATGTATACATGCAAAGAGCAGCCATAGTGCTGTGAAGAGTTATAATTACAAAGTCTAATTCCTGTGCTGTTTTACATTATTTATAAAGCATACAGGGTGTCACACTGACCTTCCTCTAATGATGGTGCACACATATGCATAGACTCACACGCTCTCATGTTCAAACATTATGTGCAAACAGATGTGCAGTGCACACACTCCGCACTTGTTGGTTTCTTTGTGTTTGCGAGGACACATTCATCGGGATGCGTACCCTAAACTTTATGCTTTAGGTACAGATAAGCAACGTAGAAGAAAATACACACACATCCATACCAAGAAAACACAGGGAAGGTATTGGGCTCAAAGCAAGTCAACATTTTGAATGCAAAAAAAGCCACAGCTCACACATCAGAAGGCTCCAGTTTCACCTCTTTATTGCAGCTGTAACATTTCAAGCACACATGCTTTTCATCACACAAACAAGGTGCAGGTGCAGTGATGTCCTAAAGTATTTGGACAGCACAAAGTTTTGGTAACATTTGGTGATTTTGTCTCTAGACCATCAAGATGTGATTGGAGTGCATTTAACTTGAAGGGTTTAATGTAAGTATTGAATTAACTGTTGAGGAATGAGTGATTTTTATACACAGTCCCACAGTTTCAAGGGCTGAAAAGTTAATTGGACAATTAAGCAGTCATGAGGTCCAGGTGAAGCATGTTCCCTCATTATTTCATGACAAGTTAAGCAGATAGAAGATCTGAAGTTGGATCCAAGCGTTGAACTGAATTCTCCAAAGAAATGTCAATGAAAGTGAAGGAGGCCATCATTAGACTGGACAAAATAAAATTTTATTTAATTAATTTAATTGTCATATTTCTTGTTTATTTACAAAGAAAAAAGAAAAAAGGAAAGCCCTTCAACTGTGACTATATAAACGGACTTATTTCCCCTCTAAACGAGTAATGCATACACACACACACACACACACACACACACACACACACACACACACACACACACACACTCAGCTGTAATTCCCCCTAGTGCTCTGAATATATCCCCCATTTTAAAGCAACTATAAAAGCCTTCCAAGTGGCTCCCAGCTGTGACTTGGTGATGGTTCAACAGCTTGAAGGTTGCATTAATTTTCAGTTTGTATAATGTGTTGTTGAGAGCCAAATAAAACTGACACTGTCACATGAAAGACAGCCAACTTATTGTTTAAAGAAGGGCAGTAGCTGTTGGCACTGTTTTTCAATATTAGCATTAGCATTGTACAGTTGATATGAATGGCGAAGGATTACCATTGAAGATATCTGACAGTGCAGATGTGGCGTTCAGCTCGATATTTGATGTGTAGGTAGATTCAGTGCACATGGCTCCAGCTTAGCTGTTTAAATGATTGCCAGTAGCAGAGATTATGTACTGTAGTTTGACATTTTTTCTCTTAAATCTGTGCTATTCTCCTACACAGTTTTGTTCATACCATTTGTCACTGTGCAATTGCACAGAGTGAACAATGTAGAAGATGACAGCTTGTCAGATAGGCCAGAACATGCCAGTGTTGGTGGGTGTTGAGAAGTAATCCTCATTGTTCTAAGTCTAGTACAAGTGTCAGAACCCACTTGTTTATGTAGGCGTCTTCTTCCTCTACGTTTCACAGACTTTGGCCCCTTCATATATATATTTAAGTTTCTGTACAACAGCAAAACGGGCAACCTTTCTTGGACATGTAACATACACATGTTGGTGTTGCACATCTTTTTACACAAACAACTTGCAGCGGTTGTTATTGATTAAATGCATCCTGCAAGTGATTCCCCCCCCACACACATCCTGTTGTGCATGTCAGGAAAACTGGACGCCGTGTAAACAAAACTGCTGGGATTTAACTTTGCCTGCAGCTTTGAGAGTAAAGCCACAGAAAGCAAAGGTTACCAGAGCTAAATGTCACATGCCCCAACTCTCCAAGGCAATATTAAACTCGCTTTGCATGAAGTTGATATTGTTTTCAATTTTCTCCTAGATATAGAGAAGTAGGTTAAATAAAGACAGAACAGAAGAGAGAAGAAAAACTTTACTTGTCCTCTCTGCATTCGCTTTCACTGTGTGTGCCATTTTTCTCTCACACCGTGTTAGATATTGGGAATACTCCTGCTGTTGCCCTTGACCAAGGAGCTGCAGCTGGCCACTGGGTGCTGCACTGTGAGTGCCTGCTGCCTCTAATTAGATTGGATGGGTCAAATGAAGAAGACAAATTTCCCCAAGGAGCATGTAACATATCTAACATTACTTAAAGACTTAAAGTGTGGAGGCTTGTGGTGTCTCTTATGATATTACTCATTTTATATATAAATATATACATATATTAAAAGTCTCTTTATGTTAAGCAATATTAATGACAAACTCTCTCAGTTAGGAACCTCTGATGATGTAGATAGATGATCCTGGCTGAATTTTCTGACATGCTTGTTAATTTCTTTGGCTGCCTTCTGCTAAGCGAAGCCCATTTTAGTGTAGTAATTTTAATTTGTGAGAATGTTTTTCTCTGTCATGCTACAGCACACCCACCTTTTCTCCTTCCAACTCAGCCTCCCTTTAACACACACACACGCACACACACACACACATTAATAACATGGCACAGGGCGTAATAAGTTATTTCAGAGTGTTTGTTTACTGTATGAGATACACGGGTCACCAATTAAGCCAGTGGGAGTGGTTCACATTGCTCATCTGATAAACACGCTGGCAAAGGGTGAGAGAACAATGGACAAAGAACTAAAGTGTCTGCATGTCTTTTCATGTTGCCTCATTCTTGGAATGGCTCTCCATTCTCTGTTTTTTTTTGTTATCAGAGATCTTATGTAAATTTGAGGAACAGGAAGATTTCACAGCGTACTTTTTTGTCTATGACATGACTCATCACAAATTTGTAGTTAACCACTTTATAATAATAAACACAGTCTAGATTCTTCATTGACTGTTCTTTGTTTTTAAGAGAGACAAACATGACAGTTAGCCGTGAAATGACAGCAACGAAGTAAACAAACAGCTGATATATGGAGTTAAAACAGTTGGTAAAAGATCTTTTTGTTTTGTCTTATTAACACTGAGAAACAGTCAATTACATCATTTTGAGGCAACTGAGGAGAAAAAAAATAAATGGTCCTGTTCTTTGTTTCTTGAAATCATTTTGGCAAGAATGTGCTTTTTATGCATTGCTTTTCACCGACTGGATAGGATTTAGATGTGTTCAGCATCTTATTTGAATAAGGTGTCGGCTTCTTGTAAGCTTCACCCTGCTCTATTTACTGGTCTGGTAGCCTTTTGACAGATTTCATAAAGCACTTTTACAATAATGTCCATTAAGCACAATTTTTCTTTCTGCTGCAGCCCTCTGGGAAAATGACTCCAGTCTAAAGCAGACTTTTGTTTGGGATTGATAAATTCCCTTGTGTGTGTGTGTGTGTGTGCGTGCGTGCATTTGTGTGCGTGTGGTAATGTGCTTGCTTGAGTATGCATGTCAGTGTCATTGTGACTGCCACGGGGCTGATAGCAGAGAGAGGAGTTGACAGTAGCTTCTCCTCAGCTTTGCCCGTAGACCTGGGAAACCTCGATAAGACACCCAGCCTCTGAAGGCTCTAAAAAAGACACATTGGTGTGAAGAGCAGTATGAAGAGATAGGTTAGTGAGGAGGAGGAGGAGGAGGAGGAGAAAGGAGATGAGGAAAGGAGGAAGGTGGCAAAGGGGGTGGCAAGGATGGAAAAATCATTTTGGCAGTTGCTTCCAAGAAGGCTGTTTCCTCTCTCTGCTATTACGTCAAAAAAAAAAGTCTCTGCAATCCTTTTAGTCACAGCAGAGATGGGAGAAACCCTCAGAGGGAGACAGTTACCCCAACATACACCCCACATTTTAACACTTCATCTTTGTCACCATTGGTTTAATACTTAGTTAATTCTATCTGAAGGCATGTTTCACTCTTGCTTTTACAGTTTTTAAACCTACAAAGTTATCTGGACTATCTCAAATTGGATGGCTGTCACATTAGTCTAAGGGTTGAGTTCATATTTTGTACCTGCAGCATGGAATAAAGTTTCTTATTAACACTGACACCACAAAGACTTTTAAAGTTGGATAGCACCTGAACGCACCCACGCAGGTAAATGGTTCAGCTTGGAATTGCATTTCCAGCAAGGCACTTAAGTTGACAGAAGTCATCCATTTTTGAAAGAGACAGCACGCAACCTGGACTCGAAACATCGGAAAACCTTTCATAGACCTTTCTAAAATTTGCGAGATGATGAAATGCCTTCAGCAGCAAGCATATTTGACCTGAGATCGTGAAAGCCTGGCTGAAAAACAACTCTTGCATTTCAGGAGGCTCAGCAGAGGCTACGCGTCTACTGTCTCCCACATCTTGGAAGCAGCCATCACGACTTGAGTGTGGAGACAGGAATGGTTAAAGGTGGTTGAGGTGTGTGGCTCTCTGAATGGGTGGCATATGCAGGCGTGCATGTGTAAGCGCACGGGCATGTGTTGTTTCTGCGTAATAAGTGTGTGGTTATGGCTGTTAGTGTGAGATGGATGGGATACTATTTAGTGTTTATTTATCTGTGCATGAGCCTTTGTGTGCTTTAAGGTTAGAAAAACATGGGTTGATGGATGGATGGAGGAGCTGAAGCAGGGGGAAAGACATTAAAGGGATTGACAATAAAGACGAGACACTAGATATGTTTTGATTTGGTCATGAAAGACTAAAAGATAGCGGTGGAATCTGGATGGCACCTGAAGCTCCTTTCCCACCTTTTTTCCCCCGTTCTCTCTCTCTGTGCGTTTACTTTTTCATACTTCAAGGATAAAGTACAATCAAAGCTTTCATATCTTTCTTCCCCCCTCTGTGAGATGTTGAAAGAGAGAAACAGAAACTAGGCTACTGCATTGGGATGAGCTGAGTCTGTGATGTTATTTTATGGGGTTGAATTTTATTTCAGGAATGCATCATTTTAAAGCATGCTGAAATTGTGACATATGTTCCCTTTGCATGTGAAATTATTCAGTTAATCTGAATAATGAATGAATGAATGTTTACTCTTCTATTTAGACTAGGTGAGGAGGTTGGGATCTTTTTCACAACAATATTTAAATAACTAGTAAAATACTGATTAAGTAAACTGGGGGGAATATAATTGTTTGATTCCATGCTGAATTTGCAAGTTTGCTCACATTCAAAGAAATAAACAGTGTCTAAGTTTTTATGGTAGTTTCATTTTAATGGAGAAAGACTTGATTGCAAAATTGATTTGCATGCTACTATTTGACCTCTAAGCAAAAGATGACTCTTGACTGAAACTTTCTAAATCTTTTTGATTTCTTGGCAGCTGCTTTCAGCTCCCTCCACAGATTTTCTATAGGATTCAAGTCTGGAGACTGGCTGGGCCACTCTGTGATCTCAATAAGCTTCTTCTTTTAGCTCTGCCTTTGTTGTCTTGGCAGTATGTTTTGGGTCATTGTTATGTTCTGGGTGAAAGAAGGAGGTTCTTGTTCAGAGCTCCAGACCGAGTGAGACTGACGGTCATTTTATATTTATTTAAGTTCCCAAATAATGGCACCAGGCGTTGTCACCTTCTCACCAAGCTTATTGCTGATGGATATTCCAGCCTTGTGCATTAGTTGATTGTAATCTTTGTGCCACATGGGCACATGGCCAGGCCAAAGGAGCTGGATATTCTGTCTTTCTCCATTAAAATGAAATCATAAAAATTATTTTCTTGCACGTGAGCAAACTTATAATTCAGCATGATGCAGTGGATACAAATAGTTTTTTTTAAATAGAATAATTAATAATTATTATAATTTAACTGTTTTGCCACTGTATATCACTATATGACATCCAGTATGAAATATTGAAGTTGAAATGAGTTCACCTACAGCACTGGAAACATTAACTGTTGGTAAATGCTCAGCAGATGCCTTTTTTAAGATTGGAGGTGAGATTGAACTTGTTTCCTTGCATCATAACCGTGTAACCTCCATCTGCTAAGGAAGATCATGTGATACGATTGAAAATGTGGACACCTCTGCTATCTTACTGGCTCCTGTGTTGAGAATGTTTTGTCTATCGAGTTGATGTTTAATGTGATTTCTACTCAAGTTCATGAGAATTTTGATAAAATCAGGATAATATGGGAGTAAAAGCTGGTTTGAGTTGACGATTAAATCCAAACTTTGAAATAGCGTCTTGCTGTATGTGTTAAATGTGAAGCAAGAGCTCAAAGCCACTCAACTTATCTTATCTTGGTTTATTTTAGCTCAGCTTAGCTTGGTGTAGGAAGCAGTTTAAAACAGCTATCCTGGCTCAGTGAAAAACTAAAACAAAACTGCCAGCAGACACCTTTAAGGCTGTCTAATTATTACATTTTATCTCA
>NW_005187514.1:1748502-1756557 GCF_000239375.1 Pundamilia nyererei | reverse complement strand
CCCCATTGTTTAAGCACTGCTTCCAGCCAAGAGTGATACCATAAATCCCCTATAGCTGCAGAAAAGGCTAACATTGTTATCCTTTTACAAAAAAACAGCTAAACATGAGAGGTTTTTGGACAAAGTTTGTGTTCTTCATTCTTTAAGCACCGGTTTGAGCACCGTTTAAGCATCGGCACCGTTTCAAAAGTAGCGGTTTGGTACTGGTATCGGATAAAACCTAAACGATACGCATCCATATAGAAAAGTAGTTATGACTATTTATACTTTGAGAGGTATTGAAAAAAACTTCTGAAAAGAACTTACCTCCCAAAATGCCCATATTTATTTAATATTACACAGCAAGGGTTATAAGTCAACTCGATTCCTTGCTTTTACCATAAATTATTGTGGCTGCTCTCTGAGAAACATAAAATATACTGCAAGACGCAATTGTCTCACTTTGAATGAACCGTATTGCACAGGTTGAGCTCATTATGTTGTAAATCAGTGTTCTCACTGTCAGCAGTGGTGCTGCCTATGGTTCATTTATCATTTAATTCCAACTGTAGTCTTACTGACATACTCCTCGGGGAGAGGAGAACACTACTGCATGAGAGCTGAAGTTAATTCATTTAATTTTGTGAGAGTTGAGAAGGTTAAAATGTGAATTTTAATTATTGCACTGCAAGTTATCACAATCTGTAGGCTGTAGTTAAAGTCCAGTGTATCTTACACCACTAACTCCATGTTAATTATATTGTTTTGGTGTCCGACAGGTCTCTGTTTTTATGTGAGCTACAGAGCAGCACAGAAATCTTACTACTCAGACAACCTTTGCAAATATTCCTACATGTTCGAGAAATCATTTCAAGTACCAAACTGCAAGACTGTGGACAGCTTTTAAAGCCGAAATCAAAATCGATATCCAGTATTGTTAAAAACATATTACTGCCAACCCACCTATTTTCTTATTCACTTATCCGATTCATGGTCATGTTGTGCTGGGGTTAATTTGAATGGTAGCTCTTACATTTTATTTTTTAACTTAAAGTGATGTTGTAGTAGTAGATTAGCTTTTTACTGGTCATTTAATTCACCATAAGCTGCAAAAACAAAAGGAAACCTGAAGGCAAAAATCATCTGTGTTGTTGATTATTTTGAAATTTGATGGGTTAAGGCATAGTGTGGTGTCACACCAGACTACTTTTTTTTTTTTTTTTTTTTTGCTTTTATCTCATGCTTCACCTTCTGGCTTAGGTTAAATAAAAATGTGTATGGAAAAAATAATTTTTGACACCAGAGATTTTAAAACAACTCCTGAAAGTTTAATATATGGCTTCAGTGAGGTGTAGTTCACAGAGCTTTGATATATATTCTTTTCTATATAGAATGAAGCACAGATTATTAACTTGGAGCACATTGTTCAGTCAGAGTCCGTCTGGCCAAAGTCAGCTCAGACTGTGTAGATAATAATAACCCTGCCAACCTTTGGATAATAAGCTTCCCTCCAAGAGTCCAGTTGAGAGTTAAAGTGAAAGAAAGGTATCAATAGCAAACAGATCGACAAAGGGGAAAATTCTCTAAGTAGGTTGGAAATTACTGTAAATTATTTAATACCAGCGGGGGGGACAAGGAATAAAATAGGTAAGTTAACTTCAGCACTAAGTTTTGTCTTTGTTAGATTCCAGAGGCTAATTAGAGCCAAGCAGGGCTCAAAATATTTTTGTTACAGTTTGCATTTGGATCAGTTAGCATAGCTGTATACTTATCCTATATACAGAGAGGATCCAGGATATGCTCACATCTTCCTTATGTTAATTGGCCAGAGCGCCAAGACAGACCTCTCCCTAATTAAACATCCTGGAAAGGTTAAAATATGGAATTTTGTGAGGGTCACTAACATGAGGGCAGAAACGTGTAAAAGTCGCTTCATGAAGTTAGAGGTGAGTAAAGTTCATTCTCCCTTTTTGTGCAAATGTCCTGTTGCAGGTAGCTTCCCTAATTAGACACTTCTTTAAGCTAAGTTTTAGTTTTTAACAAAAGGGTCATTTCTATTTCTGCCGTCTTCTGACAGGTAGTTTCACTAATTAGGCGCATTAAATGTAACCAGTAAATACATTTTAGCGGAATTTATCATTGTAAAGATCGGACATGAGACTGTGAAGGTGAAGGGCAGGTTAATAGAAAATTGTTGTGAACATTGTCCATATGCATTTGGAGAATTGGCTGGAGAAAGCCTAATCATATTTTTTTCCAAAAGGCTTTTTTTAAACCACTCTGGTTTCTTTTATTAAAATTCTTCACAAAGGGCTAATTAATCTTTTTCTGCCAAACGTGCTCCCTGAGCTTCGACTTTTGACAGAAGGGACCCACCACGATACAACGGTATTCTTTTTCCAACTTAAATGAACATCAAACGACCTTCATATGTACATTGTTGATTTGAGATAGTTAAAGGAGCTCATTACAAGTAAAATTTAAGATTCATAATGTTTAGTGTGACTTGCTATAACGGCAGGTTGGATTCTCAGATGCTGGTTCATTATTCAACACACTGTCCTGCCTCGTCTTCCTCCCGTTTAGCATCAGGCTAATTAGGAAGAGGGAAGTCTGGCTTTGTTGATGCATCTGATTGTGCAGAAACTTAGGGTATTAGGATATAGCAATACAGCCTAGGGCAACTACTCGCATTCTCTTCAAACTAATGTATAATGATGGCCATGAAGGTATCTTTTTAAAAGCAATGGGGCAGTAAGAGTGCCAAAGTTGTTAAAAAGAGAGAGTAAAAGAGAGATTGACAAGGAGCGAAAGAAATATGGGGACAGAAACAGGAAACTCTGTCATGCACATTTATGGTCAGAGACATTCAGGATGCTTTAATAGGATATTTTATACCGTACACCGATTTTTATCATCCCCTAAATTGAGTCCATCTTTTCCCTACCACTTATCTCTAACTGGTCTTTGCCTGCCTTTCAGACTGTGAAATGGAGAGTGGTAATTTCCCCCGCTTCTCTCTGTATGTTAATGAAGCGCTAATCTGTTCCTGAGCGAGTGCCTTAATGAGGGCGACGTGCCCCTCGCTCAGCCGGCTAGCTCCCGTTAAGCTACCATTATGGAAATAGCTCGGCGCTGCGCATCGTCCTGGGATCGGACTCAAATGTATGCCTTATTTCCACTTTTAAAGTTTTCTTCTCCCTCCTTAACAAGGCTGGGTGTTCCTTTGAGGGAGTGAGCAGTAGATAAACAAACATGGTAATGACGAGCACGGGGAGAGGCTTCACACACTTTGAGGTCTGGTCCTTTTCAGATGCTGGATGTTAGTTGGGCTAAATAGGCCACATAGGGGAGATTGTTGGAGATATAGAGCACAGTATGAGCCAAATAGCAAACCTATTTTCTCTCAGATTTACACCCAAATTAGCTGTTTTATTATTCATCAACATTATTGTGTTTATATGGGTTTTGTTTTTCCTCCGGTGCTCCTATACGGATCTCACAGTCGCTGACAGAGTTAAAAATATACACTGAGAAATTGAATTAACAAGGATTATTGATATTATTTTCCACTAAATTAGTGCACTCCATTGATCATGTCACATCCCCCTATCCGTAACGCGTGCTGATGACGATAATACTTGGCTGTATTTAGAGAAATACCCTAACCAGATTAAAAGTGGGAACAGATGCTGCTCGAAGCTGAACGTGTTTCAAAGACTTGTATCAAAGGATAATATAGCTTTATTCATTTCGCATGTATCTAGGCCAGCCCAGCCCTTGCCACTCCCACAGACCACATATGATGGGTGGTGTGGTGGGTGACTATGAAATGGATTAACTTTTTTTTCTCTTACAATCAAAATGAAATTGCTCATCTTTGGGCTTCTCTCTTTGTCCTCTTCCATCAGTTTGCTGTCCCAGCTCTTGGATTATTTCCACGTCCTCTTCCATGCTCTCTTTGTCTCTTTTTCCCTAGTATCTTCTATCTTTTAATGCTCCAGTTTGTCATTTCATGATTTATTTTGTTGAGAAAATATTTAAAATGAGGTCAGGTACAGAGAAGATTTTTGCAGACACAACATAGTGCCTAAACACAAGCTTCCACTTATGTTAAGCTGGCATTAAGCTGACTTTCTCATCTTGACCAAATTCCTCTCAAAGTGCAGCTTTCTTTCTGTGAATCCCATATTCATAAGCTCCACAGCAGAACAACAGAGTGAATGAGTAAAATACTTTGGTAGTAGCTTAAACAGCGCTTGTTTTTTGGAAGATACAACAAGGGGCGAATTTAAAGAGCGTGAAATACAAGTTGGAGGTTTGTAGGTGGGAGCTAAATGTATTTTTTTCTTGCTTTGTGCATCTCACAGTACAGAAATTTACTACAGGGTTGAAACCTCAGGATTCCTCTTGCGATGATGAAAAGGTGCCTGAGCCTTGTCTCAGATGAGTTTTTAAGGGTGCACTTGGATTTAAAGACTCTCTGGAGGCTTTTGTTACAAATTTTCAAGTTCATACATCAATGAAATAGTCATGAACTGCTCTGGTTTGTCACATTAAGATTGTCAAGCTTAGGTGGTTGGGGGACTGGTTTGATGTAGAAAAAACTTAATGGCTTTCACTGCTTCTTCCCGCACCACATATGGAGAGGTTTAATTAGAGTCTAATAAAGCCTTCTACATGTATTTTCTTTTATTGTGAGCAGTTATCAGTCATGCATCAGACGCTGGGCTTCAAAGGGGGAATTACTGATATATCAAAGTATAGTGTGTCAGGCACAGAATTAAAATGTACTCAGTACAACAGAAAGCATAGAAATAAATGTACTATATATAAAATGGATGGGATGTTTTTGATATGAAACCTCAATAAGTATTTCAGTGTCTTCTAAAAAATGAAGAAAGTGCCCCAGATTCAGTTATTAAAAATTTAAAAGCTGTTTTGTAGATGCTATGGTGTGTATTGTTTCCTTTTTGCTGCCGTTGGCTCAGCTTTGGGCGATGCTGGCTGGAAGCATAATCGAACCTGGCTGACACATGAGGCTTGGTATAAGGACAGTTATTAGGCAGAGAAAATGACCAAGCAAAAAAAGTAAATTAATAAATGAATGAATGAAAAAACCCACCACAGCCAGTCTAAAATAACATCGTGGTGTTTTTTAAGGAAAAACTCTCATCGCTGAAAGCTTGAATTATTGATTTCTGGTTTAATCTTTAGGCAGTGGGGATGCATATTAACATTAGGCAGTGAAAATGCAGCCAATCAATAACACAAGCACTTATTCCTTGTATATTGGTTTAGGCTTAGAGCCTGTGAAGCCATGGAGAACCCAGCAACCGCAGCATATGGCAGATGACGCATTGCAGACGTGCTAGAAGAATGATCAGAACCAGGCTCTGTTTCTATACAACAGTGACCACAGTCGGGAGGGAGGAGTAGGAGTAGGATAGAGGGATTGAGGAACTGTCATATTTCCCTAAAGCAAGAAGAGAGAGATTCCCATGTGGATGAATAATAATTTGGCTGCACCTCACTTGAGTGAAGTTGGAGAAACAGAGTTCACGGAAGGAGGAGAGAAATCGGAACATTTGTCATGGAAGTTCACAAGAGTCACTGGCACCACAAAAACTACTGCATTGCTTTTAACCCCACAGAAGTTTTTTGTGGCCGAGCATGTTTTTGTGTTTTTGATTAAAGTTGAGGCTGCTAAGCAGTGACAGACATGCATAAAGGATGTGGAAGTGATGCGGTAGTCCCAGTCATCGTCATTTAGCCTCAAAGAGGCCACTGATCAGCACAGATGCTGCCTCTGAAGCACCACGAGTGCACGCCCCTGCAAGATGTGAACCAGATTTATTCCAAAACATCATGGCTTGACATTCACCCATTTATGAAAGTCACTAGAAACCCTTCGTCTCATCACAAGCAGACAAACGTATCTGTCAGCTTGTATTTATCTTGCTTTAAAATCCACATTGCATTTTTGCACCTGCAGGCTATGGCTTTGGCTCATTTAATGAAACGTTAAGTGAATTCGGGGATATTTTGCCTTCCAGTGAAGTCATGACACAGTTATCTGGAAGACATAGGGATTATCTTCCATGATAAGATTTCTCATCAGATCCAGTGTTAGATGGAAGCTTTGGTGTTTAAAATGATTAATTTCGTTTTATCTGTTAGAGTTTTATCAACACAACTATTTGAACTCTTAACATTCTGGCCCAAACTGATATTTTGCTTCTTTAATTAAGTGAATGTTATGTCATCAGTGCAGAGCAGAGAAATCAGTATTAGTGTTGGGCTAGCTACAGTGAAGAAGGTAGAGCTACAGCCCGTATTTCAAAATATAAGCAACCCTCGATAAAACAAGGTAGAAGGATTAGTACTACAGGCCAGAGGAAATGTCTGAAATTTTTGATTTTGGGTCACCTGTGCCTTTCATTTAACTTAAAGTCACATACTAATATCATGTTTTGTGCACATGTCCAATGCACACATATGATGCAAATGCAGTGTCAGATCCTGGTTCTAGCTGCTACTCAGCCCACAAAACTCAGGGATCATCTGCATCTTTGCTCTGTTGGTCA
Source organism: Pundamilia nyererei (assembly GCF_000239375.1). Taxonomy (NCBI): domain Eukaryota; kingdom Metazoa; phylum Chordata; class Actinopteri; order Cichliformes; family Cichlidae; genus Pundamilia; species Pundamilia nyererei. The sequence continues at coordinate 1,749,991 of NW_005187514.1, read as the reverse complement.
TCTGCTCTAAAATATGCAGAGCTGCATAGGTGCAGGTCTTACGACTCAGCTGATGTACTCCTGCTGATGCAAAGAGTGAGAGATACAATAGGGAGTTCATTTCCCACTTCATAAATATAAATGTAACGCAGCCTATATTGATGAACCACTTTAGCCACACAGTTATTAGACATAACATCTGTTTGGTTCCTTTTTAAACTGCTTTTTCTTTTCTTTAGAGTTTTAATAATCCTTTCAGGTTAGACTAGCTAATAAGATACATTAGCTGACTTAGCAGTTGCAGTTTATATCCGTAAAGATCTTAAAGTACTAAATCTCCTGGGTCTTAAGCCAATGGGTCAGTCTGGTGGTTCTTGGGGTTTGTAACACACTGGCAGAATCCCTCCTCACTGTAATTAGTACCGTATGCACAGCATTTTTATTTATTTTTTATCAAACCTCACCAAAGTATTTGACAGTCCATTCAAAACAAGCAGAATGATGTGTTTTTTTTCACTCATTTGACATTTGTTAGCATTTTTAACTGTAAATAGTTTTGGACATCTGATACTGTTGCCTCAACTTGTAGGTAGTGAGAAAAATAACGTCTCCCAGAGATACGAGTGAGTAATTTTCTCGGAGGATTCAAAGGTCCAGGGTTTGATTCCCCAAGTGACTTGTTAACATTACAGTAATTAATAATTACAGTGTCTTTTTAAGTATTGATCGAGGTCGACAAAGGCTAAAAGTTCAGATGCTCATAATCTGCTTGGATGCTGATTATTACCTCTTAATTGTGTTCCTGTGGAGTCATTGCATGTGAAGTAGATCAATTACTGTAGGCACTTGAATTTGATCTTTCAAGGGTGACTTATTTTCCTTCTTGCAGTGGCCCATAGTCCATAGTTAGCGGTTTACACATTTGGCTGTGAAGTGGAAGGTCTCCAGTTCGAGACAGGGAGGAGACACAAATCCTTTGGGGGGTTATGTCAGGAAGGGCATTCAGCATAAAATCTGCCAGATCAAGTATGCGAACGCCTTGTGAGGAGGGGAGCAGCGGAAAGAATCTTTCTATTTATTTTCTTGGAGAAGTGATAATGTCAGTTATTAGACAGCTAATCTATACTTTTGTTATTTCAGTTTTGTTGTTTTTAGCATATTTTGGCATGCTGTTTTAAGTGTGTCACTTTGCTTCTAGAAAAAGCATCAAAAGTTAAATAATGCCTTTAATGGGAAGACACTAAACTACTGAGGGATGAAGTAAAGAAGTAAGAAAAGAATAAGAATGTACTTAAAATGTAAAAAAAAACAAAACTGAAGTGTTGTCTGTAACAAACTGCACAAACCACACTTTGAAAGGAAATTTAACAATTAGCACTCTTAGTGCATATGCCACTCTTTACTATTTATCCATTCTCTATGAATCTTTCAGCACAGCATGTCAACAGCCAGTCCTGAAAGAAACCATCCATGTTTGACAGAGATACAGGGAGCTTTTCATATTGCCATG
>NW_005187514.1:1703295-1747947 GCF_000239375.1 Pundamilia nyererei | reverse complement strand
GTGTGTGTGTGTGTGTGTGTGTGTGTGTGTGTGTGTTCAGGCATGCCCCCAAGGAGCCTGTGTATGTGTGTGCATCCTTGCTTCAGTGTGTTTCTGTCATTCTAGTTCAGTGAGTGGCTTATGGGGTGCCGACAATCCCAGCCTTTGTGTGTATGTCCTGCTGCCACGCTCTGTACTGTACTGAATGTGCTCTGGGGAGTGAGGCGTGTGAAAATCCCACCCTTGCCCACCTAGAGACTGTCAGCTCTGTGTGTATGCGTGCAAGAAAGAAAGAAACCCAGAAAGAAAAGACAGTGCTTGTGTGTGTGTGTGTGCGTGTGTGTGTGTGTGTACATGTATTCATATGTGTGTAGGATGTGAAGTGGTGGGTGAAAAAGGACTCCACACTAACAGCCAGTCTCTGTGTTGGACATTACAGGGGAATTTGTTATTATTCCTTTATTGCATTAACTGGTGAACCTAATGGCCTGACAAATGACCTCTGGCAGGTGCTGCACTGTTCTCTCTCAGACCCAGCTCCACTGTTGCTGCCTGTCTGTCTCTTTCTGTTTGTCTTTGTGTCCCTCTGTACACTCTTTTCTCAGGCATTACACTGACTGTGTGGTTAGACTATTATCTCAGCATCCATGTAAATTCTGCCTGTTTTCCTCTGGTCAGTGCAATGAGCCAAAACAAGTCATAAAAACTTACGCCATAACCAGAAGCCCATTTTAACCCTACACAACAACCTTCTACGTAACCTGATGTGCACCTCCAGAGAAATGTAACTACACATTGGGTCGACACATACCATTACAACTTGCATGGTGTAGAAGGTTGCAGTGTAGGCATATAAGAAGTGTCCGGTTACTACGTGAGTGAAGATGTAGATTTCCCACAGAAGTCTAAATCAATTTTTGTGTGTGTTGGCATCACTTTCGTTAAACTTTTGAGATACAGCGTTAGGATTGGCACTGCCTTTAGCAGAGAATTCACTGATCAAGTGGCTTCCACTGATAATATTTTTCAACGTGGTGATAATAGTTGGTAATAAAATAGAAGTATCCATATTAGGTATATTGTTCCTGTGTGTGTCTCTGCTTTAATAGTGCTTACAGAAACCTCAGACATTAAACAGTCTATCCCAACGCAAAGAAATTAAATGATCCTGCACGAGGTTGCATGGCTGTATGAGACAGGTAACTAAAATAACTTTTCCAGTTCACTGCATTTCAGGCAGTCTTTTGTGATGTGTTTTCATAGCTCGATTATGATGAAAACACAACGTATCAGTCAGCACTTTTGCTTATACCGTCCCGAGAAGAGGAGTATTAAGGAAAAACGCTGGCGAGTAAACGGCGTATGTAGGGATTTTAATTAAAGTTCAATGACCATATATTTTCAAAGGCTGTCACTGGAAACCTAGATTAAAATTTTACATTCTTAAACCTCATAATTTAGGTAAAAAAGCTGATCACAGAATCCTTTTCAAAGTGGGAGATTTACTCTGAAGGCATTAGACTTCTGCAAGGTACGTGATCAAAGTTGCACATGTGGAAGAAAATGTATGTGTAATAGAAAAGTCTTTGCTTGTTCAGGGGGAGATAATGTGATGGCTGTAAGGAATGCAAACAGTCTCTCAACTTGTGCCTGCAATAAACTTTCTGTGTTGCATTTCTGATCTTTTAGGCTCAGAAGGAACTTTTTCAAAGTGAAGGCCTGTTCGTGTACGGTTAAGGCAGACAGAACAATGTTTGTTCCAGATGTCATACCTAACTGGAGTTTATTTCTTTCTGTGTCTCCCTGCCTCGTCCGAGTGTGATTCATGCCTAAATTAATCCGTCACATGGAGCTCATCATCAATAAGTCACTTGTGTTTGTGTTTGTGTTGCGCTGTGTTTTGCTGCATAGCATGCGAAGGTTCAAGAGGCGGATGTGGAAACCTAGTCATGTCCCATTGTCTCTAGCCACAACACAGGATGTGGTGGACTGTACACACACACACAAAAACAAATAAGGAACAAGCACAAACACCGAAACTGGACAGGCAGGACATAGGTGACCTCATCCATGTGGGACTAAACCAATAGGCAAAATATCCCTCGTTCTATTCAGTCCACCACTGAGGACATTATTTGTATAGCCCCAGGAGCTGCTTCCTGCTGCTCATGGTAAATGTCAAGACTCATCATTGCTGAATGAGAGTTTGCTGCACAATTTACTTGTCTGCAGTCTCCCAGTGTTTTTAATCTCTTGAATAAAGGTGCTGTGTGTTTATTTAGCTAGTGTGTTTCCGTTCTCTGCCTTTGTTGCAGCAGCCATTTAGCACCGTAGGTAGTATTTCTATTTCTCTATTTATTGAGGTTCATTCAAATCCTCCCCTGCACCCTTTTCTTTCTCATCTACTCCCATCTTCTTTCATCTGCTCTCTGTCCCCTTCTCCTCTTCTTCTCTGTCCATTCCTCCATCTGTCTGCTGTCTCTGTTTAGATATCTGTTTGTGTATGTGGCTTAACCTCTCTGAGCATGTAGACGTTACATATGCCCTGTTCTTTCTCTAATTGGTTCTCTGTATTCATGTGGGGATGCAGAACGAGGCAGGGAGACTGCAGGCAAAGCTGACTCCAAATAAATGTCAGTCCACGGGCGGGTTACGGATGGACAGCTCACTGATGGGCTGTTTATAACAAGACGTCACTTAATGCAAGGCAAGACAGGAGATGAGGCGAAGTTACAGAGATAAAGAAAAAAAGCATACATCAAGAAAGGGTAGTGTTTCTTGCCAGTGAGAGATGGGGGAAAGATGAAAGCGGGACAGGGAGGCAGAAATTACCTCAACAGGAAGAAGGAGACGGAGCAAAACCTCACCTCATGCTACTGCAATCTGAGGGCAGTGATTGTGAAACCACATGGCATGTGTGACAGGAAGGAGGTCACGTACTAGCAGTGATGTATCTCTGTGAGTCTGCAAACTTGTGATTTGTGTGTGCGACGCTTTCTAACTGGGTTTACCACAGGAGATGTTCAAAGCTCAGCTGATACCAACTTGGCTGCCAGTTATTTGGAACAATAATAACCTGCGTCAGAACTACTTAGCTGACAATAACAGCTAAAAGTACATTTTAGGTAGTTAAATTAAATATATTCCTAGTTAAAATACATTAAGTAAATATTTAGAACATGCAAATGTGTTGGCAGGTCCTGGCAATTGTGACATCACCCATTTGTTATTCAGATAACTTTTTAAAGCATTTAGCTGAGCGCTTTTGAAACTAGTCATGACGAGTAAGTGGTAGAGGTGACTAAGAAACTGAGGGACACTGCATGCCCGCGTGGTAGCAACTTGTCAATCTGCAGGTCGACCAACCCTAAAGTTGCTTCATCCTCCTTTCTGACAATAACAGGAACCATAATTTACAAAATTAACATAATCTTGCATTGAGTAAGACTAAAAACTAGAAAACTGAGTGACCTATGAAGCAGGTTGTTAGTCAGCTGTCAGCTGGCCATGGTGGGTACTGCTTGTTGGCACATTGGAATATGACAAGCCACGACTCTGTGCTCATCTCTCCCACAGTGATGGGGGCCAGTGAGCCTGCAGGCTGCCCTCACATTAATGCCTTGACATTATCTGATAGCTCTCTGGGCCTGTGTCAGAGGGCTGACCCGAAGCATTGCTTTGAATGTTGGGGTTTGGGTAAATGCCTAAGGTGTTAAATAATAAGGATATTTCATAGGTTTAGGGGTGGAGGAGACAATATTTAGTCTAAGCCTGTCATGTTTTTTATATCAAGAGACATTATGTGTACGTGACGTGATATTTCTTAAAGATTGTATCAGATTTGAGCAGATCATTAGACTTTTCAAACAGAAAAGCCTCTTGGGTTTTCCTTGTGGGCGTTAGTCTAGTTTTTATGATTCTTAGTTTGTTGACTGTGCACCAGGCTGACTCCATCTCTGTGGAGGATGAAAGATGGTTTGCTCACTTGCCCATCCTGTCAGGCAGAGCCAAAAAAACAGTTGGATGTCAAACAACATTTTTGTAACCCGGCAGAGGGATGCACTGATAGAAAGAGATGCAGGGAGGTTTGAGGGGTGGAGGTTGGTCTCTTCACCACTTATAATGTAACGCACTTGTCTGGCTTTAAACACCTCGTTTCTAGTCTTGACATTAAATCTAGTTAAACTATGGTTACTAGAAGAGTAGGTTGGTAACACTGTACTTTTTATCTGACTTGTTGGAGTGCACAGCAGTTTTAAACTCCTGTAGTTTCACATTCAGAGCGTCGGCAGTGCAGTTTTTCATAGGGGACATGCTTCATTTCTATGTGCTAGAAGGACTCTCGGTGTATTAACTGCACATTTCACAGTTTTATTGTTTTATTAGTTGCATCCCAATTCTTGTATACTTGAAGTAGTTTAAAAGAAACAATCACAATAATAACCAACATAGCAGACAGAGTATAAAGATATGCGCATTAGTGGAACAGTGGTGTGGCGGTTAGGACTGTCATGGCCCAGTAAGTGGGGTCCTGGGTTAAAATCTACCAGCTCCAACTCTGTGTGCAGTTTACATGCTCTCCTAATAATCTCTGATGATTCTAAATGGACCGTAAATGTGAATGCGAGCATGAATGGTTGTCTGTCTCTTTGGTGACCAGTCCAGGCTGCACCCCACCCCATGACAGCTGGGATAGGTCCAGCCTCTCAGAAACCCTGATAAGCGAAAGAAAATGGATAGATGGAGAACAGAGTGTGCATTTGTAAGGGGATAGACAGAAGAGATGAAAATGAGGCATCACATGAAAGCAGATGATTTTTTCCCCCATGTTACTAAAACACCACAGTCTTTGTGCTTAAACAAGCAGTTTTGATAAAAAAGAAAGACTTGAAGTAGATGCTTACTTGAAAGAGGTTGCCTACAGAGGTGATTGTCATTTGCTTTCAAGTTTTGGACTTTTCATGTCCAGTTTAATTTATAATTTCTAAACTATGAGTTTAGGCTTTACTGCCCCACTCAAAACGAGAATTAGTTTTAGTGCCACCTGAGCCAACGTTTTGAAGTTGGGTAAGAATTTCCTGGTGGAAGTGGGCAGAAACTCGCTCGGCTTTCTGAACACAGGACTTCCCAATCTTTCAAGCAGATGTTTCATCAGGAGGAAATTCAGGGAGCAGCTGCTCCAAGACCTTGACGTAGGATTCTACAGTGTAATGCGTGGTGTTACGATAAGAACAAAAAAACTGATCTCTGACAGTTGTGAGCGTTGTTCTAGACCGTGCTTCATGTGAATTATTTAATTTGGTATCGTCTGGTTAACTCGCTAACTGTTGTAACACGGTGGCAAACTTTAACCTACTTTAGATAGAGGCTACCCATTAATCAAGAACAATGAACAGACAGCTTAACTGGAACCACTTAGCAGGTGTCCTTCATCAGAAATTAATGGCCACTGACATATTCACCCAGACCAACACGGAAAATATTAATTATTTATTTGTATCATTGCAGCAACTGCTTTTAAATAATAAATGGCCTAATATAACATCCAGAGGGTAATTGATGTGTTAGTGTACATGCAAACAAACGGTGCTTTTTATAGCATTTTAACATAAAAGCAACTCTTCTATGTTACTTCCTCCTAAATATGTATATGGTTATTGTTTGTGTTATTGGGTGGGTGAGCTTTTGTACCCATGCATGCTTGTGTATATATGTCCCCACGAGGCTATAATATATGTGTTATGTTTTGTTTGTTGTCGTGGGGGCTAGTTAGAGATGTGTGTGTCCTGGTGTGCTTTCAGGAATCCTACCCGCTGGGCTTAGAACCTGCTGCTTCCTCTTGTCTTCATACCAAAACAAGAGCTACAGTTTGTTTATTGTGTTGCCTTCTTTATTTATCTTTTTATTGTCGTCAAAATTCCCACTGTCTCCCCTGACGTGCACTACACTCTTCTATGCTTTTAGTTACTCCCCGTGGTTTTCAGAGTTTAGAGAAAATGAGGGTTTTATCAAAAGGACAGTTGGAAAAGGAAGAAAATATTAAGAGGGATAAAGTCAGTGGGCCAGTTTATTGCTCGATGCTTTTTTTTTTTCTTCTTTTTTTTTCCAAATCAAAGAAATTAGAAAGTCTGAGTGACGTGTTGGCCCCATTACATGTTTTCAGAAGGCCCCTGACTTACCGTTTGCAGGATGGGTTTTCCATCATGTCATCTATTGTATGTCATAAGTCTGACAGAGCTTTGGAAAATAACTTTTCTTCTCTGTGTATTTGTGTGGGGAGTGCACGTGTACGCGCATATCTGCTCGTGCCCGTTTCTGTTATAAATACCAGAGGTGATTGACAGTTTCTAGTGTTTGGCTTTGACAGCTCTTATTTGTTGCACTCAACGGGCTTTTGGTGAATGGCTGACGTTTTGAGGTTCCATGTCTGTCACTGTGTGATGGCTACAGGGCAGTGTTGTAGAGTGGATACCAGTTAATGGTTGCCCCTCTTTCAGCATTTATGCACAGAGCATATGTGGCTCCTATAGACTGCTTTTTCTCAATGGCTATGGTCTCAATGGGTCATGGGAAGATTAAACATGGTTAATTATTGAGCTGGTGATTTCTGTTTTTTTACATTTCTGAACATAAGAGCTATTGTGTACTGTTACACTGTATGTTTTTAAAAGAAAGATTTAATGTTACTGAAAATGTGCTTTTCACAGTTCTATTATTATTTGTGCATTTTACTACTACAATATAAAATAAAAAAGTTAAAATAATACCAGTATTTCAGTGTTTTCGACTCACTTTTCTGGCAATCAGATATCTAAAACGAAAGTTAGATCAGAGCACTGAAGAGCACTGAACTACTCTGATCTTTGCCTAATGGTGGTGTATGTGAGGACAAAAATGTCAGACACTGACGGCTCAGGGAGATGAAACAATCTTTAACCTTGTCGCCCTTTTTGCAAGTAATAGCAAAACAAAAAAGCAGGTAATTGTCTTGTGGTTTTGCAGAGATAGGATGTCATACTTTATTGAAGTTCTATGTAGGTAGCACTTTTGTTAACGCAAAAATAGTGCAAATGTTGGATGCTAGGATAGGATAATTCTATAATCTGTAACCTGTGGGCAGTTTTCAGTTCACTGGGTGGAGTTCTTGAGTAGAAACATCTTTGTATTAATTACGTCTTGTAATCAGTAGTGACCATTTACTTGCAAATTTACCCCAAAAAACCTTCTGAATACTAATACCATGTATTGTGCCTGTCCACTAACTGGCTGAGGGAATACCCAGCAACATGCCTTAATTTGAGAAATGCTGGCTCTAATAGATCATGACATTTTGGAAGTTTTAAGGGTCAGTAGTCACCATTTTGTAATTGTCTTATTATGGCACCCTGTGCTTGTTCCGAAAATGTAGTTACAGCACATGTTAGATTTATGATACATTACATTTTGTTTGATTGGTGTGCTATAATGAGTTTAAAGCTCCCCAGCACAGTATAATGCTTAAACAAATTAGTTTTTCTCCTCAGCTGCAACTTTGACCTGTCTCTGATTTTCCCACCTGAGTTCTTCATCCAACAAGGTGAATCAGGTGGCTGCAATCTAGGCAAATCTCAGAAGTGTTGATGAGATAGACACATTGACAGAAGCACTCGTGGCATGAAACAGGATGTAGCACACCTGTGGCTGTGCTGCAAACAACAAAAATGTTTGAGAGGTTTAAAGACTGTTTTGTCAGCACACCTGCCAGTATTTGAGTTGTTAGTGACAGACAGCTTTGCGCCTTTACAACCATGTACATGGAAACACATGCGCCACCAAACAAACCAAAAGCACTCTTATATATAAATAAACTAGGCTCACACTTGATTTTGACTTTGTTTTTTTGCTGTGATGCAACAGATGAGTTTTGTTTGTTAATTTGGATATTAAAGGAAGTTTTAGTATGCAACTTTATTAAGTACATCAACCATGATGAGATTCCTGCGTGTTTGATGTAATTGCTGTTTTCTCCTAAATGCCACTCAGTCTTTATGCCACAGTTTTATCACCTGTCTGCATGCACAGTGAAAGACGAGCGTATCCTCTTTCAGTAACTCCTGCTGATCACCCTTCAGCAAGATGACGGAAAGAAACAGAGACGCCAGGTAGAGCTTGTGAAATTTGGCTTGCACGAACACAGAGAAGCAGACAGGTTTGCAGTGATGCGTGCACTTTAGGCTAACTGATAAACAGGGGTGTATAGAGGACTTACTGTAAACTGGCTACAGAGAGACAGGACGGCAGTCAAGCATAAAGACAACTTGGAGCCACAAGAATAAGATAAACCAACGCTCATTCCATTGTTGCTCCTTTTTGTTTTTTTTGTTAATGCTCTGTATGTTCAGTGAAGCCAAGCTGAAACAAAGAGCATATGTGTATTTTAAAATACCGTATAGCAACCAGGAAAGGGAAGGGTGTATTTGTAACCACCCGCCAAAGCAAAGCTTGTATTGTTTTCACCTTGTGTGTCTGTGTGTCATCTCGACAAAGTCTGGCCCTGGAGGGGCAAAGAAGGACAAAGAGGGTTTTGAGCACTTTGGCAGATGTTTTTATGTCGGTCTGTCCAGATAGTTTGTCAACACAATAACAGCGCTAGTTATGCAAAGCCCAAATTTTACAGCTGTGGTTTCAAATGAAGTTAAAGTCTGAAGATGGATCTGGTCTGAGTACTGAGTAAAGCCCGGAGCACTCAGGCCTAGTGACGGGTTGGCAACCAATGGTCGCTAGGGAAAAATGTGTATTCCAACACACCAACCGCAAATGGAAAATAAGCTAGGAAATGTAAATTTTTATTTTGGTCATTTAGCAATTACCGGACATCGCAAGGATTTTGGGTTGCTACTAGGTCACTATCTAAACCTGGGTTATTGGGGCTTAACGAGGTGTAAACTACTTCCACTGTGAGTGCCTGCCAGTCTGCAAACATGCTGGTTATAAGTCGTTTAACTGGAGGAGGTGAAGACGGGACTATTGCTGTTACCAATGCATACCTAATCCAATAGTAATTTTTAATATCAATTCGTTTTATTGAGTACCTACATTTTTTTTCACAGCCTTGTGGGACAGGCAACGATCCCATGGTCATCTTAACTTAGGTCAAACGCACTGAAACTGAAGAAAAGACCAGCAAATTAACAGAAAAAAAGAAGTGATTTAGAGGAGTCAACACTGAGCTGGAGCAGCTGCCTGTAACTACAGTATTATCTGAATAAAGCAATAAGAACACACATTAACGTCCATATTTTCCCCCTCACAGTACCGATGAATCCTCCACTTCTTTTAAGTGTGTTTCAGTGTAATCTTTCACATATTTCAGTTTCTGCCATTTACAGAGTGTCTGTAGCATCATTATCTTCCCTAATCATTTCCGCTGTGTATCGCAAGGTTTTTCCAGCATTGTTCTATTTGCGGGTGTTTTCTTACGCTGCAATGTGTTTGACCTCTCAAGGCCACTGTAGTTTTTTAAATGTTTTTAAATCATTTTATGTATATTAAAATATAATATTTTCCACAGCAGTTGAGGTCCAAGAGCTCACCGGTGTCACAGCTGGTGTATTCCCATCAAAAGATGGTCACTAATTACAAGTGTGTGTGTGTGTGTGTGTGTGTGTGGTGAGAATAGGGCCTGGAAAATCCAACAGCTTAACCTCCTGCATAATCCATCTCCCTTTCTATCTATCTATTTGTCTTTCAGAGTAGAGATTTCTTTGTCTGGAAAAGTCAACAGAGAGTCTGCCGATTGAACAAACTTTGAAAGAGCTCATAGTCACAGAAAACTTGTAATGCAGCAAAGTCATAGAGATTGTACCGTATCCTCTTACTGCAGAGCTCTTCAGCTGGTGAAATTAGAGCAACTCTTTCTTTCTTGTGTCGTATTAAAGGAACCAGAAAGGCAGGTTAATAGCGCTTTTATTCGAAAGTTTTTCATTAAAACTTTTGCATCACATTTGTTTTGGTTGAGATGAACTGCAAAACATTTTTTCGTGCTAAATATTTCAACTTTAATGCTCTCAAAATCTGTCAGAATCAGTGGCTTCAAAACTTCTTAAATCATTTATGTCAGTTGCCATAAACATGTGGGACATATCAAGGCCTAAAAATATTTTATTACTCTTTACAGTTTGTGTAAATACCAAGAGGATGAGTCTTTTCTTTTTAATTTTTCACAACCTTCATGTTTTTTTTTCTGCTAATTAAGACCTCTCATGAATGTGACATCATTTCTGGAAGATATGCCAAGTTTCATGTTAAAAACCTTCCACATGGGTATCTGGGTGCCCCAGAGGGAAAACGCTTATCTGGGGAAATGCTTTTTCTTTCCCAACTGTCATGTCTATGGCACAGCTGGTTGCTTCTACACACACAGAGACAGAGGCAGGCTGAGAAGTTACAGAAAGTAATCACGTGATGATCGCTGCACCAGAATTAAAAAAAATAACTCGTGAATTCATCTTGCAGAAAAATTTAAGGGTCTGTGTTCACAGGCACTGGAATCTCTAATGACCTTGTTTGTTTAGGGGCTTTTTTTGAAAACAGCTTGTTTTTAGAAGGTTAAAAAGTATTTTGTTCAGTAGATCAAAATAATTAGGTTAGTCACAGTTAGGATTAGTTTCACCTCAGACGTGACAGGACAGTGTTTGTATTGTAAATGCCGCCACTTCTTGAGAAGTGATACAGACGAGCGCAGTCGTATTTCACAACTATTTTCAGCTGAAACTGTCGTGAGCGCAGCAGCAAAACAAAGCTGTACAGTGAGCATGTTTTTGCACAGAGGACTGTGAGTGCTGTCAACCCTGAACTTCACAGAATGTGCCTTGAAAATAGACACACAAACACAAAAAAACTGCTGTTCTGAGAACCTAACTTTAAATTTGCAAACAATCTTCCAAAAATGCGAGAGTACAAACCCTTCTCACTCACACTCGAGGTTATGGTCAATTAACCTGTACGGGCACAGGGACGGCACGCAGACTCCACGCAGAAAGGCTCTCAATCAAACATGAAAATTGTTTTGCTGTGAGGTGACAGTGTTCACCGCGGCACCACTGTGATGCCCCTTCACACGGCCACACATATCATTTAACTATTCTGCAGAAGATTGATTGTCACTTGTATTCAACACTTGAGTCTGATTTGCTTCACATCGTGTCTGTCTGGTATCGACCCTGCCATGCATATTTTAAGATTGCTTCACCCACCAGACAGCTGACAAAGTGCCCGCTTTGAGTCTCTATCGCTCTCCGTGAAATTATCCACAGCTGTGTTTTTATATCTGGTTTGCAAATTTCTGGATTTAAGTAATAGAAGAGGTTTTTTTTGTTTGTCACAAAGAACCTTCTCTTAGATAATCACAATTCTTTTGCCCTTTAAGATACTATTCTGTCTTTGAGACTCTTCACTTTGTCCTCTACTCTTTCAGTATGCTGCTCATTTCTCCCATCCTCTCTTTTTTTGTCATTCTATTTTTCTTTTCATGTTGTACTCACTCTCCCGTTCCTTATTCCCACCATGCCCTTCTTTGTTTTATATTTGTCAGAAGTAAGAAATCCAGTTTTTGTGTAGCACTCAGGAAAGAAAAAAATCACTCCTTTGACAAGTGTTTCAAATCCAAGCTTTACTTTATTGTACTGGAGCAAATAATTTATGAAGAGTGCGTTTTTGCGTCCTCCTAGCCCCATTCCAATGAACTCGTGTGAATTAAAAGCCGCTACTGCTCCATGTTGTTCACCACAGTCTCTTTAAAATTGTTAGAACTGGCCACAGTAACAACTTGATGAGATAAAAGCACCATTTGTTGAAAGTGTCGTTTTCTTTATCAATTGGAACACACTCAAGAATACAACAAACCTCTTTAAGCTGAATAACACGAAATTGCTCTGTTCTCAACGTCAGTGCTGCAGTTACCCGTTGTTCGTCTAGATGACAGTAGCCTCTCTGAGCTTCAGGAGGAGTAGTGTTTTTCCATTTCATATTTATTTAAAGGGGAAATTCTTGTTTAAAATGCTTCAGTTTGGGTTTAGGTTTTAGGTCATGGTCAAATTTTGTTGTGTTCCTCGGAGTAATGTCTCAGATCAGAAATACTAAGATCTGTAAAATAAAATATGACAAGCCAAAAAAAACCCCAAAAAACTCAGAAGGCCAAGAGTAAACAGGTTGTACTAGAACAAGACAGAGTCTGCATTCACACTCGTGACTCTCTGAGGTCATAAAGAAAACACACCTGTCATACAAATATGCCGATATTTATTTGACCTGATTGTGACACTCGATGGAAAGTCAATGGACCAGTAAAGTCGGGTCACCCTAAGAAGTTTATCTAAGGTTCATCCAGACCTGCACTATGAATCACAAATGTCATGCTGGTGGAAAAAGAGATGAATTCCAACATCTAATTTTGAAATATTTCAGTGTATTTGTGAAAGATTTAAAGATTTGGTGTTTGCAGCTCTGGATACAAAGTCAGGGGATGACTGGAGATACTAGGTTTCCTCACCTGGGTGCAACAAATGTATGTGGCAAGTTCATAGAAATCCATCTCTGAAAACTACATACACTCACCAGCCACTTCATTAGGTACACTTGTGCAACTGGTTCTTATATATTTCTACTCGAAGACTCAAAGCTCTTTATACAACATACCCCATTCATGCATTCATATAAGCCCTTTTTGTGCTTAAGTGCTTTCTGTCTAACATTTGCACACATTCACAGTATCATGCCCAAGGATATTTAGCATGCAGACTGGATCAGCCAGGGAACGAAACGCCAACCTTCCGATTAGTAGATGACCTGCTCTGCCTCCTGAGCAACAGCCACAGTTTATCCTTAATACAAATAGCTTATATCTAATCCAGCATCAGAAGGGGAAAACGGTAAAAGAGAAAATTTTCAGCGAGTGGCAGATCTCTCAGAGAAAGGGTTGTATTGCCGAAGAGGAACAGAGAAAAATGGCTATACTTCTTCGAGCTGATATAACTCAGATAACCACTTGTTGCAAAACAAAGTAGGGGAAAGAGCATCTCTGAATACAACAGTTGAACCTTGAAGCAAATGGGCTATAGCAGCAACTAGAGCTCGTTTGCTTCAAGGGTGCTATTGTTGTCAGCTAAGAAATGGAAATTGTTATACAGTTCACCTAGGCTCGCCAAAACTGACCAGTAGAAGGTTGGAAAAACAGTGTGTGGTCTTATGAGTCTTTATTTCTGCTGGGGTAGGGTCAGAATCTGCCAAAAACAGCAACAACCAAAGCATGCATCCATCCTGCTCTGTACCTGCAGTTTGGCCAGGTGTTAGTGTAATGATGTAGGGGATATTTCCTCGGTACACTTTTGGCCCTTTAGTACCAACCGAGCATCGTTTAAACACCACAGCCTACCTGACTGCTGTTTCTGATCATGTCCCTTCATGACCACAGTGTACCCATTTTCTGATGGCTGCTGCCAGCAGGATAACGTGTCATGTCACAAAGCTTCAAAATCATTTTAAACTGGTTTCGTGTACATGACAGTGAGTTCGCTGTATTCAAATAGCCCCCATAGTCATCAGATGTCAGAAGAGCGCCTGTGAGATGTGATGGAATGAGAGATTTGCATCATAGATGTGAAGCTGACAAATCTGCAGCAACTGTGTGATGCTATCATGTCCATATGGACTAAAATCTCTGAGGAATGTTTCCAGTACCTGTAAGAATTAAAAGGCAGTCCTGGGGATAAAAGGCATATATAAAAAATGAAATAACGAAAATAATAATAATCACAACAGAATTTTAACCCAATTTTTGTGCAATAAAAAATTTGGTGAATCTGGTGGATGTTTGGGGTCCAGTTTTTAAAGCTGCCAATTAGACAGGTTGTCTACCACGATTTAAAAGTAAAAGTTCAAGTGAACACAGCCAGAATATCAGTAACCATTTATTACATAATGATGTTACATTGACATTACAGTCAGTTTCCTCGTTAATGGTACCTTTTTTTCCCTTCTAAATAACATTTCCTATAATGTGCATCCATTTAATATCTCACTGTCTTTGTTTCTCTGCTATCGAACAACACATCCAGATTGGAGAAACTGACATAACATTGTTATTACTGATAGCACTGAAGGCCAGAGCTGTGGAAATCATGTGCATGTTGTAATTTTGCTTCAAGTGTCCAGAGACTAAAGAATTAACAGGGTGTCCTCATGGTGAGTTATGCTGTAATCCCCAAAGAGTCTTTATCCTCTGTGACTTTGTTGACTCATCTTGAGAATTGTACCAGTGACATTGTTGAGAGCTTTTAGCACTGAGAGAAGAAAAGTTTGTCCTACATTTCAAGGATATATTTCAAGGAGTTTTGTTGATTTATTTTATGACTTTATAGGTCATTTATTTGCTAATTTACGCCTTTGCTTGTTCATTCTCCCTCATGCTTTGGGTTTCCCTCAGTGTCTAGCCTATATACGGTTTAACATGTAGTGCATATGGAACACCAGATGCAAGTGAATCTGTGATTATGTTAATGGGTTTATCCTGTTTTCTGTTTTTTAGCACTACGACAGATGAAACGTTTATGTATATCTGTGTGCGTGCGTGCGCCTACTTTAGGGCTGTACAGGGCTGTGATGACAAGGATGATGCATCCTATCCCCATTAGTGTTAGCCCAGATCTGTCAGAGCCTTGTTGGGTTACTGCCTGGCAAAATCTCAACCCTGAGGAACAATTTGATGGGCCAAACACACACTGACATACACATACACATTTAGGAATGCGTTTTCCAAGATAAAACACACACACACACACACACACACACACACACACACACACACACACACACACACACACAGCAGTCTTTTGAAAATCTTATCAGAACACAGTGTCAGTCTCACATGAAGACACCAAGCGTTACTGCGGTTTGTTGTACGCTTTTTCTCATAGGTTAGTTTTGATCACAGTCACACACATACAACCGTCATTTTGGCTGTCCCTTGTCTTACCTCTGTCAGAAAACAATAGGCAGCTCAGCCAGCTGACAAGTGTTTATTTCTGCTTTTCCACCAAGTCTCCTGGTGCTGCTGTGACCCGAGCACACTTAAAGACTGTTAACCGAGATAAGTTATTATGCAGCACAGGAGTCTGCTCATTATAATAGTGTTTGCCACAGTGGAGATCAATGGGAGGGAGTTGCGTGAATTGAGGCTGATTAATGCTACTGGAAGCAAAACGTGTTCATCATTCAACTAATTTCACTGCATGCACAATTTTTTCCTTCAAATCAAATCATTTCCTAACGGCAACTGTCTTTCCTCTGAGAAATGATTTATCACCTCGTAGATCTTCTTTGATGTGCATCTTCTTTTCATTTTATCTCGCTCAGTAACAACACTTTATTTAGTTGTTTCAGTACCTGCTGGGCTGTCCTTGCAGCGCTCCCTCAGCTGTAGCTAAATTCAAGGCTGTCCTACATTTTCCTTGTGTTGTGAAGCTGCTGTCGAGTGGGAGCTTTGACAAGAGATAACAGCCCTCTGTTCTCTCTTTTATGGACTTTTAATGTAGCTTCTAATTAATATCTCTGTCATTAATTTACCATGACACATGGCCTCCCTCCACCCACCCAACCAGCCAGCCAGTTAGCTTCAAGCCCCCAAGCTCCGTTTAGTCTCCAAGCACCGAACTGCTGGGAGTGGAGCTTTAGATGGGAGTGTACAATCAGAAAACCCACATTTAGTTTTACTGCCTTTCAGCATGAACTTATTTAATTCCTTTTTTTCCCTTCATGTCTATCTTGTTCATTCTGTCTTTTCCCTCCTGTCTGCTATCCTTCTTGGATCAGAGTTTGGTACATTTAGGGTAACATCAATAAATGCACTTTAGTTGGCTACAAAACTGCTGTTCTCATTTTCTCTGTGATGGGCGTTGATCAAGTGTCTCCCCATTACGCCTGCTCACATAGGTGGATTATCGTTGAGTCTGAGTTTCTGATGGGATAATGATGACGGTAGTTCAGTGATGGTTGCCCTTGGTTCTGTATAGTTTTCTACAGAGTCTGCAGAGAAAAAAGGCTCCAGTGTTAACCTAAGAATTAGCACATAAAGTAATAAACTTTATGAAACTAAAGGCAAACTTGGACTGTTCATGTATCTTAGTTTCATATTCCAGCTTCACAGATGAAAAATGCATCATTTAATGTATAAAAAAACAAAAGCTCCTCTAACTTTCGTGATCCATCATTAACATGACTTCACTCCTGAGTCTATAACAGGAGCCAGAGGCATTGTTAGACATAAAGATCTACTGTGGCACAGGCTCCCCATTACTCAAATCACACATTTCTTTCTTGAATGTCTGCAGTGTGCTAACCTCACGTCAGTGTGCTGTATGAGCTTCCCCTGGGTGACCCGCTGTTTGTGACATTACACTACACCTGTCTGCTGGTAAAAGCAAAAATGTAGACAAATGAATCGAAATGTTTTTAGCTCTAAAAGTCACACCATGCATATGCAAATGTTTCTTGAACAGGACTAATTTCATTAAACTATCACATGATTGCATTCATGGTGTTTCAAATCTATATTACTTGATATTTTTTGTTTTATGAAATGGAAAAAAAAACACTGTTAAAGAATAAACTGAAAAAAGAGTATTTGCTTTATTTAATTCTAATATAGAAAGCGGATGATGGTTTATATGCTTGACAGTGTAGAAGAAGCAGTGTCCTGTATTATTGAGTCGTGTGTAGTTTTGTACTACGGTTGGTGACACGGTGACAGAAGTCTACAAGTTTTAAAAGTAAGCCAACAGAATGGAGACAGAGTGATGGGTTTTCCCTGTGCAAGATGGTGGACAGCTTTTTTTTCTTCTGTGTATTTTTAAACAACTGATGGATAAGACTTAAAAGACGGTGCATACTGGTCAGAGACCAGTAATAATTGATGAAGGCTTTTATAGAAAGCGCAAGAAGCCAGCTCGAGAAATCTGCGTCATGCCTCTTACCTATGTGCTTTCATCGCCGCTGCTTCTCCTCATCGCTGCTGCTTTTGTATATTTCTGAACTTTTCTTACTTTTTCGATTGTTTCCTCCCATAAATGTCATGCCTCTCTGCTTGTCTCTAACCTCGTTTCTCTCTCTGTCTCTCCAGGTTCAGGAAAATGTCTTCGTTGAGTTTAACCACCAGCAACTGCTTGATTTGTACAACAAGGTTTGTTTCGTTATGTTTCGTGTGTGTGTCCGTGCCACTTTCATGCCACATCATCTTCGTGTTTTTGTGCCAAGTATCCATGTTGCATTTTGCACTCCTTCATACTTCGATCTTTTTAAATATCTCTTTCAGACTTCCTCTCCTTCTTTGTGTCATTCTTTTGTGCACACATTCGCTCCAAAAACTCATCATTTCCCCTCTTTCTTTCAGCTCGAAATCGTCCAAGGACAGCTGGATTCCCTGACATGATGCCTTTTGGACTTTGTACAGCCACACACACACACACACACAGACACACTCAAGCACACGAACTATATGTTAATGGTGTTTTTGCTGACAGCCATGCAGCTGTTAGAGGCCTAGCAATTAAATTTTGTGCTCTGATTTATTTGAGAAATATGTCAAGTTTGAAGAAATGAGTTCCCTTTTGAACTCCTTTTTGCACTCATTACTCAGAGCCTGGATTTTATAGCGGGAAATTACCCCAAATTCATCAGTATGAGTTGTACTTGAACAAGTTTGTTTAATAACGTTTTCTCCACCCTCTAGTAAATTAATGCTTGCTTTCCTTATACATTCCTTATAACAAGATGTAGATGATGAAAATGTGCCAACAGTCATTTAGCTTCAAGTTTCCTTTGTACTCTCAAAAAAAAAAAAAAAAAAAAAAAAGGAAATTAAATGTCAAAATGTCTTTTGAACTACAACAAATACATTGTGTAGCTTGAAGAATGAACTACTCTCCATGGCATTCTAATAAAATCTGAAGTGGAGGTGAAATCCATCCAAGCTGTTGTTATTTAGTGAAGGCTCATTATTTCTCATTAAGACCAACCTGGACTGCTGGTTCAACAGATGGGAGTTCTGGGAGGCACAGCAGACCTCCAGCGTGATTGTGTGTATGAGACTGTGTGCACAATTGTGTGTCTGTGAGAACATGGGTGTATGACTGTGTCCTTGTTTGTGCATCTGCCCTTTTGTGTATGCTTGTATGTGCATAATTTCCTCGCGTCCACACTGAACTAAAGCTTGAGAAGTTCCCTAATTCCCAGGTGTTGTTTTCCCCTGGAGCTTTAGTGAACCCATTTACTTTATTAGATCTATCCAATAGCTCTTCTCTGCATTCTCTGGTGATTCGATCTGTTAGACTGGGGGGTTTTTTTGTCTGGCAAAATGAAGAATTTCATTTGTAAAGTGTAGAGTCAGTGGCGTGTATATAGTGTTAGTTCCTATTTGTGTATATGTTCAAACTTGTTTACCTATGTTGTGTTTGTCACATGGCTTTTGAAATTTTAAGTCAGTTAGGCACCAGAGAGGGAACAGTAGGTCAACATCTAGCAACCACCGGTAGGGAAAAATGTGTACAAAAATGTGACAGACTGGCAAGTGGTTGCTAGAGATTGAAGTTAGGGTGAGATTGATTGTAAAAGCCCCAGTGATGCAGGCCTGGAGACTATTCAGAGACCCCAATCACAGGCTGGGAGGGTGGCCTGTATATTCTTCAAATAATTGGAAAATGATTCCGGGCAGTCACAAGGTGGATTTGGTGGCAAAGGAGACCTCCTTGTAATAACTTTAATCACCAGCAGATTGCCATAGTCGCCCAAACTTCCATGGAAGGCACCAACTCGCCCACAAACACTTACTACTAACCGAGCAGTCACAAACCTGTGAAAACTGCAACACACTGTTTAGCATTGCCTTCTGCCCAGCTAGTAGTTGGCAAGTATTTGCAAACATCGTGACATCTTCTATACAAGCTATGGGCAGCTGCACCAGTCTGTTAACGACCAAAGCCATGACAAGGAAGCTTTGGGTGCTGTGGCCTCTTTGTGACCAATTTCATTCGGGGGCTGACAGCGGCCACTCACCAACAAGTTGGGGAATATACATTTTTCCCTAGCAACCAGAGGTTGCCAGGACAACCAGCCCCTTGCCTTGTGTGACTGAGGCCTTAATTACAAGTTCAATTTATGAGCATACAAGAAACAGATTGTACCTTGTCATGATTCTTCTTTTGTTTACTAAGAGATGGCGTTTTAACTTCAAGAAAGCATTCATGCTTCTTGCTGGTGATATTGATGTGTTGCCCTCAGATATTGATCTCCAACATTTATTTAGTAAGGCTGCTTTCCAGCCATCTGTGACTTAGTTTCTCTGTCTGTGGCTCTCTGAAGACAAATTATTTGGGATTGTTTTTGGAGCAGGTTGTTATTGCAAATACATCAGAAGTCTTGTTAATGAGTCAGGATAACATCAGCCAGCGATTCGTGGTGTATTGCTGTGTTGGTGTTAGTAAGCTGTGGCTTTAGATCAGTAGAAACACTCAAAAATGAAAAACATCAGCTTTCTTTGCTGGATGCCTGGAATTTTCCTTTGCCAGAGGGTGAGGAGCTCAAAGGATCCAGTTAAGATGGCTTGGGGTTCGGATCAGGATGCTTCTTGGATATGTCATTTGAGACATCTCATGAGTCGTGTGCAAAACACACTAGAGTGATAATAAATGCCACCTGGCTGAGGAACCCCTCTGGTTCCTCCTGGCAGAAAGATGTTGGGGAGAAAGCTGCTTTTCTTAACCCCAAGCTGCTGCTCTAAAGCCAGATTAGTGGTGGAGAAATTGAGTCGTAAATATGACGTTAGGAGAAACTTCTCATGCCTGTCTTTGCTTTGGAAATGTTTAAAAAAAAAAAATCTCAAACTATATTTGCATTTCAAAAAGTTCTCCTTCAGTCAGAAGGCAACTTTTCATGTGGTTCTACTGCTGATTATGTCCAACTTTAGCAGGTGGCAAGCTCTGTTAATAGGATAATCAGCAGGTAGACAGATGATAAAAACAAAAATACGCACTCAACCAAACAAAATTACTGCCACTTCCAGCTTTTAAAATGGAAAAACTTTACTATGGGAACCCTGCTTGCAGTAGGTCCAGTAATTGCCAATTAGTGTAGCAACTGTTAAACTATTTAAATATAGTGCAAAAAAAGGAAAGATAAAACTGCTATTTCTTCCAAAGTAATATGCAAAGACGTATATATAAATAATCCACACCTTTCAAACAAGATCAAAACTAGACATGTTTACACACACTCCTTACACACGTCTGAATTGCGGCATTTTAGACCACATCCTAAACAATTTCTGTCCTCAGCTTTTTTTCCCTTTTTTTAAAAACTCCACAATTGACAATTTTTGCCACCATGTGAAAACGCCTGCAGCCAGAGGGAGCGCCATGTTCCACAGCATGGAGAACAGATGGCAAGGCCGAGATGCAGAGATGGATGCCTGGAAAGAAAAAAAAAAAAAGATGAGGAAAAAAGACACTCACACACTGAGACTCACACTGAGATCCAGCAAGATACAGCACACACAGTCCCAATGAGAGGAATAGGAGGAGTATGTGTCTATGCCTGTGTATTAATGTCTGGTGAGTTGGGTCTCTGCGTGTACTTGTCAAAGCAGTTTACTTGCTCTGGTGTGTGTTATGTGGCAAACTAAGTCAGGCTGGACACCACGCAGAGAGGAACACACTTTTTTTTACGAAGCAGCTAGTCGGGGGATGCTGTACTTGTCTAGCTTTAATAAGTCTCAAATGGGCTTACCTCCATATGTGGCTGTGGTCCTGTAGGGCTGACAGCGCTGAGCCACAGATGACAGACACTGATAGTTCCCTTCTAGGATACAGAAAAGCCAACAAACAATTGAACTCAGTAGTGCGCCACTACCCACAACACTGACTCAATTTTCCTCTTCGTTTTTACTCAGTCATGCCTTCTACGTAAAGTAGAAAAAAACAGGTTTATGTGTTGCAGATAGGGAAGCTTTTTAAAAGTAAGTTGCAACAATGTTTACGCAAGCTGTTACACCAAGAAAAACCCAGACTGAGCAAATACAAAAAGAAGCAGTAACACAACCTACCCATACTCTTTAAAGTGCCTGGTCATTGCAAAAAAAAATCTCCCTGTGAAATTCATTCCAAGCTCATTGAAATGGTGGCTTGCAGGTTGTGCAGGGTTCGTCATTGGATGTCGCCAGTTTAGTTTGAGGCAAATTGTTACAAATGAGAAAACTCTACTCATGGTGCTTCCTAGTCAGTAGAACACGTCTGTATAAAATTGGATGCTTTCTCAATTTCAGACTCAGCAGTTGGCGAGCAGTCCTCACTGCACATTTACATGTGAAAAGTTGAAACTTTTGACATTGGAATGTGAAAGTGCCACATGAATGTGCTTGATCTGGGCAAACTGAGGCAATTTCATTGAAGGGTACTGATTTAAAGCTGCTGTGACCAAAAGCTAATATCTAAAGATGTAAATGGAGTAAGGTCTTGCAAACCAAAAAGTAGAAATAAAGAAATGCAGAGCCAGAAATAACAAAGACTTGTAGGTACAGAATAACTGTTACATTAGAAACTAGCTTATACATGCACTGCATTCAAGATTAGGTGCTCTGCATTCAATAACTCATGCAATTACCTTTGGTAGCTTTTACTTTTTTTAACTGACTTTTAACTAGGAAATCTACAGGCAGAAATTCAGAATAGGCTGTCATCATGTGTCTCTCCCCTCTGTTTTTGTAGCCCTTCCCATCAGATTAGCATATGCACACACTTTATAAGCTCTAAAAGGAAATCAGTGCAAACTTTTTGGTTCACCTTGTATTTGAAGCTCTAGTAACCAGATAAAATTTATTTGCTTAACTGCATCTTTTTTCATATGCAGACTTTTTCACTGTTCACTTGATCTAGCCTTGTGATTGGTCAGAGTCTTCTATCACAGGCAAGATCTTCTCAAATCTAAAAAGAGGACCAAGAGGAAGTACAAGAGTCCAGTTAACAGAAAAAATTAATTCATAGGAAAGGTTCTTATGGATTATTTGTCCAATTATGCCAAAAACATGTTGTCTAGCTCAATTTGTACATGAAGTAAAATAGATGTAACTTTTTTGGTTCAGCATAGATGTTTGCATTTGTCTGTATAATTATTATATTTTATAAAGGCGTTATGTCTAAACAGTGGACAATGAGCTTGTTTGTGTGTACAGTAAGTTTACATGTCTAATCCCCGTCTCTACAGCTACGCTTGTCTCGGGCCTGCTTGACAACTGCTACTTTCCAACAACAAAGGAGACAAGATCATGAGTGTCTTTTGTAAGAGATGAACAACGGCTGAGAGTCACAACAGTAGTATTAAGTTGCACAGATAGCACCAGTCTTTTATGACGAGCAACCCTTCACAATGGACACGCACGCCATGAGCAGCTAATAGAAAGTGAACAATGGCGGGGAGAGAGGTAGTCATAATAAATCTGTGTCGTGTCAAGAGCAGTTTGTTTTTGCATGTCATTGTCTCTTATGTGTGCTTGGTTGTTAAAACGTTTAAAATGTTCTTTCCAGTAGAAAGTGGAGTTATAAAAGGACCAGCTTGACCTACCTCTATACCTCCCACATTTCCAGAACTGTTTTTGCCATTCTGTGTCCTTGGCAGGTAGTCAAAGATATTTTCAGTGGGTGTTGGACTCTGAGAGGGTTGCCCCCTGTCTGCCATCATTCTTGTGATTACCATAGACAGAATCTCAAGGAATATATATTTATTTTAGAGAGTGCAAACTCAGGTTCTTGTTTTTTGGTTGGTTTTATCAAAATGTGACCTTTAAGATGGACTGGAGCACTTTTCAGCTGAGTATGAAGTGACTGGAATTAGTGCCTGTAACTCTGAATCTGAGGCCACAGTTCTCTGATGAAAACGGCTGATTTGTCCCTGTTGATTTGGAAAGAGCTGTTGCCTCGAGAGAAGGAGTTTAAGTAGCTCCAGATCCTGATCGTCTTTGTGATGTAGCATAACTTAAGCAGCAAGGAAGGTGATAAGTAAATAGCATTAGCAGACAATTGAAGTTCTTTTTAAGCATACTTTATTGCTAGCATCTCCCTTTTACCATAAAACCATCAATCAGGCATGCAAAAATCCCACTGGCTTTATACAAGACTTTGCCCACACCTGACCTCGTTAGTCCCTACCATTGAACAAAATAGGTCAAACCAAATAATACAATTCTAAACAAATAACAGGAATAAAGTCATGCATGAAACTGACAAACTCATTTACTCAACTAAATAGTTTGTAAAGTAAAACACTGCATACAATATAACTCAAAAGGCTACTTTAAAGAAAACAAACAATACTATACAAAATGAAAAACCCTCCATTTGGTTACTCCCAGTGATCCAATCATTGACCTCATGACCCTATATAAACAGGAAGTAGTGCATTCAGGTCCTGTCTCACATACAGGACCTGAATGCACAACATGGACACCATGGTAAGTATAACCAAAGCAACATAAAGAAACATAATTTACTAGACATGTGCCTGTAAACAGAAGAGAATTCAGATGATCTGATGGTTAGTAGTGTTTGCTTTAAAACACTTGCATGGATGTAAAGAATGTAACTACTGCTACCACAAACAAAACCCGGGATATTGTGTGTTAAGAGAAGTTACACCAGCAATGTCTAAATTAAAGCATTATGGCTGACTGTAAAATAACAGAACACAGAATAACAATATACGCAAGTGACAAATGGCAAATGAATTCTGTCCTAGCCACTTTGCCACAGTCTTCTATAATGGGAAGGTAGCGTGTGAGATATGGATGTGTGGATTGATGGAGCGTGTGTAAAGCAGACCGTTGTGGTGAAGAGACCGCTGAGTGGGACGCTGAAGTATTTCCAACCCAACTTCCAATCCTCAACTTAATAGGAGAGAGTGAGATTGTGGCTGGGTTCAGACTTGAAGCTAAGGTGAGGAGCACAGACGTCAGCAGAGCGGTCAGAATAGAGCTAATGTTCCTTCACGCTGATAGGAGACAGCTATGGTGGCATCCAGCTCCCCTTGAAGGGTTTCCTGCATATGCAGCTGGCAGGAGGCCCCAGGGCAAGCCTAGAAACTGAGTGATTATATATTCAAGGTAAAAGGAAAGTACACCCACTTATCAAAACATAATAAAAATAATCTGGTCCTTGCCAGGTTTTAAAATTAGTTAAATATAACCTCTGATGAACAGCACCACATGGCATATTACACCGTGTCATTATTTATTTAACAAAACTAAGCCAAAAATGCAGAAGCAGTGTGTGGAAAACTAAGCAAGGGAATTAAGAGGGTAAGTAGCAGCCAGGTGCTCATTATTAAATGATCATCACCAAGTGTGGCCACCTTTATCAAA
Organism: Pundamilia nyererei; assembly: GCF_000239375.1. Classification (NCBI taxonomy): domain Eukaryota; kingdom Metazoa; phylum Chordata; class Actinopteri; order Cichliformes; family Cichlidae; genus Pundamilia; species Pundamilia nyererei. Next base: position 1,723,535 of record NW_005187514.1, on the reverse strand, counting down.
GCAGACATTTGGGCAGTTTGCTGGTCTGAAGCATTTAGGTGTGTGTTAACACAATGCCAAGGAGGAATTGTTGCTGCCCATCAATCTGGGAAAGGTTATAAGTCCATTTCCAAACAATTTGAAATCTATCATTCTACAGCGAGAAAGATTGTTCGTAAGTGGAAAACGTTCAAGACAGTTGCCAACCTTCTCAGGAATGGATGTCCCAGCAAATTAACCTCAAGGTCAGACAGTGAAATGCTCAGAGAAACTGCAAAAAACTTAAGAGGGAGTCTACAAGCCTCTGTTCACGTGACAGGACAGTGCAATGAGAAAAAGAGAGCAAAGAAGCAAATCTACAATAGAATCAAAGTATTCCAGTTTTTGAGTCAAAGTCCAAACCTCAGCCTGATTGAAATGCTGTGGTGGGAGCTGTGCTTAAATAAATGCCCACAAACCAAAATGAACTGAAGCAAAGTTGTGAAGAAGTGTGAGCCAGTATTTTAAGACCTGATAAAGACTAGTTGTTTTTATTATAGTACTGAGAGAGTGTACTTTGTCTTTACCGTGACTGCATCTCTCAGCCGGCTCAGGAAAGCCAGTGTAAGATTGATGAATTAATGATTGATTGATGTATTTATTCACCTTTTAAAATGAGTTCTCATTTTACTGCAAATATTCAGACTGTGGTTTTAGTTTTAAAGTATTTTCTCAACTTATTCTCAGACACCCAAAAGCACAAAATCATCACAATTATGACTGTTTAACAGCTGATGTTCCACATTTATGGTAAAATACTGAACACATCAGAATGAAGTGCACTGTATGCATGACACTACAACCAAATATAACTCAATAAAACTCTTTATTTGGGGCATATTTGGTTAGTTAAAAGGTCATAAACAGTAATATGACAGGGTTAAAGAAGTTTCAGGTTTTATTAGCGCAAGATAAAGAAGTTCTATTCTCCTCCAACCATGAACAAGTGATGTCTTTCTCAAGCAATTTGATTGGCTGCCGTCAGGTTTACTGAACAGATGCACTGTGCAAGTGATTTTGTTACCGCTGAGGCACGAAAATATCCGAACACGTTTCTGAATTGATGTGTTTCTTGAGGCGTGTTAAGGCATGATGCTGCAAAATGTGAAACACCTGCAAAAACTGACAAGTAATATAATTTCTCCTAAGGCTATAACACACTGAGAGCATTTACAGGCAATGTACACAACTGTAGTATATAGGCAATTCCACTTACGAATGACAGGGAACAGCATTTCTCCTGATGCATCTTTAGAGTCTGAGTGATTCCTAAAACCCTTGCAGCTACTTATTTCCAGTGCACATTATCTATCACTTTGTCTATTAAAGACATCATGAATGTCTAAAGCTGCAACCACTGTGCAAATACAATAACTCAGAGCCAGTAAAGAACATGAAGCAAAAACAACAGCTCATCAAATAAGGACAGCTCTTTAATAAGGTACGTTTATTTTGACTGTTTTGTTTATTTAAGAGATGACGAGCATTTGAGTGAAGAGGTTCTTTCCTGTCACAGGATCTGTGAGAACTGAATTATTAAAACTTTGAGTTACTTTTGGATTCACAGCTCAACTCCTTCTGGCTTCCAACAAGCTCTGAAATGGGCTGAGGGATATCTAATGTGAAATAAATTAGTAATAATGTAGATCAGGCTACTTTCTTCGTGTAATCTGCAACCTTGAGACATGTCACCCTGCTCCCGTAGCCTTTTTGTGACATATCTGAGGCATTCTGGGGTTGATGCGATTTAAGAGCACGTTGTCAGCTCGAGCCATTAGAAAAGTTGTATCATGATCCCAGCTCAAATTGCGTGGATCAAGAAGTGTAGATATTTTTTTTTTAATCTACAGCAGAGTTGGAAACCAGTGGACACATTCAACTCTGAGACAAATATGAAAACAGTTAAACATCTGAACTTTACACTCACCTCTGAGGTTGGACTTCAATGATACATCCATGCGATAGTTTGAAAAGCAGGTCTGATAGTTCTTCATTAAACTCATTATTTCCTTTTAAACTTTGCACTTTCAGTTGCTTTTATTTGTTTTTTCACTCTTCACTTGTTAACAGTTGTTTTTATGCCACTTCCTCTCCCCTTTACTGCCTGTCACACACACTTTTTTTTTAAATCTTACACACTGCTTCCACGGCTTAAGGTATACAGTTATACGTTGCACAAAAGTGTCTTCACGCATTTAGGTTGTGCAACTTTTACCACCTTTTAACTTGGAAATTGCTGTACTGGGACCAGTCTGTGTCAGCTATGCAACCTTTTTTAGAAGGTTGCTGTCAAGCACTGTTTTGCTTGATTTCCGCTTCAGAGTCAGTAACAGTTACAGCTGAGAAATTTACAACAAGGCCAAAAAAACTATGTTTTGCATTCAGAGGTGTGACAAACTGATTTCCATTTAAGTGTTTGTCACCCTTAAATGTTTCAGATGATCAAATGCACTTAAACATTAGACACAGATGACACAAGTAAGCACAAAATATAGTTTCTAAATAAAAGTGAAAAAGTAAAGTCACTTTACCTCCACACCTGAACAGAAAACTGAATACAGTCAGGGTTTAATGTGGCAGATGGGTCTTGTAGTGCAATATGGGAGGAAACAAATAAAATAGAAAAATGTCACATTAATTCATATTTTTGAGTGAAAGTAGATATTCTTTGTGTACAGGCTGTGATCAGCTGACATGTGTCGGTGCTGCTGCTCTGAGGGTTATTGCTCATTGTGGATTTACATGCTCAATTCATCAAAATATGGACAGATTACAGGTTACATGAGCTCTATCATGGCTGATTTCCAACATCTAGACAGTGCAAAGGTGCAAAGTGAGTGAATCTAACCACCAACATCAGCTTAAATTCAAACTGATGTTTGCTACGCTTGATGTAACACTGACGCTGAACACCACAGTCTCTCTGCGCCAGTCCAACGTAGTCTATTATTATGAATTCCCCACAGCACTGCAAACTAAACACTGTAGCCTGCACTAAACTGCAAACTATTTTTATGCACCTTTGAATAAACCAAAGTTATTGTGTTACCTCAATTTGTTTTGCAGGATGTTTCCCATCATGTGCACATCCAATATCAGATTTATTTTCAAAAAATAGAATGAATGAGGACATTACGTGTAAGCTTTAAATTTCCAGTTTATCAAATGTCACTGGGCAGCGCTTGCCTTTAAAAAAATAATAATCTTTCTTTCTCACATCTTTTTCCATCTCTGAGTGAAGTTATCACACTGTCTTTTTTCTCCCTGGGAAATAAAGCAGCCGTACCTTTAGCTAGCAGGCACATTGTGTGTCACGCTGAACAGACGCAGTTTGTGTGTTTGCTGATATTTGTTGAGCTGTTAGAAGATTGCATTTGAAATAAACTGCCACAAAACATTACTACGCTCTTTATGCCGGCTCCTCTTCTGTAGAAGGACAGCAGCCCTTGTTCCAATCCACTTTAACCTCTGAGTATAGTGCTAGAAATGATGCATAAATAGCTTTTTATTTTCCTTTTTATCTCTTTTGCTGTGATAAGCCCCAGCGATAGATCACTATGACAGCTACAGTAATGTGAAAAAGAAAGTGTACCTTTGCTGCTTCCATAGGAATTAAGACTGTAAGTAGCAGCCAGGTGCTGATAATCAAATTGATTGATTATCAGTAAGAGCGACCACCTGCATAAAAGCAGAAGTTTGGGCCAGTAGCAAGTCTGTCATTCGTTTCGTGTGTGCGTGCCCCAGGAGTGTAGTTCCTATTGCAAATTCACCCATGCACTGATCACAAAAACTGCAAAAACTACATCTCAGACTCTTCAGGGCTCAGGTAGCATGTTTAAAACATGACCAAAGTGGAGATGTTTGGTCACAGTGACACGTTTGGCTCATACTCACCATGAAACACAGTGAGGCGGGATTATGATTTAGGAATGATTTGTAGCAATAGGACCTGGGCACCATGACTGTAGTCAAACATGAGGCTGACAACTAAAGTTTGGGCTGAACTGGGATATGCATCTGCAACAAGAGAAAAGAATCAAGGTGTTGCAATGGCTCCGTAAGAAAATGTTCTCAAACATTAATGAACTGAAGCAACGTTATAAAGAAGAGCGAGCCAAAATTCCTCCACAATAATGTGACAGACAGATAAAGTCAAAAAGAAGAGTAAATTTGCTATTGCTGTTACAAACTGCTGAATCATGGCAGGTACTTGATTTGTTTTTTTTGTCTAACTGGTCATATTTTTCAAGGCTGCAGTCATAATCTAACCTATAGTCTGAGAGCTGGTCAGTGACTTTCTTTGGTTTTGTTTCTAAATGCAATGGTGCAAACTTGTGCCGGTGCTGCTAGAGCTGAGAGTGCAGTTACTCCGGCTGTACTGTACAACAAGAGGCAATCTACTGTACATAATAGCCTACTGTATCATACAGCTGAGCTTTCTTGTAAGGGCTAGAAGAAATGCAAACGTTTTTGCAAGCTAAGATATCAATGTTTTACCTTTGTGACCCTTCAGGGGTTCTGTCCTGTTACATGATTTATAGTTCTGGACTTGTAGCTGGTTTAATTTGGGAATTTGGGAATGTTTTAGGAGAATGCACTACTTTTCTCATGGTCTCACGGTGATAAATGGTCATATATCATTCCTCTGGCTGTTTCGAGCAGAATCGCCACATCAGATATTCAGTGGTGCTCTACGTTTGTTTTCTTTCCAAATTGGCCGTTCAACCTTAAGCCCCAATAATCCACCTGTGGTCAGTCCTCACACAAACAAATGTTTTGCAAATTATGATTTTCCCTTCTATTCTAAAACTCTCTTCTTTCCAATTATGTATGTATTATGTATTTCTTCTTTTTTCCACTCTGTTATTATCCTTGTAGAATTAACATCTTGCTGCAGGGCACAGACAGGAAAAGTTATAGCAGTGGTATCTTCCTTGCATGTTTATATGAAAGTTGCTGACTTGAATGGAGTTTCATCTCGTTTTTTAAAAATGAACTGGGGCACTCAGCTTCTCGCAGGTTCTGTCTTCTCGTATCCCATCGTCTTGATTTTTACAACATTCTCTCGTGACTTTCCAAACTCTGTCTGCTCTACACATATAAGCTCCTCTCTAGCTTCAGAACCAAGTATTCCTCCTCTAGACAGGGGATGTTAAAACTCCTTCTCCAGCTTTCCCTTTTCAAACTCAACTTTCTTAGCTTATGTCTGCAAAAATGTGGACATTGAACTGCTCCAATATATAAAATTTTAATTTCTTTTTTTTTTTAAAGTTAGACATGGCAAAGCATGATAAATAACTGTCAATAAAATTAAAGATAATAAACTGATGCTCCTTTAACCTTTGCAACATGCTGAAACAGTTCAATATGCTAACTGTGTTGTTGTTTTTCCACAGTGGGATGCATGAAAGGTCTGTTTTAGCCCATTAACTACAAATCATGTACTTTATGTTGCTGCCAGGCATCTTCGAATACAAGTTCACTGATTTGTTTTCTACCTTGCAGGGAGTCATTTGTTTCATTCATGATAGTAAAATATGAAAACTATCTCGTAGATGCTGGAAGTTGGCATGACATCTATCACAGTTGGCAATGAGTCACCTTTATTTTCTTGCCAAAGCTGCATTTACGCTTGTGGTAATGCAAATGTAAGCAGGAACTTCTCTGACAACTGTTTCATGGGATTGTTTCTGAGGAATATCACAGTTTGAGAAGCAGCAATCAGGAGGTCCTGCTTTAATTAGTACACGTTTCAAGAATTCAGGAGACTAAAACGAACAAGGAAGGACATCAAAAATTAAGTGGATTTGAGACAAACTCAAAACTCAGAGCTTCCATGAATTTAACAGAAAGTGGGGATTTTTTTAAACAGTGGTACTTTAATTACCATGTAATAATAATATGACAGATTTTTTTTTTTTTTAAATCTGCAATGAACACAGTTTTCAGTGTAGCTGTCTGTAAAAAGTGGGTGCATATACCAAGAGGTCACCAACTGGTTCATGAAATCCAGCTCAGTGACTTGAGTTAGCTAAGGGAACATCTAGCAGACAGCTAGCTATTAAAGCTAATTTCAGGACTTTCTATGTAGTCCTGTGAAAAACTTCACCTTAATCATTCAGTAACTCCAAGAACCACCTTTCGCAGCAATAACTGAAACTTTAGTACTCAGATAGGTGGCCTTACATTAGACACTGGAATACTACCAATGCTACCATGTTCTTTTGAGAGAAAGAAAAGGCTTTTTTCTGCTAACCCAGATTGCTATTGGCACCTATCTGTCGTTAAAAGTGTAAATGCTCTCAGCTATTTACCTAAATACAGTTGAAGCAAGAATGTGATTCCAAACTGTGTCCCGTAAGAATAGCCGAGCAAAATTAGATATCAATCATTTTTGGTGCTAGGCTGGCAATGGTTTTTTTCCTTATAGGTATTTTGACAGTATGGGGAATAACTCTGTTTTTGAACTGCAGTTTTCTTCTTTTGGTACGCCCTGCTTCCACTTGCCTCCTATCTACTAGAGTTTCATAGCACCACATATTGTTACATGCATCTCTTTTGTCATATCTGAAAGGAAGCAATACAGCAGTCAAACCCAGGGGAGGGGGCATCATGCTCTGGGGATGTTTTTTTGGTGACAAGGACTGGGAGAGTGGTTAGGACAGAGGGGAAAGATGGATGCAGAAAAAAAATGTTAAGCCAGATTGTCCAGGAGCTGAAACTAGAGAAAAGGTTTTCATTTTTCCAACTAAAGAACAACCAGAAACATACAGCCAAGAAAGCTCAGGATGGGCTTCAGGAAAACTTAGTGAATGTCCAAGTGTGCCACAGCCAGAATTCAAGCCTGACCCCAATACAGCATCTTGGAAAGAAAAAAAAAATGACGGTGCATAGATACCCCACCCCCCACTCCATGATTAGTGTAAGATTAGTGTAAAACCAAAATGCAGAAAACTTGCAGAAAGGGTCTAAAATCTTTACACATGCAGTGTTGCTACGACACTAAAGCCTGCTGAGCTTCCTGCATAGTACTTAAACTTGTCAAAGTTTCATCACTAAAAAGCATAGCACAGGAAACACCACAAAGGCCGCTCCATTGAAAGGTCATAGCTCTGCTTCTGTCCTGCTGTCCACATTGTTCAAAGCAGATACATCATTATTTCTTTTAAAACTAACTTCCTGTCCTCCTTTCCATCCTCACTTTTTTTTCCCAAAGTCTTTGCTCTTCCAAACCCTTCTAGCTATGACCATGATGTCTTTCTCAAACTCTCATCTTTCTCTGTCTCTCTCTGTTTCTGCCTCCATGCTCTGCCTAGCTGGCTGCACAGTTGGCAAATTGAATAGGCATGTTCATTCAGCTAGTGCCTCTCTGCTGGTCCACTGCCCTAGGTGGCAATGCTGGGCACCCAGCCTCGTCTGGCTGAGTATAGTCTGGTTTCCATTATAGAGCCAATCGGGTGCTGCCAGGCTATACTCATGATTCACATCGTTTGCTTTTCCCTCATTCCCCAACATTATTTTAGTGAGTCATCTTTTCATCTTGCTGCCAGCCATGATGCTTAGCCAGATGGGCAGATTTTCCAATAAACAAGTTGCGGTTTTGATCTTGCGATATGATATTATGGAGACGACCTTGGCGCAGGCAAAGTTCACCTGGCATAAATGAAAGAAGTTTGCTACTGTGGCATAAGAATATTTTTATGCAGTTTTCTGTGTGTTTTGATGAATTATATATGCCATTGAAGCAGGTTTGTCTCACATATGGTGCTCTGCATCTCTCAGTGAAACAGAAACCTTGATACTGCATGTCCCTTTGACTTTATAGGACATTCATATTCAGTTTCAGCTTCTGTCAATGCACTCGGGTGCTGTATTTACCTAGGTTTTATGATATTACTATTTTTAATCAGATTTTTATTCAAATAACCTTTTGTATCCTATCAACATGTGCAGAGAAGCAGCTTTTCATGTTTCACTCATGAAAGCTTATTTTAGCTACTTAACTCTGGTAGTTGTCTAACAACCAGACGACTGCAAAACAGGACAAGGCAGGGCAAGTCTTTAGTGGGCAAGTAGGGATTAGTATACAGGTGGGGAATCAATATCAGGGAAACAAATATGACAAGGGAAAAACACTGGAGACACACAATAAGGAAGGGAATGTAAATCACAATGGTGGGAAAAGCAGGAAGTCGGGTTCACGGACCAGAAAAAGGAGCTGATTGACAAAACAAAACAGAAATAAGCGTTAGGGCAAAACAAGAAACAGAAGGCTGCTCTGAGCAAGTGCTCGCAGAGTGATTAAAAACGCAGTCCTACTAAAGGGTTTTATCTATTACAGGTGATGATCCGTGTAGAGAAGATGAAAGAAAAGCCAAGGTTTTTTAGCTGTTTTGCCCCTAACAACAGTAATGAGTAAGAAAATTGTAACAGAATCAGGGAAGGATTTTAGGATAAAGATATCAGACTCTAGAACACAGTTGCTTCTCTTTAGTCCTGCACATCAAATGGGCAGCCGAACTTGGCATACAAGTATATTGTAGACCTTGAAGAGTCTTTTCTACATCACATTTTATGTCTTTATGATATCAAAATCAGAATCAGAATATGTACAACCACTTACCAAATTGGGCTAAAATGACCAATTTCTTATAACACCCATCATGTTAATTTCATGACAATAAACACTGTTTCATTTATGTCCACAAATAAAAACTGTGCACAATGAATCCAGGACTGATTAACTAACTTAGACTTAGATGATCTTGTCTCTGTCTTTTTTTCTTCTAACAAAACCTCAAGCTCCACAAAATAATGCCATTAGCTATTGTTGTGTTAATGCAGATATTGCTAAAATCTTTTTTTTTTTTTTGTCAGTCTGGACCACTTTAGTCAAAAGTAGGTATTTATTCTCATCTACAGTAATTTGTTTAGTAAATACTCCATTCTGGGAACTCCCAGCCCTGCCTTACTGGTATGTGAGGGGAGCAGATCAGCTACCACAGCAGAACAGACATGACATTGATTAAATCAGACACAATGTGAAGAGGAAGAGCTGGAATTGGAGGTGGCTTGCAAAGCTGCTTGCAGAATCAGCACCAACTGCAGTCAGGCTAAGGGAACTTAAATAAGAGATGCCAGATTAGATTTGTTAAAATAATGAACAGAAGGGCATGAACTAAATCGTACTGTTCCCTGTTCATGTACCAAATTTGAAGGATTAGTTCGGTGGCCTATCTAATCCAACACTATGCTCAATTACCACAAATGCTAGCAGGCTAGGTTAAATTGAATCATCCAAACAGTTTCACTGTGTATATGTCTGTGTAGGTTTTCAGTCATCCAGTTGATGGTAGTCTAAAGAGCTTAGAAAGAAAGCGACTGGACTGGACTTCTTGAAGTTTCTTAAAGACACCTCTCATCCAAGAAGCTTCTTCAGTTCAAAACTGCGCTGTGTATGGTAGACAGTTGGTGTCATAAACCACAGGCACTGTTCAAAAATGGTTGTCCACAGTGGATTTGCATGGCCTCTTTTGTGCCTCTTTTAAACAATCTGTGACCTTTATCCTTTAGATGCAGATGTACGGCAGAGTCTTGTCCTGTCGAGGAGGCTCGTCTATGTTGTGCCATGCATTTATGGGGTGGCTATTTGGTTTCTCCTATGCGGAGGTCTGAGCACTCCTCGCTGCAATGCACAACATTACTTAGCTAAGGAATCTGCAGTTCTGACCAGGATATGTCCTTCAACGGATTCATTAAACAAATATGTAGGATTGCCTTCTTGTGCCTCCTACTGCAGTCTAAAATTAGAGACATCCTGTCTCGAAGTGATGCTGAAAAACTAAGAACAGCATGAGCCTTCAGCTATTAGGCCCCTCTGCTGTGGAACCTGCCGCCAGTTTGGTTTTGGAAGACAAACACTCTCTACTCACAAGATCAGACTTCAAACTTTCCTTTTTGATAAAGCTAAGAGATGGTTCACGATCAGGTACGCTTCTGGTGGGAGGGGCATTCCCACTGGACTGAGCATTTCTCCTTCACTCACCTCCTTTCGTTCTTAATGTGTTTATACACCACTATTGCGTTTAGAGGTTTAAACCAGCATTAGTAATTATTTAACTCTATAATGTCTCTTTTGCCCTGTCTGCCTATACTTTCTTCACTTTCCCCTCACCTCCAACCAGTCATGACAGATGGCTGGCCCTTCTTGACCCTTGTCCTTGTTGGTTCTTCCTGTCAAAATAGAGTTTTTCCTTCCCACTGTCACTAAGTACTAAGTGACTAAGTAAGGGCTCTAGCCTACTAAATAAATAAAACATGTCAAGCCAACTATTGTCTTGAATTGTTGTTATATAAATAAACGGAATGAAAATGAAGTGAAAATTTTAATATTTTGCTTGACGGCGAAATAAGTCTAAGAGGCCACCATAATTACCACCACCTCCCTGTGGACATTGGTTTGGTTCTGGACAAAAAGCGGCGATGTCTGCTGAAGACGTCTCCAGAGTCTAACTGGCACTGCCAAGACACGACAGCACTGTCAACACGCACTAGACTCTCCCTGCCTCCCTGGCGATTTTTTCATGGTCTACTTTTACCCCACTTGCCCTTCCTCCTTTCACACTTGTTAGGCTCCCTTCTCACAAAACTCACGTCTTGCCTTGTCTTGCCCTCTCTGTCAATATGTGTGACATCACTTCTGTTGTTTGTTCTTTCTGTCTTGTTCTTTCTTTCACTGTCTTGATTCTCTTTGTTCTCAGTGCGTAGCTTCAGCAGATAATGTGGTGGTTGTATCTTGGGTCATTGTTTACAGCTGTGATTCTGGGTCTAATGACAGACAACAGTCAATGGCTGTCACTGCTGTTTAGGGTCATGTTTTGTTACAGGGTGACGAGTGTTGGCAGTATCGGGCTGTCGAGTTCTTTCATTTTTATTGCACGATTTCTTTCCCTCTTGACTGCTGTTGGCTCTGACTTTATTGCCAGTGCTTTCTTGAAATCTAAAAAAACACATGTTTTAATGTAAAACTTTATATCCGCTTTTCTCATGTGTTTGTAGTCTAGTGTATATCCTGACTTTTATTTTTGTTTTCATTGGATTTTGCTGTGGATGTTTTTTGTTGTTGTTTTCATTGCTCTGGGAAGTGAAGCATGGCACCGCCCTGCCCTGTGATGTCCTAGGCAAGGTGGCACGGGGTGTGCATCTGCAGGGTTTCTGCGGCAGCGGTGTGTTACGTAAACAGTCTCAACACAGCTGGTGCAGCATGCCTCTACACATGGCAGGTTCACAGCCAGGGGAGCTCACCATCCTCCTCTCTTCCTGCCTTTCGTCTTTCTCTGTCTTATATGTCTGTCAATGTCCTTTTCTCTCTGTGTTTCTTCCTGTCTTCTGCACCTGCTGACCTTGCCTCTATTGGTCTGACACGCTGTCTTTCTCTGTGTCTGTCTGTCTGCATCTCTGTAGTTTTCGTATGTCCAGCACAGTTAAAGCATAATTGGCAAATTACTTTATTCACCAATAAAATCTTGAATCCTTTGTCCCACATTCATAAACCAGACATGATTTTTGCTGGTTATGCTCTTCTGGAATGGAAGGGTTACATTTTTGTTCCATATACAAGTTGTGGGAAGATAGTTGTACACACATTGTAGGCGTGTAGATATGGCCAAGATGGCCCGCTGAAGTTCAAACCGATCATCAGAAAGGGGAAGAAAGGTGATTTATGTGACTTTGAACATGATATGTTTGTTGGTGTCAGGGTGGCTGGTCTGAGCATTTCGGAAACTGCTGATCTACTGGGATTTTTCCCACACAACCATCTCTGGGGTCTACAGAGAATGGTTTAAAAAAGAGAAAATATCCACCAAGGGGCAGTTCACTGGGAAAAAACGCTTTATTGGTGCCAAAGGTCAGAAGAGAATGGCCAGGCTCCAAGCTGAGAGGAAAGCAACAGTAAGAGTATCAAATAAACCCTCGTTACAACAAACAGCATGTCGAACCTTGAAGCAGATGGGCTTAGGCAGCAGAAGACCTCATGTGGTGCCACTCCTGTCAGCTAAGAACTGGAAACTGAGGCCACAGCTCTCACTGGCTCCCCAAAATTGGGCAACAAAAAATGTAAAAAAAACATTGCCTGGTCTGTTGAGTATTGATTTCTGCAGCAATGATCAAAATTTGGCAAGAAACAGCATGAAAGCATGGATCCATCCAGCCTTGCATTAATGGTTCAGGCTGCCGGTGGTGTAATTGTGTGGGGGATATTTTCTTGGCACACTTTGAGCCCCTCAGTATCAATTTAGAATCTGCGGCTACTTTGATGCTATCATGTCAATATGGACCAAAATCTAAGAGGAATATTTCCAACACCTTGTTGAATCTTTGCCATGAAGCAGTTTGAAGACAAAAGTGGGGCCAACACCATACCAGCAAGCTGCACCTAACAAAGTGATTGGTAGAAGTTTTATTTTAACTCAGAACATGATCTAGTTCTTGTTGCCAAAAGCTAATCAACCTAACCAAACATCAAGTGAAAAAGAGGGTAAACAGAGGATGACAGCCAAAACTTGCTATTATTGGTATTATAAGATTGCTGCTGGGATTTAAAGTCAAGTCTATTAAATGAATGACTTCTGGCTCTGACTCAAAATCTTGCCTCAATATGCAGACTTTATTGTTCTTTGGATTTGGAAGTATTACAATTTCTTTGAAAAAACACGAATAAATAAATACAATTTCCTGACTATTCTGCAGACTGAAATAGGCTTTGTTGTGTTGCCCATGTGTCTTTAAAAACCCCCATCAAAGCAGAGAATTACAGTGATGTGTGCACATCTTAAAAAAAAGCTTTAACATTTGTAAAAAAAAAAAAAAAAAAAAATGTGTATGAATGAATTGCACAAGTTGCTGTTTTAAATACTACATGTGTAGTTAGCAGTTTAATACTCTGCAGGCCTCTATACTGACTTCCTTTCTTGGTTATTCGGCGCTTTTTCTTTGGACACCGAAAAGAAAGAAATGAGAAATAAACTTACGTGTTTCTGCAGCTTGTTCATTTTGAGATTTATCAATATTGGAATGACTCTCACGCATCTACTCTTTAGTTACCCTTTGTGCGTATTTATAATTTATTTCATTTCTAATATTTAGCTACTGCACATATGAAGTGAGAACTAGAGAATTGCTACCCAAATTGTCTCCCATGAAGGGCATCTGTAATTTAATATCCAATGATCCAAGCCAGCCAGAACAACCTTCAGCGTTCTGGCGAATTTTCCCAGATACATCCACAAAGTGGCGTTTTTATTTTTATTGATGCCACTTTAGAGCAATCAGAACAGTGATGCTATTTTCTTGCATTGAATGAGTAAAATGGAGGGATGGAGTTAGAGAGTGGGAAGATGTGAGAGGAGGAGGAGAAGGAGGAGGAATATGAAAACAGGGAAAGTAGGACAGAGGGATGACTGACTGTTACATCCTTCTGGGTATTTTGCAGCTGTAGCTGGTCTTGCATTTGGACCTGATGGGGAAGTTCTGCTCCCTAGTTCAGTGAACATGGTGTGTTACAAACCAATCCAGCCAATTCAACACAGAGTTTCCTGAAGTTATGGATAGGAAATTAAATTTTCAGTCAAGTGATTGCTTCTCTTCCAGTAGAACCTGTTAAGTTTGATTAGATGTTGTCACGAGGAATCTTTTACTTTACTGTTAACTCATAAATTATGAGGAATGAAATATTTCAGGACTTGAATAAACCAACAAAATCACAATGAATAAAAGGAATCAAGACAGAATATCTGGTGGTTACACTTTAAAACCTGGCAACACAAGGAAAAAAGTACAAATCATACATACATATGATGCCTTTTCTAAGATATACCGTTCTAAGAGTTGATAAGGAACAAACTAAATAAAAACATACATAAACAACTAAAGATAAATAGCTCTGTTTACAGCTTGTATTGAACATTCTACACATAGAAAGAAGGGTATATTTTTCACTTAATTGATTGGAAGCAGAATAGCAATGATTTTGATTATCGATTGCCTCTGTAAGTTCCTGCATTGAGGAAACAAAGAAAAATATGTTTGGATTCAAGGCTCTCGGGTATTTTACATTCCCCTGCTGTTTATGAATATAATTGAATACCTTTGGGTTTGGAGCTGGAGGGATTGTACTGAGAGAAATGAGGGTGTATTTTGGATTCCAACATGGGGGCATTAGTGAAAGAAAAAGAAAAGCCTAGAAATATTTTTTAATAAATATCTCTCATTTGGACAACTTCTGAATCACAAGCAATCACAACTGGACAGTAAATTAGGTGGTCTAATGGACTCATTTTTCCACAATACTGTGCCAAAAAACTCAAGCACTCCTAATTTTTGTATATTTTGCAAGAAAAATCAGAAGCAGGTTCAGCACTTTATTGAAACGTGCGAACATACAATAAATATTTTATATAAGGCAAAAACAAGGTTTGTACGTTTCTAATGAGCTTGAAAGTCGATATTTAGCATGACCACCTTTGTTCTTTAACGCAACCTGAACCCTCTTATGCAAACTTTCTCGATATTTCTTTAAGTAGTCTTCAGGGATAGTTCTCCTGGCTTCACGATTGATCCTTTTTTGATTGAGCTTTAGCAAACAGCACATGGAATGAAGGGCCAGATGCAACTCTCAGGTCCTGTGTCAGGTCTTTGCTGAATTTTTCCTATTTCTTAAGGACAATACTTTTAGATACTGTTGATCTTTTGTCCTCCACTTATCCAGTCCCCTACTATTTTTTTTTTAAGGACCGGACTGAAAATGAATGTGAATGATGAATGAATGAAGAAGTGGTTTGGAGAACTATTGCTTAAGACCACTTTAAAAAATTACAATTAAGTCTGGTCTGGCTCCTTGGAAACAAAATAAATATAATTGAGGGTTGGGTCAAGACTTTTGCAGTGTACTGCCCCCCAAAAAACAAAAATAGAGGTTTTGAGACGCAATTTTAAAAATGCACTTACATTGATGATAGGATACAAATATTTGAGAGAGAGAGGGAGTTGAGCTTGTTAACTGAGAGAGCAGAAAGCTATGTACAGGTATTGAAGTCAACCTATTTCAGATATGAGATGACATATTTGTGTTTATTGTGGGGTTTTTTTTTTCCAGCAGTGATATTAAATGAAGCACAGGCAAGAACAAAGGCAGAGTGGATCCAGGGACAACCATGTTAGTATTGTGTAAACCACAGTAATGCAAACTGACTTTCTTTTATTTCTTCCATTCATCTAGATTCATTTTCCCTGTGCCTGTATTTCTTTATCTGCAGGTATCTTGAGGTGAAAATACAGCAATATCACTTCCATCTACTTATTTTAATATATGTGCTTCAAAGCACAGCAATAGTAAACAGAGATATGAAAAGATAGGCAGAAAGTCAGATGATATTTTAGGATATGATTCCTCTGAAGTTCTTTCTATTAGTTGGTTTTCAGTGGAGAAAAAGATATGGGATTGCAGAGAGGAATGTAATAACATGCAAAGGTCAAGAGGTACATGTCACAACCACTTGATTAGTCTCAGCAAATTTCAGTCTGACCTTGACTGGGTTTTCTGATGGTGATAATTGTCTGATCTGGACAGAAACTGTAGACAATACATGCTTCACAGCAGACAATGCTATCAGCATCTGTTACACTGACAAAATAAGGAAGCTCCTGCATTTTTACTTGGTAAATGTTTCTGCTTTTTCTCTTGATGATTTGTGCAAGAGGCATGACAGTCTAAAAATGACACAATGTATTTAGTTATATAATCAATACATTTAAATTGTCTTTTTTTTTTGAGTGTCTCTGCTTTAAAAGGCACAGTTAGCATAAAAAAGATCATTCTTTAATTGCATTTAAGTGCACTTCTAGCTGACAAGGAAAAGTGTGTCGGTGGTGCATTTCTTCCACAGTTTTTAGGTTATTTTTCTGTTTAATTGGGATTTAGACATTGGTCCGGACATTCTTCCTGCTGTGGTGGAAAACAGGATGTCTTTATGAATACACTGACTGGGTTTCCAGATCAGCATGATTTAAACATGTTTTTCATGTCTTCTTAGTTAAAATGTCTCCCCGCAATCCAGTACTTCAGATATTTAGCTTTACTATGTGTCAGCAGATAATATAGCCCTGGTGAGTGGTTTACAGAATGTCAATAATCTCATGTCTTTCTATTTTATTTGTTTTCTAACAAAGCAGTCCTCAGGCTGGCTAAACATTTATCAGGTGTGAACGGTTTTTGAGTAGGAACACTGAAAAACAAAACAGCAGGAACAATAACAGCTATGGTGATAATGGATTCAGATAGGATTGACTGAGCACGTTTAAAAAAGAATAATATTAGGTTCCTCTGAGAAAAGTCCAAACATTTTTTCTTTTTTTTTGCCGCTCTTTCAACCTCACAGAGAAGGACTTTGCAAGGGAAAAATCTATATTCCCCAAGTGGTTGGCAAGTGTTTGGCAAGTGGTTGCTGGCAGTCACTAGTGTGAAATTCCTGGTAGTGCAGTGAAAACCTAGTTGCAATTTTCTTGGTCTCAAGCAGGTTGCCACAGTCGGCAGTAATTTTCACGGACAATGGCAACTACCAAACGTCTGCAAACAGAAAGGTGGCGAAGCTATAAAAGATCAATGCAAACCAGGAACGGTGACCATTGCCTTCAAAGTCAAAAGATGCAACTTTAATTACAGCTCAGAGTATTTTGCAAGTGTTGGCACAGAAGTTGACATCTGTCATGCAAATACCTGACAACCCCCTCCCCCCTTTTTGTCTGTATCTGTGCTCTTGAGGTTTCATTGTGTCTTGTTGTTTTGATTGTTTTCATCTGTGGCTTGTTATCCAAGTGTTTCCTATTCCCTTTAGTGTGTCTGTGTGTATAAATACTGCCATATTCCCTTTGTCCTTTGTTACAGTGTCTGTATAACCTCTTGGTGTGTTTCCCAGAATTTCTCCTCAATGTAGGTTACTTTGTTCACGGACTTTGTTTCTTTTGATTGCACACCAATAAAGGTGTGCTCTTTGTTTACTCTGTCTGCCTCCCGAGTGTGAATTTCCACAGTGGTTACTCCCAGTAGCAGAATTCATAAATGTGATGATGTTTTCTTCAGTTGTTCAAAAAATGCCCAAATTAGAAAAATCTGCTCTCAAGGATCAGAGCAAGAATTGTTTGGAAATGTTTTTCTTGACTGCATCTGAAAAGTATTTTATCATTTCCTATTTTTAATTTGTTGATAACTGTTTCTTGTGTTCACCTCAGAGTTTTTACCTGTTGTGATGTGGGGAATCAAAAAACACTGGGGATTATTTTTATTTTCACTCTAAAATTAATACTTGTTGTACTGGGAGGCTTAGTCCTGTGTTTGGGCTGGTCTTGTTTGTGTCAGTGTGCATGTGTAGGCTGCATGAGAGAGAGGGGGGGAAGAGAGAGAGGGGGGGAAGAGAGAGGGAGAGAGACAGACAGAGAGAGAGAGAGAGATGAGAACGGCCCCAAACCAGCAAACCAAGCCGGCCTCATTCTTGTTACATTACGCCCTAAAATTGGGATGGATACATCAAATCTGTCAACTGGGAAAGGAAGACGGAGAAGAACATTTCATTCTCAGGACCATCCTAATCCCTTTGACTGCTCTCTTCAACCCCCTGCTCCCCACACACACACACACACACACACACACGGGCTGAACCTTCTGAGCATGCTGCCCCCATCACATCCACATTATTACACAGCAGCTAATCCTGTTGCCCAAATCCCACTACCTTGGACTCCTCTGAGAAAATCCTATTGGTGCTGCACATTTCTCCATATGATTTAGCATACAGGCATCCACTGTCCTCCAGACTGCCTTTGTCTCCTTCCAGCTTGCCTTCCCGGATGTTTTCTCCTGTAAATCACTCTCTAAATCCCTGCACCCCATCTATAATCAACAATGTCTCAAGTTTATTACTGCGTGCATTGTTGTGCAGAATATCTCAAGCAGACACAAAAAGCTAACAGACAAATGGGACACTCCGTGCCTTTCTTTGCCTGCCTTCCTGCCAGTCTGTTGTCTTGCTGCAACTAAACTTAGTGGTTTATTTATTGTTCTGTTTGTTTATTGATAGAGTTTTAGTGAAGAATTCATGAGGTCGTATTCATTGCTGTGCAGCTCAAGTGTTCCTTTCTAAGAGAGAAGAGAAGATCACCTACATTCAATCTGCACAGCTTACTTCATAATTTATTGCGTGATGTGGGTGCTTGTGACATTTCGAGAGTGTGTGACTGTACTTGTATGTGGATGTGCAAGTTCAGGATTGTACACGTCTGTCCAAATGTGTGATAGCTGACAGGCTTTTCTCAGTAGCCAGATGATGTTTCAGTGTGTGCAGCACGGCAACTGCTCCAAGACTCCAGTGCCAACAGCATGGATTATGTTGTGTGTGTGTAAATGAGAGTATGTGGAAGATATTCTGTGCTCTCGGCTCAACTAAATACCTGTAAGTGCTTTATTAACATCATGGGATTTCAGAAAGATTGCATGGATCGTTGCGCTTATGCCTTCTGTCTCTTACTCTGTCTGCCTATATTTTCCAAAGCACTCCTATTTGTGTGTAAAGTCCCCATCCATAGCAAAGATATGTGTTTTCCAAGCACTTGGAAAGCATGTGTGTTCTAATGAGACTGACAACACCACTAAGCAGGAGCCATGCTGCATGCAGCTCACTGAGTAAGATAAAGAATGCTATCTTTGTGCCATTATCTTTCACTTATGAATCTCTGATGATCTATTTCTGCAAAAACAATGCCGAACAGTTGGATGACTTTTATCGCTTTAAGTAGTGACCTGCAGTCTTCCTTGTAGGGTAGCTTGTGCTGAATATTGCCACGGGGCACAAAGATCTACAAAATGATTTGCTAGTGCTTGTAAAGCTTAAACCTGTGAGCACAGAGTAACAACTCAAGGTGACTCAGATGAGAGTTTTTGCATTTTGATCAACTCAGCCCTTCTCCAATCTGGATTTTGGCATTTGGATAGTCCTAAAACTGTAAAAATGATGGGAACAAAAATAGGTCTTTGACAAGTGAGAGCAATCCTCCACATTCACTCTTCCCCCTCAAAGTGTGTGTTAGCCCGTGCACCTATCTTTTTGAGGACCGGTTGGATTTTTGGATAGGTGTTAGAGTATCGCTGCCTGTGAGTGCACAAGGGTCTACTTGTTTCCATGTTTAAAAAAATCACATGGTGGGCACGATGCTCTGTGCACATGTCCTGAATAAAACAAGGCAGGAATGATTACTGCAGCTGTCTGTCTGCGTCAGAGTATTTACCCCTATAGACCTCCTGAGTGAGGATGCAGAGCAGCTGTAACTTAGCAGGTAAACAGGGCATGAATGTTGGGTGTAGTGTCAAGCACTTTCAGTTCTCAGGTAAAATGAGAAAAGTGATACATTTTAGCAGGTTCTTACTTTGTGTCACTCCTTCAAAGAGTGTTTAAGGATTAAACTTCACTTGATTAAAATTAGGTTAAGAAATTATCATTTTGCTGTGACATAAAGGACTATGATGCGGCATTTAAACAATACTCAGTTGATACTTAATAGTAAATGGATTGGTACACTCACTCTCTCTCACACACACACACACACACACACACACACACACACACACACACCTTGTCTAAGGATACTTCAGCATGTAGGCTGGAGACCAAGTCTCTTCTTTCCAAGTAGACTAACTGGTTTCTAGTAGTTGCTGTCTGTCACAAGGGTACGGCATTAAAAAACCCTCCTTGTGATTGCTTTGGTTCTTAGCAGATTGCCACAGTCACCCATAGTCTGCACTAATGACTCCTACATCTAAGTAAAATAACTAATATTAGACAACCCACTCTACCTCCTGAGCCACAGTCACCTAATAAAAAAGGGCCACTAATGAGAAAATCAAAGGAGGTAAAGAAGATATTCTTCTACACCAGTATCACCAGCCTGAACTGTTCATATAAGGCAGGATGGATCCATGCTTTCATGTTGTTAATGTTAATTAAGTTTTGACCCTACCACGCAAATATCACAGCAGAAAGGCTAGTCTTTTCCTGTGTACGCACCCTTTATGGAGTCAAGAAACACAATGTGTCAAAGACTGTCCTCACAAAGAAAGAAGTGTGTGTGTGTGTGTGTGTGTGTGTGTGTGTGTGTGTGTGTGTGTGTGTGTGTGT
>NW_005187514.1:1700387-1703275 GCF_000239375.1 Pundamilia nyererei | reverse complement strand
TAACACATTCATTCTTCCCTCTTCCTTATTAACCTTCAGCCTGAACCCCCTTAGCCATCTTTCACTGAGTGGTCTCGGGTTATAACAAGTGCAACAGTTTTCATCTCAGTATAAGCCTGCAGGTAGGGTTGATTCTCAAAATGGGGAAACACAAACACTACCTTGCTGAAGGTTTCATCAACCTCTGAAATATGAATTAATTGGGTGCATGGCAGCTGCAATGGAGGGACAGAGACCTTTTTAGTAACTTGCGGTTAACTGAGGAAGACAAATAGCCAGTTAAACTAAATGATATCAAGCAAATTTGGCCTCTGTTATTGTATCAAAACAACACTTACTGGTGTCAGCTATAATCAAATCACCTCTTTCTTTGCATATTTGTTGTTTCTGATTTATCACATGTGAAAGAACCATTTCAGTGATTTGGGAAGCTCTATTTTTGAGTGTGTTTGTGTTAATCCAATATGAGCAGGAAGGACTCTGGGAGCTTCACCCCATCCATCAGCGCTACCGTGCCATGAACCTCTCCACACACTTCACAATATTTAGATGATCATGAACTATGTGAGAGATGGTAAAAGCTGCTACACATTTGTTGTAAATGAGCTTGTCTCTGCGGAGTAAACATAACTCAGTGTGTGTGTGTGTGTGTGTGTGTTTGTAAGCATGCGTGTCTGATCGAATATTTCAGATGGAGCCATTTGTTCTCTCAGGCTTAGCAGATGTGGGCCCTGCAACTAATACAGTGGTGAAAAACACTTTGCAACATGCATGATTACCACCCATTCAACCGGCGTGAACTCCTGCAATCGTGTGATCCATCAGCTAATATGCAGCATGTGCGGGACCCATGTGTGAAACCCATTGGGAATGCAGGCTGATGCACTGACGTACATTTGCAAATTTAACCCTCTTTTCTCAGCTGTTTTTGACGAAGTACTGTGGGTGTCACCCTGGAAAGTTAAACTGTTTAAATAAGTATATGCTCGATTATGTTATGAACATCAGTTATTGAAGCAATTAAGCACCATGTTATTATTTTCATCTTTACTTCAGCTACAAATGCTGCAAACTCGTACTGAAACAAAGACTACATTGATATTTAGAATTCCATTCAGTAAATGTGTTAGTAATTTTCCAGCAGCACACCTAATCTCTTGAACACACTTGAACACTACAAGCATGACTTATCCCGTTAACTGTTTCTCAAACTCTGATGTTAATTTACTCCAGAGGACTACAAGGACAAAGTTTGCATTCTTCAAAGTTAATAGAAACTAAGTTGTTGTTGCTGCAATAGATCATCATCAAAAACTTTGGCCTATTAGGAGCTAGAAGAGAGATGAAGTTTAAACTTGCCTCTGCCATGACAGCGTAGAGCTTTATTATAATATTATTACATTTAAAAAATTCCAGTTCAAGTGAAAAGGATTGTTTTCCTGTGTTTTGACAGAGCAAACCTCGTGTTTTCTGTGTACATGAGTTTTTGGGGTTTTGCAGGTTTGATACCAACTCAAAGACATTGTTTCACATCTCCCGGTGCCCATCGTCCCTGTTACTCCCTCTCCTGCTGTCTAGTATTAAAGCAGAGGTGTCTCATAATCGTCAGTTTCTCCTGTCACATAAAATCATTTCAGTATATCTACTGCATGTAAATTTACCCAATCTCCCCTGACTCTTGTACTGAAGAGCTTGTCTTTCTTTCCTTTTTTTTTTTTTTTTTTTTTTAACAGAAATAATGTCAACAGGAAGGAGTCAAATAGGAGTCACAGCCCTATGTTTTATTCATTGTTGCTCCTCGGTGTGGCTGTGTTTTCACTTATATCACTTGTTTTTATAGACCATTTCAGCAGAGAGTTCATATCAATCAGTGCTCCACCATCTGCTAGTTTAGTGATTGGAGGTTGGTCATATGGTCCCCAGGGAGCAGGGACCCTCCTTGGGCTCTGGGGCTGCCTGCGAGGCACCCTAACCAGACAGAGTCTCCAGACAGTCTCCTCAGGCTATGGTGTGACCCATAACCCACCCAAGCATTGTCATTTAAAAGAGAAATGGGTGCTTATTGTGGTTTGCTTTATTTTTGAAACATTTAAATCAATTAGGTGCAAAATAAATTATTCAAAATGGCTGTGCATGCAAAATAATTGACATCTGACATCCCTACAAGCATCTCAAAATAAAACCTGTTCCCAGCCTTGAACAGTGTTCGCAGGTCTTCCTTTCAGGTTGTACACACAGGCTCAGCAACCTTGAGCAAAAAGATCAACTGTGCCCTGTGTTTTTCTTTGTTTTTTCTTTTTTTCAAACATGCTGTAATAATAGAAGGCAACTCGGTTGCTATCAACCTTTTTCCAGCTGAAATCAGCAGCAGAACAACAGCGAGTTCATTCATTTAGACTGACAAAATCAAACTGCCAACATTAAAGTGAAGAGGACAAAAGGAAATAGACTTTGGAAAATTAAGGGAGGCATCTAATTGCATTTTAATTCAGTTAAGTTCACTTTCAATTATTGAAGAAGTTGAGCCTCCTACACTTCCCCAAACTCTTTCACACTTCCATGTTCCATTTATCACAGTATTTTTGATGAGCTTCTGCACAAGGACTAGAATAAGATTTTTGTGTGTTAGAATGTAACAGATCTTCTCACTCAGTCGGAGTGATTTTATGAGGTGTGTATTTTTTTTTCACTTCCACAATAAAACATGTTCCATTTCAGCAATCACGATAATAAATCCAATAAAAAGAAATTTAATGCAACATCAACTCGTAGTGCCACAATTACTGCTGAAGAAAGTATGACTGTCACGTCTGATAAACTGAGACGCACCATTTGTAATTTTATATACAAATAATTTATATATATATGTATGTATATATATATATATA
>NW_005187514.1:1636621-1699951 GCF_000239375.1 Pundamilia nyererei | reverse complement strand
TATATATATATATATATATGTATATATGTATATGTGTATATGTATATGTATATTATATATAAGATTTCAGCAAGATCTAAACTAATGTCTTAGTCTGTCTCCGTAAACGTATGTGTGTGAGGTGCTGGTGGTCCCTACCATACCATGGATATCTATATTCAGTGTGTGTTTTTGTGTGTTTCCTCTTGCCTCACCTCTCCTTACTCCTATCTCCACCAGCCAGCAAGACACTTAACATCTGGATAGGGACCCAGGTATGGTGGATAAAAGCCCCCGAGGAGAGAGTGAGAGAGAGAGAGATAGTCAGAGAATACAAGGTGCTTATATGTCTGAGCGTCTATCCATGAGTAAATTGCAAACTGAGGGTTTTGTGTGAATTCATGCCTGTGGGGGAGGGTGAATTTATTTGGAGATACATATATGCACTAGGTGCAGAGACGCCAAGGGAGAAGCGCAAGCAATGCGGAGGTGAAAAAGAAAAGCATGTTGCTATGAGTGGTTTTCTGGATTCAAACGGGTAACCTCTAGCTCTGTCAGTGCATTAAATGGCTGAGAGCCAGTAGGCATGTAAATGGATGGACAAGATGAAAGGCAGGGGATGAAGGGTTGAAAATGTAAAGATGAGGAAGAAGGAGAGGCAAAAGTGAGTGGGAGACAGCCAAGAACAGCTGGGGAAATTGGGAGGGATGAAGAGAGAGGAGATGACCCTTAGGGAGTCCCTTCTCCCACATCAATTATGAAAGTGTGTGTTTGTGTGTGTCTGTGTCTGTGAGGAAAGCTCCTGCACAAATGCGCTGGTCGTGTCCATCTAATCCTCCCTGCAAAGACACAAATGCTCCAATCAACCTTATTCCAGCACTAAACTTTTCTTTCTTTGAGGGGGAAATCATTACCACTGCAGCACAAAGACACAATAGTTCAAATTTGCAGTTAAATGAAGTGGTGGGAAAAGTAATCAGATACTGTGGTTACAATTAAAATAAGAAAAAATACATTATAAGTAGAAAGGTTCAAGCTATCACTCATTTGAAATTGGTATGCTCAATAATATGTATTTAACTCTTTATTTGAACTCTTGTGCTGTACCATTATTATAGCTCAGTATAATTGCCAACTGTTATAACTTTGTATTGCAAGAGGGTTTTTAAATTATAATTTTACACACGAACATCTACTTAGGTGTTTCAGAAGAGGTGTTTCTGATTGAATACCTTCTCTCGTCTCTGATTGCTGATGCAATAACATATGAGCAGCATTTTAATGAGGTGCCTGATTTTAATGTTACATTTACCCAGCAATATATAAAAATTTCAACATTTGAAGAAATGTTAATTTCCACTAATGCATTTATGCATCTCATTACTTGTATGCTCACTGCATGTTTAGAAAATCTTAGTATATTATTTTGCTCATTCCTTAAAGTGTTAGAAAGCAGTTTGCAAACCACAATCTTAGACCTGTGTACATCACAGATGTGTCCTGCAGCCACCATAAGAGTCCAGCTCACAGGTGACCTCACCCAGTCACACCAGTAAAAAGTACCCCGCAGCTTCACGTTAAATACAGCATCCACCACCGATTTTATGTTCTAAAGAAAATGGTTTTCGAATCCAACTTGCTGAGATTTAGAGTCTAAAATAATCGAAAAAATGAAGAAAGAGTAAAATTATAGACTGCGGGTCAAATATGGCGGGTTGAAATTCATTACATGGCAGGATGCCAAATGATGATTTTCATTTGCAGCAAAGCTTTTTGCATAGAAATTAGGCATTGATTTCATCCTGCGCCACTTCATCACTTATGTGGCTCCACTTACTCAGCCCTGACATGTCACCGGGAGCAGGGCTGTTAGCACAGCAATGAACAACGCGTAATGGTGGTCCCCATTCACAAATTGTGTTTAAAGCCCACAATCACTGTTTGAAATGAAAAGCTTTTAAAACACGTGTGGGATGGAAGACGTGCCGTTTGAAACTGGAAAGCGTGTGTGCGTGTATGCATGTGTGTCTTCTTGTGTTTATGTGCGCTTCCATTCGTTGCACCTTTGCTGATGAACTGTCAGCAGCTTCCCCGCCCTCACAGCTTCCTCAGCGCGCTCTCTACAGAGGTCAGTACAAAATGTCAAGTGTGACGGATGCTCCCTTCACAAAAAGTACGACCCTTGACCTCTCATATAAGGTCAGTATGGAAACCAAATAACATTAAAAGTCCATTCGGAGCAAGCGTAAATGGTTCTCATTATAGAACAATTGGTTTCTTGGTCCAATAATCGCAAATAGAGATCAGTACACAGATTTTAGCAATTCATCAAGTCTTCTGCTCTCATGCATATTAAGGAAGAATCAGATGGAGGCTATTGCTCCATTCATATTCATGTGGTAAGATTGAGAAATACTGGGGAGGTGGTCATTTGAATTTCAATAACATGTCAGACGTTTAAAATTTCAGAATTAAAATTCCAGATGAAACCGTTTCCTATAACCTCATTTGACAGTTCATCCAGATCCAAGAGAATACATTTCCACCCATCCACAAAAACCATCAGCAAACTGTCACAAACACAGACCGATCCTTCACCTTTTAACCGCCAACTTTGAAATGATTCATCAGTTTGAGGATGATTAGTCTGCATGTGTGTTTATGTGCGCGTCTGTGTGTGAGAGAGAGCAAGAAAGAGAGGTTGAGGTGGGGCTGTGGAGTCCAATCTGGCATACAGTACGAATTTCCATCTGGAGTGACAGGAAATCAATGTGGAAGTTCAGACATTTGTGCTCCAGACCTGGATGTAGCTGAAGCATAATCACCTCACCGCTGACCTTCAGGGATCAGGAGAACTTACACAGGCACTGACATGTGTGCATTCATGCACGTATAATATGGATAGGCAGACAAACACACAGTAGCTTGCACATATACACACACACACACACACACACACACACACGATTAATGAATTTCTTCAAAAGCTGCCTCTCAGATATGCATCCTGTTTTAAATCTCCTTCTATGAGAACTACACTGACACGTTGACCTAACTACTCCATAAAATGCATAATAATAATGCAGGAATGGAATAAAAAAGGTCACTTTCTTCCCCAGAATATGAAACATTCATTGGATGAGTGGCCTTTTTGAAAAAAATCATTATTATTAGTTGTTAATAATCATGGTTGACAAAACTTTGCAGTTCAGTATTTCAGCATCTTTCAACTTATTGTTTTGTTTTGTTTTTCCATTGTAAGCATTTACTGCTTGTGTTTAAATTGTGATTCATATTTTACTCGTTTGTTTTTAACTTTGAATTACAGGATTTCTGATCACATGTGAATGGAAATCTTCATATATAACCAGCTCAGTGAACAGCAGAAAACCTCCCCCACAAAATAATCATCAATCAGGCTGAGTTTGGCTGATGGAGTTATGAGATATGGTGAATTTATTAAGTGCCACAGAGTTTCATGAGTCAGCAGGTCAGTCTGATGTGGAGCCAAACAAACATCACTGCACATTGTTTTAAAAGGTTTTCAGAATGAAATGCTCAGATAATCCAAATTGTTTTAGTTAATATTGAATGCAGCTGCAGTAAAAAGTATTTGGGGACACCAGTTTTTCGCTAATTAGACAGGGCAATTAATTTAAACCCTAAATTTGTCCTCAAATGTTTGAAAATTGTAGTACATACACAAACACACACATACTGTCATTCCCCAGGAGGGGAAACTGATCTCTGCAGTCCTCAGAGAAGAGATGGTCATACCTGCAGCTGAGACACCACTGATTACAGCCCAGAGTGGCAGAAGGGGACAATCACATGCGTGTGCATGTGTATTGAGGTTACAAATACCCAGCAGCTGTGTCCTATTGCTCTGAGGAATACGTGGCAGGTTGGTGACTGAGCTGATAAGAGGGAGGAGGAACAGGAGTGAGTTGTAGGGATGTGATAATAGGGTGGAGCAAGAAAGATGATGCAATAGTGATGAGGGGAGGTGAGGAGATAGGTAGAAACAATAGATAGAAATACAGCTGAGTGTGGAGGGCTTAAAAAGTGATGCAAGGACAGATACAGTCTGCGGATGCATATGAATAATACAAATATGTTACTGCTTGCCTGTGATTTTCTAATATGTTTGCTTGTTTTGGTATATTTGAGAGTTTTGACTTCTGATAGTTGTAGGCTAAAGTCTCTGATAATCAACATATGCAACATACATAAAGGTACATTTTGTCACATATCAAGCTCTCTTAATAGAAAATAAAATCTCTTTAAGAGTTGCTTCCTTGCTGTGGTACAATAATTGAAGAGACAAGCACAAAAATGGAGAAAAAAAATTAAAACAATCAATTTAAATGTATGCTGATGAAACATGCTTTGTTGAGATAGCGTAAAATTGACCTACTTTTTATATGCTATAGTAAAGTCGATTCTTGGATACATTTTGTTGAAAAAATGAAGAAGGAAAGAAGAATACATACTTTCTTCATATGTTTGGACATATATTGAGTTCAAATCTTGGTATAATTCATTACTGGAATAACTGGAGATTTTCCTACATGCATTGCCTCCACATACACACAGTATGTGTGTGTGTGTGTGTGTGTGTGTGTGTGTGTGTGTGCTTTATCTCAGCCACACCCAGGCAGACCAGATGGCCTGAATTTTACCTTCCCATCGTCACGCATCATGTGATTATGGCTTCAGGTAATCCATGCAATTATCACCAACATTGAATTGAATTAAACATAGACATGCACCCCCTTCGCCCCACCCCCATCATCAAGGACCAGCATCAACATAGGTGGTGACAAAGGTAAACCCGGACACGGTGGAACATCTCATATTACTCGTGTCTGGGCTTTGCTGGAAACAAAATGAGCTAATATTGTTATTACCAGCTTCTGTAAAACTGAAAATTATAACAATTTGGAATTATCAAACTCAATTAAATCACTTGTACCTTGTAAAGATGATGACAATTAACTCTGCACTTCTAACATTTAAATGTTTTAAATTGAAATGTCCAGACCTCACTTTCACACAGGCTAAATTGGTGCTTGTAGCTTCAATAAAGAGATGGTGGTTCGTCTATACCGTGGACCTGTTGGGTTTTATTTTGTGTTTCACTAACTGCGTCACTGCTTGAACAGACTGTGCAGATGGCCCGTTCTTCTCTGGTTCTGTGTTTGTGATGACTTTGACTGAGGCGGCAGCAATTAGCCAAGATCTGCACAAAGCCTCAGCTGCAAAAGGTAAATTAATTGGACAGACATTATGACAAGGACAAATTTGTTCAGACTGTGGTAATCTTCAGACTGAGCTCAGCCATTTCAAGAGGTGGGGCTGTGGGCTCTGATTGGCTGATGGACAGTCACAGTTTAATTACATGCTGAGGAAACATTCAGAAAAAGACATTAAATTAAACATGCTCCAAACCTCAAAAAGAAAATGCTTTATAAACATAAGGTAGAGAAAAAAAACACATAGAATTTTAAAAGCTCAAAGTATGTTTCCCAAAGTTTGGACTCACTGAGGTGCAGTTATAACACAGATATGATCTATATATATATATATCATGAACATCAATATGCAAGGACAGTCTGTGTATGTGTGTTTGTAGCAGAGACGCGACCTTGACCAACCAACAGGCAGTCACAGCTGTGAGCTGATGGATTGTACGGAGCGTTGACAGTGGCAGACATGACACACACTCACCGCACACAGCCACTCAGCAGCTAGCCAAAAATACAAGACACCATGATGCTACCTTAATCCTTCAGTGGCACATAAGTACCATCTTTCAAAAGTGTTTTATCAGCAGGGGACATTTGGTGTTTTTATCATTAATTTAAATACCACAGAAATGGCTATGTTGTGTCAACTGTCCCCACTTTCAAGTGTGCAAAAGTTAATTAAGTACTGACTTATTTGCTATTAACCACATCTCTTTTTCTTCACACATAAAAGGCCAGTTGGTGTCCAGACTTTACTTTAGTCATCTCTTCATTTGTTGTGATTGAAGGCAAAAAAACCAAAAAAACAACAACACACACATTAAAATGGAGACTGTAGATCTGAAAGAAAAACAGTTCATTGAGAAAAAGAGGAAGCAGAAAAGAACCTTAGTGCAGAAAATCTATATCAAGGAGCGCAACGTGGAAGGTTTGAAGGAAAAAAGACACAGCTGGCTGAGTTCAGAATAAACACAGGGCAGATCGCCCACCTAAAGCAACTGCAGCTGATGACAGAAACAATTTCTTTGAGCTGTGAAGAAGAAACCCCAAACCAACAAACAATACTCAGTGACATCACCACCAGAGAGTGCAGATGTGAAAGCATCACAATCAAATAACAGCTATCAAATACTGGGTGTGCCAGCTGGTTCCTTAGCGTCATGCTTACCATTAAAGGATTAATCCCTGAAGTGCTTTCGAAATAAGATTTAAAGGACACACATACAAACCACCATAAGTCAGATGTTCATATGAGGTTTTATCTGTAAAACAAAATGTATTTCGTCTGCAGTTCCACTCTTTTTGAAGACATTTCTCACTGTTCGTCATGCCGGGTCGTGTAGTTGAGGAAAGGAAGCACTCAGCTGCTACCCTTAAAGGCTTCAGATCTTTCCATGTATGTTTACACACAAGGGCTGTGGGTCTCATCCTTCATGTGTTAGATTCAAACTGATTTGGGATCATGTCTGAAAATCTGAATTAGAAACGGACCTTTGATGGCCAGCATGGCAAGAAGGAAAGAACTCAGCAAGCCAGACTTATTGCAGTATTCAAGAGCACTCGTGCAACTAGGGCATCAGCTGGGACTCTGATATCTGTGGTCTCTCTGTTCCGATGATGGTTTTCAAATGAACCAATAGCTGGAACATAAAATAGAAATCTGTTCCATATCACTTGAAATGTAAAATGTTGTTGCCCCTTTGCATGCGAGGCTATATCTGAAACACTTGGGACTGCATCTCTAGAAGAAGAGTAAGATTAAAAATGTTATTTATCGTGTGATGGAAAGTTTGTTTTGAAATGTTTTGCCCACACCTGCTTTAAATTGCTTCGCCTACTTCTTCTCACATTTCTTAGAGCTGCAGTACTTATGTTGGATTTTGCTTATTGAAAAAGCCTCCCTCTTGGGAGCAGAGCAACTGCTTTAAGTGGCCACATCTGTGGTTAGTAAAATATCCCTTTTCTGATATCAGAACTGCAGTTTGGGACGACTGCCACCACTACACACGGCTGCATCTGCATTCGCACATGCTGAGCTGATATCACGGCGAGGCTGTAATGTGTGAAGATATGGGAGGTGGATCATCTGGAAGAGGGGATCTGCTTACGCAGGCCTGTATTTTAAGAAAACTGTTTTTTTGTATATTTCTCCCGGGAACACATTTTGGAAAATGGGGAGTCTCCTTATGATGGAAAAAAACATCTGATTTGCACACATATGCTTAAAAAGATATGTAATGATAAAATTATGTGTATAATCGTTTAAAACCAACCATAAATCTTTATGTGGAAACAATCATTTTGCTTTCAAACACGTGATTCTCTCCTTCATTTGCACGATAAATCTGAGCCATAAATGTTCCTTTTATTTGCACATCTACAGCTATCCCTGCAATATCTTTCTGCATTACCTGCTTCTGTACTTGAATTCATCTCCTTTTTACATCATATCTTGGAGAAAATAACTTCCGATGACCTTTCCACTCCTCTCTGTACACTAAAGTAATTGCAGTCTTGTGGGCGTGTTTCAGCATAACCCATTCCTCAGTCCGAGGCTGACTCCTCTCGACTGTGTCAGAGCCAAAGATGTTACACAAGCACACAAGCATCCTTCCCACGTACTGTAATATTTTTCTCACTCATGCTGCTGTTTCAATACTCAGAGCCGTTGAACTCCTCGTCTCTTCCTAACACAGTTTCAGTGCAGTTCACAAAATGGTCACGAAGGCTCCTCTGCCTCTAATTCCATCCAAATATGATCTACTGAGGACATATTTGCACTAATATCAACTTAAAAGAATTTAGCCTTCAACATAATAATGATCAATTCTTCATCCAAGCCAAAGATGGTATTGCTGGCATGTCACATATTTTATTTTGACTCTATTACAAACAAGCTCAATTATATCCAAAATAACCTTTCTGTGCCAAAGATATTTAGATAGTTTGTGCCTGTCCGTCTCAACATCAAGACTGTTCTTTTCAAGTTGTAACTCTCAGCGAGACAGAGACCGAGTGAAATGATTATCATGACAAGCCTTTCACTTTTTCAGTTTTATAAAGCTTAATGTGGATGTCTGAGTCAGACAAACCAGACAATCTCCTTAGACAACAGTTGCCAGGTGTCACGAGTTCAGACAGTTTTCTTTTCAAACATGTGAGGCGGCTGAAATGCTATTAAGGCACTCTTGATCTTTGCTGAAGCCATAGAATAACTTGAATCATGAAACTACTTTTTTCTTAACAAGATGTTCTGACCCAGTGGGGATGACTGGTGGCTCAAAGCCTGCTTACAAATCCCTTTGTGATCTCAGCAGGATGTTCTTGTTTTTTAGGGTATGGCTGCTAAAAGAGAAGAGTAATCACACTCGCGAAACAACATGTTTCTTTTTACTCTTGTGACTGACAAGCCCAAGCAATCTCATCCAACAGCAGCTATCAACAGCCATATATTTCCTGGATGAATGACCACTGTGTAAGATGAATGAATGACTGCAGTCTTCGACAGGAGGTCTTTCCAAATGTGCATCATGGCTGTACAATGGCATGAGCTGATCTGTAAGTCCACCAGAGATTTGCAACAACAGCATCTCCAGAATATATATGTTTGTTTTTTCTGTCTAACAGCACCTGGAGTCAATTTCCCACCTATCCAGCATTACTAAGTTTGACTCATATGTTTATGGTGTCAGTATGATGAAATATTTTGACTTTGGTGACTTCCTT
Organism: Pundamilia nyererei; assembly: GCF_000239375.1. Classification (NCBI taxonomy): domain Eukaryota; kingdom Metazoa; phylum Chordata; class Actinopteri; order Cichliformes; family Cichlidae; genus Pundamilia; species Pundamilia nyererei. The sequence goes on along the minus strand of NW_005187514.1, from coordinate 1,690,997 downwards.
TCCATCTTTCATTGCCACTGATCTATAAAAATCACTTGCCAATGTTTCCCATAGGAGTTATTATCACTTCAGTCCTCATGTGTAGAGCAATAGTCCTTTTTAACGTATCCAACAGTTTGATGTTTGATTGAGTACTTGAACTAATGGCATACACATCAGTCTCAGTTAGGGCTATTTGTCATCACTGGCAGACTGCTGATGTTGTGACGACACGGCATACTGACGCTGCAGTGACCTCGCCCGTGCACGAAGCCCAGGTACAGCGGTGGAAATAATTATTTGATCCCCTGCTGAATGATGACGTTTTCTCACTTACAAAGAAATGAGCACAAATTCATGGTAGTGAACTAACGATTTGATTCCCAAGCAAAACATGACATAGTGCTTGGTGGATATGGAGGACAAGCTCACCCATGTGGTGTGTACTCTGTCTCCAAAGTCGCTGAAATGGTCTATTGGAAAGATGAAATCCAATACACTTTCCAGCAACATTGCAGGAGTTGCCAGATCATTGAAGTGTGGGGCCTGAAGCAGCGTTTGGGACTCCTACTCTAGATTTTTTTCTGTTGTGATGGACTCTTGAGGCCTTTCCCACATATGATTATTGCCACAATGTATCAGAGGTTTGAAAGTAGCATTTTCCTTCATTTTTAGATGAACTTACCAAACCAGAGCCGAAGCCTCTGGCTACAGTTTAATATCGTGCCCAGGACAATTTGTCCTTTATTCTTTGTTATTCTAATAGTGAATCTGATTCCTAGAGATATTTTTATTTCTTTGATTTCAGTCTTTACTACATAATTGTTAGCATGCTGTCTAGCCTTATTGCATTGTTGATTTGCGGCTGCTGTGGAGTTATGTATTTTTGGAGATCTGTTTATGATTTGCTGTGCTGGTATTTTTGAATACCTGCGTTCATCTGTCTCTGTGTTCATATTAATGTGAGTCTCTTGTCTGATAATTTGTCTTTTTACTTATTTCTTCCACTTCCTGTCTGTTGTCTCATGATTTTCCTGATTATCATCACTTGTGTATGATTGCTTGCACCCATGTCTCACCACAATCTTGTTTGCCCTTCTGTGTATAAAAAGTCCCAGCTTCCCCGTAGTCTTTGTCATGGCATCTGTTATATTTCTCCATGTCTCTTTTCTGTAAATAGTCTTGTGTTTTCCTTATATAATACTGGGTTGAAGTGTTTTTTGTTTTTTCCTTGGACTTTATTCATTCATACTCCTGTTTCCAGCCTTATTACAGTAAAAAAGGCCAATCTTTGGTTATTAGGACAAATATTTCACTCCTATACTTAACAGGTCACATTATCACTGGAATGTGGTGCTATCATCCTGATATTAGCCTAGATCAGAACTGCACTGTGGAACCTCACAGACCCATATATACTGAAATTCATGAATCAAATTTCAAGCTGGGTGCAGATTTGCTATATATTTTATCTGCACATAACTATTTGTATCGTTATCTGAAGAAAGCTTTTCTCCATTTAAAAAGGAATCTGTCTCTAAATGTTCACCAACCGCTTTTTTCATCTTTTTTTCACACTCCTTCTCTCCTCAGTTGAATGACTGGCACTTGAAGAGGGGAGTAAAAAGTAAACAGCCATGAATCCCTTTGATACTTAATCATTGATGACAGCTTCATCAATTTTCTATGTTGATGTTATCCTGGAAATTTGGTCAAGCAACAGCGAGAGCAACGCCGGGGCAAGGCCTCTGCAAAATAAATACACAGTGAAAGATGATATAAAATAAACCCAGACAAAGGATTAAAAAAGATAGAACTTAACTAAAGAAAGATGTTATTGTACGTTTTCACAGGGACGGGAAAGACCGGATCACAACCCCTTCAGTGTAGATGGATGAAAAACCTGTCAGCAAATTAACAAATACGTGACAGCTTTCACACATGCGTGTTTTCACTTCTGTCCCCTGTGGCAGATGCCTGAGAGGGAGGGAGGAAGGAGAGACTTTCAGCAAACTACTCTTATGACCTCTTCCTCTCACATTTTTGTTGACTGCAAAGACATAAAACAGGTTTTGGGGCGAGGACTACAATGACAGTTCAAACAAAAAGAAACCAAGTCCCTCTATTTAAGCTGCTCTTGTTTTATTGCTTCTCGGTCTGAAGGATCAAACAGCTTCTCTGCCTGCATTGACTTGTTTGGCATAGACTGTGTGATGGCAATTTTACACACGTTGACAAAATGATAGACATTTTTTAAAGTGTTCATGTTGATGTGAAACTGTGGCACTATAAGGCAACCACAGGTGTCACTAATCACAATAATTAAGGCTCACTTCCTAAACAGAACAGAAGCTCCATTGATGTCAGCAGTAAATAGTGGTTACAAGGTCTAATTTTCTATTTAAGCAGTGATTAGGGAGGAAATTGTTTTGTGACAATGAAATGAAAATATTTAAAAAATTCATTAGATGATATATAAGAATAAGTAGTGTATTACTCACATTTGATAACTGCATTCCAGGGGGTTATGAGGTTAGCAAAAGAAAAATAAACTCTACTGTAATAGGAAATAGCATTAATGATGATAATCAATCAAATAGTAAACACATCTGACCAATGTTTGATTGTAGGAATATACAGAGCTGCATGAGATAACTGTGAAAAAGTAGAGAAACCTTGGTTGTTTTCTAACCTCTGCACGCCCGGCTAATTACTTCATGAAGTGAACGTTGGATTGGTTTCAGAAACGAATGATTGCTGGATTCATTTCCCCCAGTTCTGATACCAAAAGGCACAGAGGAAGGAGGTTTCAGATGCCGTTCCAACATCTGATGAACAGTCAGACGAGTCGAAGCATAATGATGTTATGAATATTTGCAATACTGAAGGTTTTGTCACCCCAGTTGCGGCTCTTGGTTCCTCCTGTGATGACGCCATTAAGAGGAGCTCTTTTCCCATAAATTATGAATTTTACCCTTGAAATGATCCCGATTTCTTTCTGCTGCTGATTGTACCAACAGTGCTGAAGTCAAGCCATATAAGAGAAAGTCAGAGCTAAAGCTTTAAACTTTTCTAGACATTACCCAGTGGAGGTGAATATTAGATTAATCCAATACAGTCGACTTGGACATTTGCGGCCTTGCCTCTGCCAGCTCCCGAACAAAGTCTGTCTGATGTCTGATAGAGTGCTTGTGAGGACTGCAGCCAGCTAGTGTCTCGCCTCCTCCGTCCTGTGTCCATCCCAGCATTATCCTCGCTTAAAACAAATGAAATATTTCCACTGGCAAGAACTTGTGGTGGTGTTTGTGTGTAAAGAAGATCAGTTTCAGACAATGTCCTGATCTGGAGTTTATGTGTGAAATCAGCTTTACGTTTGAACACAAATACAAACCGTCTTCTGTGTTATCTCACTGAGACTTGCAAAACAGATCCTCAGACGTCAAGCTGATAGTTTTGTTAATTTTGTTAAAACTGTCATTCCCGCAAAGATCTGTTTCACATTCCCTCAACAGTCCCTCTACGCCAGTTTACAGCTTTGGGAGTGAGTTGTTTATGTGCAAACGCAGTGATGAGTCTGTCCTGTGCAACATTAACAACATATGTGAATTCATAAATCAAATGGCATTTCCCATTTCTATCTTTGTCACCTCAGTTGTGGTTCTTGGCCCCTTGCAGGGTGACACAATTTATAGAGGTTGCACTCCCATAAATTCTGTCTTTTTGGTTCTCTGTACATTTTTGGCCACATTTCCCTGCTGCAGAGTGCATCTACTCTGGTGGCAGTCTTTATCGCACTAAGGGCTTGTGCAAATACAACTCACACTATTTGTTCCACGCTATATATACATATGGTGTTCAGATCAGGCCAATCGTAGCTCTGAGCTGTGACTATGAAAACACCAGACATGTTTGCAGAAAATGTTGAAATGCCATGGAACAAAAATAATTGGATGGAGCTGTTTTGCTGTTATTTTTCACCCCTCAAAGAGGCCGACAACACTGAGAAACCAGGTCACAGATTATGACTGTGGTATGAAGTTGATTGGCATCTTCACTCAACATTTGGAGGGTGTTTTCTCCTGGCCACTGAAAGCAAGTTTCTCCCCACAAACACAGTTTCACAGGATTATCCTTGGAACTCCTGGCAATATCAGCCAGTTAAAGCCTTGTGCTGGTGGTGCATGTGGGTTTCAGCTTTCTCTCCTGCTGGTGTGCCTTTTTGGGTTATCTCCCTTTTTCTTATGGTCATTATGCTCTTAGTGAATATATGTGTGAGTGTGTGCACATGCCACTGTGGATAAGACCAGAAGATGAGGAGCAGACTTCCATCCCAATTCTCAGAGCTCCCCTCCAACATCACCCATGGGCTTTGTTTTGATCTCCTCACCAGCCATTCTCCACAGCCACCTCTTAAGCCCCATGCATACTGTACTGAATGTGTGTGTGCAGGGCCACAGGGATGAATGCACAGTGTCCCCTTAAGCCTTTTGTGCTCCAAATTTACACTGTGTTGCCCTTATTCCCACTCCCAATTTCTCCCCTGCTTGTACGTCAGCGTATGCAGTTCAGGGCTTATAACAGCAGAGCAAGGCTTGGCTCTTTCCCCTGTTCACTTTGCCATCAGAACTCTCAGAGGTATACTTCTCTTGCTGCTTCTTTACAGCCTAAGGCTTTTTTCAAAAGCGTGAGAGACAGTTGCTCTCGCCCTGGTTCCTGCAAATCCTTGCTGAGACTCTTCGGCTGGATACTTTTTGGGTTCAGAGAAGTTTGAGCTGAATGATGCATGATTCAGTGCACTGGAAATCATACAAGAATAGGCTGTTATCGCCATGACAGTGTTCGGCATGCTATGCTGCATCTTTCTGCTTTCTCACTGAACCATCATATCATAACACCCTTTAAAGGAAATTTTAATGGATTCCTGGTTAAAGTAAATGGACCGGGTGCAGGCCGGGAATTCTAGAACTTAACATTGTATAAATATGGACAAAAAATGAGAGTGGCTACTGGTCATACAATGATTCACTGTATTGTAGTTTAATACAGTGACTCTCATTTTCACAGTTTTGTGTCTGGATAAGGTCATAATCTATTTTCTTCCATCTATTTTTATGTTTTTGTATTTCCACATTCGACTCTGTTTTCTGTGGCTGCCAGACTTCATGATTCAATTGCACGAGCTGCTTGGAGGCCTATTTCATTGTTTAAACCTTTCCAGGTTTCTCCCACTTCACAACAAGGCCACCTAAATGCCTTAAAGGTACATTTAGTGCTGTTTAAGTGCTTGAGATGTGTTAATGTGCTTCCTACAAGGGTAAAATGTCTCTAGTGTACTTTTATGTATTCTACAAGGCAATAATGTCTGCTCTGCACTGAATTTTGGCCAGCATCCAGATTATTGCAAGACTTATTTCAGCTTAATATGAATTACTGTAGACAGTGTTTAGTGCACAAGGCACCAGGTGCCATGTGAAATATTGCTGCTGCAAGAGATCCTCCACTTAGTATGGATTACTGCTGTGGTCCTTACTGCCACTCTTTTTTTATAATAATTATTCCATTTGCTTTCGAATTGATAACATATGTATTGTTTGGCATTATATGTCATCAAGAACTTAATGAAGGTACAGAAAAAGTAACACCATCAAAAATTAATCCAGTATTTGATTAATATTTTTGTTTAATTGTAGGGGTATCTTGTGGGGCTGTTTACAGCGCAACAGCAAAAACAGGCCAAGGTCACAGGAAAATAATTTTTGTTTTCAAGGAGTCCCAGATTCTAGAATTCATAAAGACAGAATTACTGGGCACATGCAGCCATATGCACAGACAGCGTAATAAACAGAAAGGAAAAATGTTCTTTGAGATAAATATGGAGACGCAAGGTTAGGCTCTAATTTACTTCATACATCTACATTTATTTGACAGAGTGGTGAAATTATGTTAAGCAGGTAAACAAAAGCCCCCTTGCATTCTGACTTTTTTGTTCTGGCTAACTGGTTCTGGCAGGTTTTAACAGCTCTGGCTAGCTAGCTAATTAAGCTGACACTGCTGCTTTGAAGTGTTTGCCTCCAGACTACTTTTTGGTGTTTCAGGCTGACTTTTTAACAGAAAGTGTTGATGCTGCAGTGTAGAGTGTCTCTGTTATTTAACTTTCACATAATCTTTTTTAGCTTCCGCCTCCCTTTTTTATCCAAATGTGTTTGATATATCTGGTCGTCACATTGAACAAGATAAGGCGTTATAATGAGGATTAAGAAATGTGCATATAATATAATGCTATCTAAAGGGTAAAACTGGGTAAAGCAAACTTCCCCAAATGCAGAAAAAGAAAGAGAAGGATGACGTTGATATGACCTTGAATTAGATCCAGGAGCATATTTCCCAACCTGGGATTTACTTATTTTAAACATGAGCCTTCATGTTTTTTTTGCATCATCCCAGAAATTTGAAGTAGCCTGTACATGCATCAACATGCATCTAAAGCACACCTGTCAGTGGTTTAGATGTCAGCTGGGAGCATGGTGATTTCATCCATCCTTTATGTACAGTCTATCCCTGCAGTATTTATTCCATAATATTATATCCATGTAACTTTATCACTCCTTGTATTTACTGCTTGGAAACATGGTAGCTTATGATCTGTTTCCTTGTCATTTATTTTTCACAATTTTTCAGCAATACAGGAAATACGTAAATAAAAATAACCCCAAAATTAAACAGATCTACTACTCCCGCTGCCACCTGTCATTAAATTACATCTTCTCTCTCATAGTGAGAGAGAAGGCTCTCCTTTTTCTTTTCATTTTCCCCTTATCGCCCTAGAGGTTGCAAGATTTTACGATTTTTTTGTGTTAAAAGGGAGTTTTTACTTCCCACCATCACCGAATGCTTGCTCATGGTTAGTCTTATTGTTGGGGTTTTAGAAGGTCTTTACCTTGGAGTATAAAGTGCCTTAAGGTGACTGTTGTGATCTGGCTATTCAAATATGCCTAATAAATAAGCTTGGATTGAAATGGGAATTATCTCTCGTTTTTTTAATGCACTTTGATTACTATTAACAAACCAGTGAAATCAGTTAAAGTGATGTACTTTCATTTGAGATCATTTGACATAATGTGCATATAATGTGCAAATATTCTCTTTCCTATGCTCTCAAGAATAAACTGACACATTCGAATACTTCTTTATTGTTTTTCTCCCCTCTAGATTTAAACTGGGTTCTTTTCTTTTTGTTTATTTTAAATTAAGCAATTTTTTTTTTACTTTGGAATGTAAACTGTGTTTCTCAATGCCTCAAATTGCCAGAATAATTACAGATGACATGACCTGAGCGTCCTCATCAGTATGATCCCAGACTATAACACGAGCACACACACACGATTGTAGAGCAGACTCCATTATGACACTGACCGTGATACATTAATGACAAACCAGCCAACATGGGAATGGGCATTTAGGGACCTTCTGACCCCCATTAATGACTCATAGAGAGCAATATAAATTCACAAGGGACACATAATTTATCGTGTTAATGCGTGTGTGAGAGCGGAAATCTGTTTGTCTGTCTGCTTTGCTGTCTATTTTGACTTTAAATCCATGGTCCTTTTGGCAGGTAATTATTCCCTCCGCTTGTTTATTTGTCTGTTTTCTTTTGTGTGTGTGCGTGCGTGCGTGCATGTGTGTCTTTGTGTCTACTCTTTTTACTTTTTTTCTCTGAGTCATTGTAAGAGAAACCATATTTTGGCAGAAAGATGCATGAAAAAAACATTAGGATGTATGCCATTAAGAGCAGTAACAGGTGTAGACAGTATCAGTGAGAGGATAATGATTTGCTGGATGGAACAAGGCGGATTAGCACGTAGCTAAGCTTGTTGTGACCACAGATTGTGGGGCACTCGAAATGAGCACTTCTAGGCCACGGCTAAGCAAGGTGGATTAGAGCTGTGAGGGTCTGGAGGGGGTGGGGGGCCTGCTGGCTCCATGAATGACTAGGTTAACTTAAAAGCAACTTGTCTGAAGGGTTTTAACGGCTGGTTTGTTGGTTGGTTTACTGGTCTGCTGGTAGGAGGTTGGATTGTTGGCTCATTGAAAGCCCATCAGGCTGCCATCTGTTGGGGAAAATAGCCACCAAGCTCTGGATCAACAAGTCATAATGTCAGGTTATGAGGCAGCTTTGATTGATTCATTTAGATTTAAACCAGAAAGATTTACAGCATGTGGTATTTCCCAAGCAGCTAATCATTGAGCGATTTAAATAGAATCTCTCTGGCATCCACAGTCAAAGTTAAATTAATTAGAAACATGCAGTTTAAACTAAATACAGTCAAATAATTAAGTAAATTGAGTTATGTAGCACATTTTAAACCAAAGTGTTTCCCAATAAGAAAAAGAGAAGGTTTTCCAGATGACTCTCTCAAGCCCCATTCATACTACTTGCACAAATAACACAACAACAAACCATCTCGATCAACCTCGATCAGCAGGGATCAGCAGCATGTCTCAGACCACTTCAGAGATCATTCCAGGGTCTTGGCGCAATGACAGCAAAAACTGGTCCCATTTTTTGTGTTATACGCTTCAGTTGTGGGATGGTCAAAAGTCATTGGCATGCAAACCTTAATGATCTAGAGGGTATATACGGATGCACCATGTCAACCACACTATTGGTCAAAAATTTTAGAACACCCCAATTTTTACAGTTTTTTATTGAAAGTTATGCAGTCTAGTGCCTCTTTGCACACTCAAATTAAAACATAGTACAAATAAGCAATTTGAGAAATCATAAAATCACTTTATAGACCAGATTGTATTCTAAACTTTTGACTCATAAAAGTAGCCACCTTTGGCAGATATAACGGCTGACATTCTTTCTACAATATAAACCAAATATTTCTTAAAAAGTTCTCCCCATATCTGTCACACACGCTTCCATAAACGTGTGGCACTTGTAGGTTGCTTTGCTTTCACTCTTCTGCCCAGTTCATCCCAAACCAACTCGATGGGGTTTTAGTCTGGAGACTGTGGAAGACTCCATGTTTTCAAGCTTGACTTCTTGTTCTTTTTTCTTGAGGTAGTTCTGGCATAGTTTGGACTAATGTTTTGGGCCATTATCTTGCTGTAGGATGAATCCCTGACCAACTAGCTGCATACCAGAGGGTGTATGGCACTGCAGAATGCTGCAGTAGCTGTTTTGGTTCATGGTGCCTCTCGCTCTGTACAAGTCACCGACCCTGGATCTAGCAAAACAGCCCCAGACCATCACACTTCCTCCTCTGTGTTTGACAGTTCATGCCACACACTGGGGAGGCATCCTTTCACCTACTGGATCTTGATCCTGAGTGATGAACCATAGTTTTCATTTTTTTCATCAGTCCATAATACCTTCTTCCAGTCTTCAGTAGTCCAGTGATGGTGTTTCATGGCCCAGGCAAGCCTCTCTGTCTTATTCTGACGTCTTAACGATGGCTTTCTTGCTCCAACTCAAAGTCTTCGCTTGACAGTTAAAACTAAGACTTGCGTACTACGACATGCTTGAAGCTGTTGTCCTGTGAGCCACCTATCACGCAAGCTGTTTACTCTCAGAAACTTGGCCTCTGATTCAGTTGTATCTTTGGGTCTGCCAGACCTCTTCCTCCCAGAGTTTGCCCCAGTTCCTGAGTGCCTTTTGATGGTGAAAGAAACTGTACTCACTGACACCTTGACTTTCTTTGCAATTTCTCTGCAGGAAAGACCTACATTTGTAAGTGTTATGATGGTCTGTCTCTCTACCATTGTTAATAGCTTTTTCTCACCATTTTTGTAGCAACACACTACGAGGGTATGGTATCACAGTGTGCTCCAACACTGTTTTTATGCAGACAGGCGGGTTGTAAGTAGTCCAAAGAAACTGGAACACCTGTAGAAATTAGTAGCACCAGCTTTCAAGGCTTGATCAACCTCCACTGCTGCAGAACAGCTTTAAATTGTTAACCCAGTTTGCGTTCCCTGAAAAGGCCTTTTTGTATAATTCTGAAATGTACATTATTTTTCAGTTTTGAGTAACCTTACAGTTTTTTTTTAACTCCGGCAGTTCACCGCTTACCCTTTTACCATTTCAAGCTGTTCATTGGACTTCAAAGTGAATTGCAATAAATAACTGGAAAAAATAGAGTTTTCTAAAACTTTTGACTGGTATATGGAGATGAAAGAGCATTTAAGTAAAAAATAAATTGTGTCACTTTTTTCTGGATTCTATAAGACACAGAGTACAGAGCAAAGCTGCTAACACAGGAGTATTCTGGTCTGCTTTTGTTTTCCCAGTCAGTAACGTGCCTGCAGCATTTGGACTAATTGTAAACAAAGCAAAAGACGATTCATCAGTTCCAGTTTACAGTCGTTTAAAGTAGCACAGTTTAGGTGTAACAAAGCCTTGAAGAATTTTTTCTAGATGTCATGGATTTAGAAAAAAAATTTGTCTGAAAATTGTTCTGAGGTGGAAGAAATAACTAAATTACAAGAGACCTCCCGATAAGCTGCAGGCTTAAAAAGATGGATGAAGCTGCAGGGTCTTAAACGTGAAGCCAGTACAGAGGTGCCCTACACCATGACTCCTTTAGTAAAAAAATAAGAAGAAGAAGAAGTATAGTAACATAAACGTATAACCAACACGCTCTTTGGTAATATTCATGCTAATTTTCTATTCATGACTTGAATTGCTATTTTCAAAACTTATTATAAAATAAGTTCTATTAAAGAATCTGTTGTCAATAATCACAGATAATAGGCACTTTATTGTCTATTCATCTTGCATCTACAATGGAGATCTACAGGAGTGACAGATAAAACTAGCTGTTGTCTCATCCACTTATGCTCCATAGAAAAAACTCTGAATGCATTAAAATGATTCTTAATTATTTGAAAGGAAACAACATTTTCTTTCTTTCCTCTGTCCATCTGTCCATTTTCTCCTGCTTATCCAATTAAGGGTTGGGAGGGAGCTGCTGTAGGGTGACAAGACGGGGTAGACCCTGGACAGGTAACCAATATATCGCAGAGCTCCATATTTTTCCATGATTCTATAATATATAAAATATACTGCTTGTATGTCCTGCTGATCACAGTGTTAGAATTCCATTATTATGTATTGCTTGCTGTCTTTATCTCTCACCATCAATCTGCCCCTCAACCATACCCCAGTTTTGACTCCTTGAAAGTTAACCTTTGAAGTACACTCTGACTAGCTCTGTGAAAATACCAGCTCACACTAGTCATCATTAGATACAATTGTATGCTTGTCATGTTAGAGAAGACTTAGTGGTGAATATCTGAATCTTGATCTCTGAGTAGTGGAACAACACAGGGGTGCCTGAAAGGAAACTTCACAATGCAGCATTGTGAAGGCAGCGACAGGCCTCATTAGCTACACCGCATCCTGGTTATCTGATCTCCATGCAAAGGCTGACTTATACCAATGATTGAGACTCGTGACTCACCTCAAGATCAAAGGCAGAGTGTCAAACTACATGCCAAAGCCACATTTCATGACAAAGCAGTAAGAAAAAAGTGCTAGAGTGCGAAACTGGAGACCCTTATTTGAAATGGGAGCTTTTCTGGTCAGTGTTAGTCAGCAGTGATCATCTGCAGGTAATGAGATTTGTTTTCATGATCTGTGAGTGAGGAATCTAATGAAAGTTATACTGCAGGTATTATAAGGTCAGACTGACTGTCAGTAGGGGAATTTGAGGTGAAGTTTTGAACTGTGGTTTTCTCCTTTGTGTCCTTTTATGTGAAACCTAAGAAGGCTCATCTAATGCCTTGATTCATTCTCATGCACCGAAAAACAATAATCTCTTACACAAATCACCCACCTGATACTACTGAGTGATGGCTTGAATTAAGCATGCCCTTAACATTATTTAACTCAATAAAGAGAACCTTCAGGGAACCAGAGAGACACTGTGAAAAATCATGACAGCATAAAACATAACATGTGTTAGAATCTTGGAAATCATGTTTGAGTCTTATTCAAAATTGCAAGACAATATAGTTCCCAGTGTTCATGTACACTTGATAAATGCAAGTCCATTATTTGACCTCTTTTTATATTGGTTTGAAAAAAAGAGTTCTGCGCTAAGAAAATGGACTCTAATGTTAGTTTTTAGTGCTGTTGATAAAACAAGATATGTGCCTGAAAAAAACATAAATTAAAGTCAGTGCATTCAAAAGTACAGCATTACTGAAATCACATTATATTTTTCAGTAACGTGGTAATGTAACTGTACTGAATACTGTAATTACACTGGAGATAGAATTATGTTCTTACTTCAATTATAAAGGTTCTTCAATTATTTGAATGATAGTATGATAGGGGAAAAACCCCAATAAAAACATCAAACATGACTGTTTTTTCCTGCACTACAAACAGCTGATGTTAGTTCATGGTGAAGAAAATGATGATGTCGTCCACAACCTCTGAGGTCTGGAGATGTGGAAATCAAATTTATCGTTATTGTACAAAAGGACAAGAGTGTGATGTAAAATGCAATCGGTGTCCAAAACGGAAACATTCTGCTGACTCCAACTCGACTCTTTGTAAGGATAAACTTTTCCTTGTGTTGTTGACTTTTGTGTTCAACCTTAAGCACTAGAAGCAAAAAATTAAACACTAGAACAAAAATCTTGAATGTTCTTTGTTATGATGAAGATTTGTGTCATTATCTATGTCGTAACTTACGAAGTAACTAGAAACCCCTGTTAATCCTGCAACCCTCTTCTACGCCAGTCAGAGTCGTTGCTGCGTTGACCTCACGTTTAGTTACATTTCTCGAGAAGTGCACGTCAGGTTGTGCTGAGGGTTACAGCGTAGGGTTAAGAAGGATTTCTGCATATGTTGTAAGTTACAGATAGACTTCCCACTGAAGCATTAGGCATTAGCTTGATATTATTAACTACTAATTATGTAACAATGCATTATAGGTCATGTTACAGAGCAATATATGAAATTAATGTAACAAGTTGTGTAACAAATTATTTTTTTCATTGAGTCATTAAGTAATATACTACATTGTTATAAAGAGAGGTAATAAGTAATGTGTAGTGTATTGCTTTTTTTAGTAGTAACTCCAAGACATTGTAGTACTCTGTGGGCTGATGGGATACTGTGAATGGATTTGGGGGATCACTCTCTGTGGGTAAATCTCTAGTGTCCACCTGCCTCTCATAGTCATTTGATAACAATATTGATTACTGTCATTTTGAGAAGTTAACAGGTAATGCTTTTATCTGCGTTTCCAAAGTCGAGCCATCTGACTCTGCCCTCGAGAAGGGATTGAATTGATTTCACTTAAAAGTCCATGTACACAAAACTTGCAAGGTTTTTGAATGGAAGTGAAAGAAATCTCTCTATTTCATTTGCATTCAGAACATCTGTGAAGAATTCTGTGGATTGCCTGTATGGCATCAAATGGATTACACCAAAAGTATAATGGGCCGAGCTCCTTCTAGGTTAAAAGGTCATTTGGAGTGCTCAGAGTACCAACCTGCATACAGAAATCTGCTTTCAGTCCATCAAGCTGCCTGCTTCATTTAACCAACACGATCAACCATAGAAATGGAGTACAGGCTTCTTCCCTCTGCTCATAACCTTTCTCTTTTTTCACTTATCTATAATGAAGTTGAGAACTACTTAAATTTAAGTTTCCTTTTATCAGCTCACGCTTGCTTTGTAGGAAATGTTTGTCAGATCTCAAGGGGTTGGTGGTGGTATTACAAGCAAAAGTAGAATAGTGTACTTCAGGTCATAAAAGTACAATATTTTCTTAAAAGGGATCTTCTATCAAAAGAACGTTTAAATCCTGGGCAAAACCAAGGCTTGGTTTTCCCCAGACAGTGTTGCACAAAATCCAGCAACTAAAGATGTTCCCAGAATAAAGATAACCTCAGGCTAGGAAACAAGTGGAAAGAGTCAAGGACATATCACAGTCTTCATGACAAGAATTTTATTTTCTTTTTTTCTTTTTTTATTACATTTTGCATTAAATTAAAGAGTTCTTTTTTTTTCTTTACAACATACATTAAGCTGTGAATCAGATGTTAAGGAAGTGGAGAGAGTAGGGCAAAAAACTTTGTGACGTCACGATATCTTACAAGCTTACAAAGTTCAAAAGTTTGAGAAGTTGAGAAGAGAGTAGATTTGCATCTAACAGCAGTGTATTATAACAAGGGTGAAAGACAAAAAGGCACACACCAAAGAACCTCACTGTCCACAGCAGCCTTCAGCCTTTAAAACGCTCAACTTTTCTCTAATATCAAAACACTTGATGTTGCTGAATCATAAATGCACCCACAGCCAAAAGCACTTGTCTACACAGGATGTGGACATTTAACCTTCAAACCTAGACAGGTTCTCTTGTTCACATTCAGTGTGGACATGACAATTCATCCAGGTGGGAGACAACGCAACTGAGCATTTCAAAACCAGAAATACTCAGCTGAGGATAAGCCTTACTCCAGGCGTGGGAATGTTGCTGGTTCATGCACTCAGTGCACCGGAGGGTGTAAGTAAGGTGTTCAGACACTAATTTAAAGCAAAGTAGTTTTATGAAAGTCTGGAGTGAACACACGTCTATGCTTATCTGAACTTTGAAGGTCCTCGCTTCAAGTTAATCGATGCTATAACTGTTGCAGCTTTATCCCGGACCATGTTTTAGATGGGACGCGTTCCTCTCGGTTCATATTTTGAACTAATCCATTGCCCATGACCTCGTCATGTGCAACCATTCCCTTCGAGCATCTATGTACACATTAGTCAGGTCCCAGATCCTGCATGTCAGTCTTATTCGAGCTGTGGACTGAGACACTCTTGGCTTTCCTCCAGAAAGAATATTGATATCGAGAAAACTTTAACCTATCTACACATACAACGCTAAGGGAGTGCTCCAATGACTTAAGTGTTTCAGTGTGGGGTGATCCATAAAAACCCTCAAGTAAAAAGGAAGTGAAATCATCTGATTAGTTAAACTCTCAGCCATTCATAAGGCTTTGATAATGAGAGTTAGTGAGGCAAAATAAAATAAAAAATCTCTAAACTTCCCAAACTGTGTTCGCTTACAAAAAGGGGGTTAAATAATGTACAGTTTTTAATAGTGTTGTTTCAAAATGTCATCTTTTTTTTTTCTTTTCCACAGGAACCAGCCTGTTTATGCAACCGTCTAACAAGTGAACGTTTCAATGCGCGCAAGAAGCCTCGACTCGTGTTAGTACGCTGGGTGTTCACGTGTATCTCGTACTGTACGCTTGCTATGGTGCTATCGCAGTGCACCAAGGGAAGATACACCTACGTTGGCCTCCTTAAGCAACAAATGTTAATTGTTCCGTTAACCAATTAACCATCACTCCAAACGAACACCAAAAACAAGTAAAAACAAATACCAGGACTTTGTATAAAACAGGAAATGAAAAACACTCACAAAGTCTTTATCGACACTGCCAGCACAACATAAAGGGTCGTTTTAAGCGCATTAATGGCACAATCAGAAATGAATCACAAAGATGAGTGTGTGTATGTGTGCATGTGTTTATGTGTGTGTGCCAGAGAGAGAGAGAGAGAGCGAGAGAGTATGAATGAAGAAAGGAATTGCTCCTTCCTCTCTTCCCTCTGGTCTGTAAGTGTGTTTTGTCTAGGGACCAGAATTACAACAATAACACCTACATTCTTTAATTGCATTTTTATCAAACAAGGGAAATATCATGACATAAGAAAATAAAGGAAAATAAAAAAAAATACAACAAGGAGACAGAGTTAACAGCTATTAAAGAAAACATTGTCACTACTTCAGGGTGTAAGGCACAAATTTACATGTGGAAAAAGAAGCAGGCAAGACAGATGTTCCTATAATTTCCTTTTTTTCGCCCGCTCTTCCGCGTGACGCCGCTAGAAAAGACGATACGTTCCAAGATGGAGGCACCGCTCGTTTGCTTGCAGCCTCACTTACAGCTTCCTTTTGTATGCAGATCCCCCCGTGCGGTTGCTGCAGCTGCTTCTCTTATATTTGCAACATGCAACAGTGAGCTGTGATGGCACCAGTAAGCCAGCAACCAATCAGGACAAATGTTTGGGACTCACACAAAACCACAGTGCTGATTGCAGGAGTGAAAGGGTGAGGTTCAGGATTTCTTTTCTTTTTTTAAATGATTGGTCTAAAACAAAGGAGATTCTGGTCCGTAAAAGTAAAAGTCCTGGTCTGGCACAGTTTAAATAAATATCTCCTCGTCGTCACAGAGGTCACGTATATTCTCAAGCTGCAGGTCCCACTGAGCACACAGTAAGACCTAGTTGAACTTTAGTCATTAAGAAAGTTCTACTGGCTCCAGTTTAATGACTTTAAATATTTTCTTCCTCACTCTTGATTAATTAATATTAAAAGATCTCTTCTTTGTCCTCTTTCTCTCCAAGCCTAGAAAGTCAGTCTGTTTGTTTTTCAAAAGCACTTAATAAAAATAAATACAACAAGCTATTAGTATTAACAGTCATGTGTTATTCAGTCACCAGTACAGTAGAAGATTCTTCTGGCCCAGGCTTTCAGTCATGCCCAGGCAGGACTTGATTGCTGTAACACTGAGAGGCTTTTCACAGTTTCCGCCAGAACTCAGGCAGCTGTCTGTCCTTTCAGTCCGAACTCGTTCTCTCTGAGTGCTTGTTTGCTCAGATCCTCCTGTCCTCAAGGTATTGTACAACAATTATTCTCCAACCCCCTTGTGACGTCTTCGTATGTGCTTTTACCAGCATGACGAAGTATCAAATCAAGTCTCAGTAAACAAAGACACCACAAACAAGAGAGCCACTGTCTTGAATGCTACAGGGTGCCAATGGATGAAATATTCAGGACAAGCATCATCTTCTTTTTCAGTAGCACATGTTCCCATGTGTGTTTACAGAGGAGCTGTGTGCCAGCCAGAGCATGAGCTCGATGACTGCCACAACCGACAACAACCATGGTATAATATTTACATATTTATATAAAAAGAAAGTGTTTTCTTTAAGAAAAAAAACTGTGTTGCATTTCCACTGTACTGTACACCAAAAAACAAACAAAAACACAAAAAGGAGATGCAAGTTGTACAGTATTCCCTGTTTTTTCTCTCTGCCAGAAAACGCCTTTCACTACTGTCTGTTCACATTGGACCGACAGGCTAACAACCCAACTATGTGCCAGAGTCACTGGACTTGACTTTTGTGGAGAGCGAGACTACAGAGGGTTTGGGGGGGACATCAGGCTTGAGATATTTGACGCCCGTTCGAGGCAGTGATCCGTAGGAGCTCATTCCAGGCTGCCTTGACAGAGATATGCCCTGTGCTGTCATTTGTATGGAGTCCACCCTCTGAGGTGCAGGTGGTGGAGTCTCAACACGGTTGAAGCTGTGATGTCTCGCCAAATGGGAGGAGTTAGAGGAGTTGGTGTTGTGTTTCTTGAGGGCGGAGGATCCACAAGCACCAGATGCTGATCCTTTCCGAAGCCCGTAGACTGACGAGTGGACCTCCAGGCGTTTGCCCATCTGTGGGACAGCAGGTGGGATGGTGAGAGAGGCCTCCCGCTGGGGCACACGAGGTGGCAGCACCACATCTGGATCAGCCATGTTGAGGTTGTGGCACGGGCTCTTGCTTGTCTTGTACTCCAGGGTGGCCCCCTGGTCGTCCAGTACACCGTGGCCCATGCTCATATCACTGTGATGGGGCTGCTCCACATACTCATGTTGGTAGGACTGCTGGTGCTGTTGCAGATGAGGCTGAAGCTGGTGCTGATGCTGCTGCAAAGGTAGGACTACAACGCTAGGGATGTGCCCCGGTGAGGCCCTCAGCGGCAGGTCGGTAGAGATAACAGGCGACCCCATTGGTGGCATGTCCTTGGTGCACGCGTTGATGAGGTTCTGGTTTCTCTCCCACTCACGGCTTCCCCGGCTGGGCTTACGACGCGGCTGCATGGGGGTGGATTCAGGCGTTGGCAGAGCCGCAAGGTCCAGGTGGTGTTGGTCTGCTTTTATGAGCATCTTCCCATTTGGCGTCAGTCTTCCATTGTGCATCAAAGGTGTGAGAATTGCCTCGGGGCGACCTTCTTTGGCCTGCGTCTCAAACAGACCCGTCAGCTTGGTTACGCTGTTCATGGATCCCCGGCGGGAGTGGAGGTGGTGGGTGTCCTTTTCTTTACGGCCCGTCAGGTCCATGTCTCGACGACGATGGTCACAGACGCAGTAGACAATGATGCCAGAAAAGATGGCGCCCATGGCAAATGCTAGGATAACGGCGATGGCCAAGAGGGTTACAGGAACCAGCTGGTCACGACCCTTCTGGTAGCTCTCACGGATCACGCCTGCAGAGAGACACAGAGATGACATTCAGACAGGCAGACTAAAAAAGAGATGCTTTGAAGCCAATTGTTTCAAAGAAAATAAAAGAGATGCTGGAAAAGATTCTTCTTAAAAGATGAAGCAAAACATAAAAACAGTTACAATAATTAAGATATCTTCTGGGCAAAAAGATTAACGGTTTAAATAATTTCACGAAAAACATGCAAATGCAGAAGGATTTATTCCATCATAGGAAACATCTATTCAAAATTGTAGCTTCAAGTATCAAGATTCAGTGTTTCCCCCAAAATCCAATCTCAGAGTGAAAATGTGTTTTGGAGGGGTGATTATGATTCACATTTTAAATCCCAGATAAAACCTTCTGCTGAAATGAAAAAAAGATATGAGCTCCGATAAAGGAACCTGAAATACCCGAGCCCTTTCTTCTCATAGATGCAAATGGAAGACTTTTCATAAAGCTTGGATCCAATCTCATGAATCACAGCGAATACATTAAAAAGCCTCTGATTAGGCGCTAAATCCAATGAGCTGTGTCATCAGTGTCTTATGAAAGCGCCACTTTCAAAGACTGGCAAAGACACACTGTGATAACGCCAAATAAAAGATAATTCAATAAAGGATGCTATGGAGCATTTTAGCGGTGGGTGAGCGGGAGTGGCAGGTTGTATTTAATAAAACAGGGTCAACAACAGACTGCACGCACGCACACACGAGCGTGGACACATGCACCTCCCACACATGCATGCTCAAAGATGATAGCCTGCAGCCTGTGGATGAACGCAGACATCTAATGCAGCACATTATTCTTTGGGTTAAACACACCGGTCCACAGCCGAGAGATTTATAATGCCTTCACACATGACCTATGGCCCGTACAGGTCAGTTACCACAGATAGAGGATTAGGCAGGTGGGCTCTATCGTGTAAAGGGGCTACAGCAGGGGCATCGCTCGTCTCCGCAACGTGACTCAGTTTCACATGTGTAAGGCATGTATAGATTCCTCAACACTGAGGAATCTTTACCCCAAAATGCTGAAAAAAAAATCCAAAACAAGCTGGAATGTATGTGAAGTAATTTAAGATGATATCTGTGAGTCTTTCCTGTACAGAGGAGGTTTGTTTACAATGAATCGGTGTTCTAAAATAAGCAGTAGGTGGGTGATATGATTTGTACAACAGCTTTTACAAATCAGACATTTTCATTTAGTACTAATCCAGCTACAGGTGGAAAAATTGGATGAAAATGTGTTTTTTGTTCCTTTTGTTTCACTTCTTTGAGATTGCTCTTACTGAAGTGCATTAATAAAATATTTCTGCTGCCAACTTCAGACTCTGTCTTGTTAATCTTTTTTTTCTGATATTTTGAAATTCAGTTTTTGCTGACTGCCTCAGGTATTATTGCAGATAATGAAATATACAGTGGCTGCATGAATATAAACATTTGCTCACAGGCAAGCTGAACAACAGTTGTCAACAAGCAACAAGTAATTTGGTCCTTTTACAGTTTGCCGTCTTCACGCGACACTTTCTTCGTCTTCCTTGCAAAGTTTTCAATTTGCCCTGTAATTTTTCAAAAGCAGTTTCCACAGAACAAACATTAGTTCCAATAATTCTCCGAAATCCTGAAGGAGCTGGTTAATCATGTTTGGCTTTTCAGCTCAGCGGTGTCACTGAGGATGTACTTGGAGAGTATCTTCTTTCTGCATTTCCTCAGTGAGACATAACACAGACACAGAGAAAGCATGGTAATCTTTTCTCATGGATCTGAAATCCACACTGTCTTAAACTAACATCCATAATCTCACTCGCTGCAGTCATACTTCATTAGCCCAACAACATGAGTTAAAGCCCCTTTTTCCAAGCCGGAGTTAAGCACTCTTTAGTCTCTGTCTGGACTTTGAAGCTCAACCTGGATAAGAAAGGACACTTACATTTACCCAGATCATTCCTCATTTATTGTAAAAACAAAACTTCACTTTTCTCCTTAATAGAGTGCTGACAACATGCAGCACAGCCATAACTCACTAAAAGTTAAACAAAAGGTTTTAAAAAAAGCATCTTTCCCGGCCAAAACCTTTCCTTATCGAGGACACGCTCAGCCGTGTGGATAGTGTGAGAAGTGATGAGCGTTATCTGCAGCGCAGCATCCACGTTTGACGAGTGTTACGCTGCGAACTTGCGTGATCAAATGGCCGGCCTGTCTGATGAAACATCTGCTTCCCATCTCATCCTGTAACATCTGAGAACGAGAGAGATACTTTTCTGCGCTGCTATCTTTAACTTTGACTTTCCACTGTCCTCACTTAGATCTTTCATTCACACTTTCTGCCACTTCTCTCCTTTGCAGAAACAATGAATCACTTTTTTGACTTTCTTTTTCTTTCACACCGTTCAGCCTCCATATGGTAAGTGTTCAATTCAGTGGAGACCGGGAAGGCTGTAATTACAACCTTGTGATCTTTCTAAGTTATCACCCTTTAGCAGAAACAACAGCGGCGGTGGGGGCTGGCTGCTCTTTGAGAGTTGCTGGGTTAAATATTTCAGCGCACACGGAAGGGATGTAAAAGGGATTCAGTTTCACTTGAGATCAGGAGACCTGGAAATCTCCAAAGGACAGTTATGTAGGAAAATAAAAGTGCAAGCATAAACAAATACATTGGCAAATCTCTCGTTTTTCCATAATCCTTGTTAAAAGTAAATACTTTCATATGTCTCTGTCTGTGGAGCTGACATTGAAGCTGAAAAGAGGAAATCAAAACTGTTATGAATTTTCATGACAGTGAATTTATTACTGCTAAAGGCTAACTTTCTGTGATTGAGCGTTTGGACTTCAATTTTGAATAACAAAGCCGGAGGGCGGCAGAGCCAAGTGGTTGTCCATTCTGGTGAAGGAGGTGAACTGTGGAGCTGGATCTTTGACTTCTCTTGTGGGTGTGTGAGCTAAAGTTAAAACCCTATTTAACCTGCCCTGTAAGGCTCCTTTTTTTTTTTCTTTTGAAGCTTTTATTCTTTTTCTCCTCTCCTTCCTCCATCACTCACTTCTCCTGCACACGCAGACATTTCCAGAAGGTACTTAGCCCAAGGCCTCGGGTAAAACACAAAGAAAAAAAAAAGCTAAACTTTGAAGACTTCCATCTTTCAAGTGAGGAATTGTTTCTCATCTTAACATCAAAGAGGATGAAAGTTGCCACAGAGGACACCAAGGCCGTCTCAGTTGAATCACGGGACCTCGGGGTTTTGAATCAAGATGGCTATGCCGCTCATTTCTGATCATTTGCGATCTTTGTAAACTTTCTAAAACTTCCACTACTTGACCTTGAAAAGTATCAAAGTGTTGCTAAAACTCACAGATTTTCCGCTTTAGTCTCATCTTGTTGAGGTTCTGACTATACAGTGACTTATAATCTTCTGGTTTCGCTCTTGCCTCGCCCCCAGAATGCATCATAAGGCATCCTGCAGTTCAACACTTCTCTCGGCGGATGAATTGATTTGAATTTCACACCGCCTCGAGCCTCAACATTCAGATATTAAACACATATCTCAGATACTCAGATATGTCTTGCTGTCAAAACAGGCCGGGTCGGCAACACTTACTTATAAATCAGAAACATTGTAATCTATTGTGACTGGAACTTGTGAATGCTCTCTCTATCTGTCTGACACACACAGATGCTCTTCCACTCTTTTAATCTTTTGAGACGCACCAACTGACTTAAGCCCACAGAGCTTGTCTTTGTGTTGTTGCAAAGAAAACTTCAAAGGTAGTTAAAAATCACAGAGGGGTTACAGAGAGGGCACTAACCTCTGACTGCGAGCGACTGCATAAAGACATTGTCTGCAAAATGATAAAAATCTTAATTGGACTTAACTGCTACTTACTATGCTTCACTCGCTGAAAGATGAAACAGTGGACCTTACCGACTACAGACAGAAGGAAGGATGAAAAAGCAGATAATGTTAAGTGGTGTGCATTTATTTACTCTGACGCGGGAGCTCGAAAAACGCCCTATTTTTTCATTAGGAACCAGTTTGTTGTCATCTTTTAAAAAGGACACTGGTATTTGGATGGTGACAACAATTCATTAACTTCTATTTAAATTCCCTGTTAGCAAATTATCCTATTAAGTCTTGTGTATGTTTGGGTTAAGAGCCACTTGCATTAATGGTGTTATTCAATATTAAAGCATTCATCAGACAATCCTGAGTCGGAGCAATGCATACTGATGAGCGAGTTAAGATATAATTAAACCCCTAATTATGTTATTCAGCACCTGAGGTATTAACATTGATGTACTAACCTATCCAACTCCCTGCATACAAACTGTAATATTTAATAGTCACAAGATATCAGCATAAATTAAACATCCCATTTTTCATCAGCTATTTGATGCCTCGACTTGACAGCGCTCCCGTTCGGATTACTGGGTGATAGATTTTTACATGCTGATATACTGAACGCAAAAAGGTCCCTCACATTAGAGTGCAACTGTTAAAACAGCTTGTCACTATTTAAACAGTGTAGACTTTTAAATTATGTTTGCATTCGTGTCTATAATCTTGAGTTCTTTCAATTAATATTCAATCTCGATGAGTCACCGTAATACAGCCGGTGACCCACCGAAGTGTATTTCACCATGTGGGCTGCAGAAAATGACTTCTGTGTATCACTGGAGTGCTATGTGTGTGCTAATACGCATTGCATTTCATTGAATCCATAAAGGCAGCCATTGGTAATTGTTTAGAAATGTTTTAGTGCTCAACAAGAGAACAAAGCCTCGGCTTGTATCTACTTGATGAGGGCTCACTCATGGACAACGTGAACATAACTGTTTAAATCCAGTTCAAAGTATAATAATGACAGCTGAATGTGGGTTAGACAAGCTTCAAGAGCACAAAGGGATGAGCCGCAGTGATATGAGATTCAGTCTCACATGAGCGAGAGACAAAGCAAAGCTCTCGTACGAACCGTCAACGGTTAGGGGGACTTATTAAAAAGCGTAACCAAAACATAAAAGTGGAAAAGTAAGCAGCGAATGTGTGTTTTAAACAAAAGCAGTTTGAGAGAACAATAAGCTAATCAGTGGAGGAAATTATGGCTTATGGCTTGACGTCAGTCCGGGAAGTGCGTAATGCTGGGAACGCATCCAGTTCGCTGTTTCTATTATGATTCACAATGAGCTGCGAATAATTCATCTGCTTCACAAAGATCCAGCCCAATCTTTGACCAGTAAGAAACACTGAACCGAAATCCACTACTTAATTGCGAAGGTGTTGGAATGACAGGAACATGGGTTGTGGGAACATTTAATTAAAACTTTTTTAGTCTTTGCCACACACAGAGACATTCAGCCTGCCCTAAAGGGCCACTCCATAAACTTTTAACTTAAATCCTATCATCCTACTTTACAGGATTAACCTTAATCCTATCATTCAACTGCAAGGACATATGAAACTACTAACATTAAATTTCCAAATCTGCTAAACCTCATAGGCTCCTTAAAAACTTCAGGAGCCAAGTGCATTATCTGACAGTGAGCAGAGTTCGTGGTAAACTAAGTCTAAGCCTCTGTTACCTCAAAACCTCTTGGCTCACCTACAAAAGAGGGCATTCTGAAACAAGAGCCATACCCATAATAATCACACAACCAAGGAAATAATCTTTTATCTTTTTTTGTTGCTCACAGGTTGCAAAAGAAACGCAGCTACATGGTAAAAGGCGATCATTACTGGTTACATTCGAGATTATGACTATGCCCTCTTCATCTATTTAGCACTAGTTGTTTTTGAATGAATTGTAAAGCTAATATAAAGACAAATCAATGGTTAAAGCCATCCTTATGCATCATTAAAATTAATAAAATGCAGTGAAATACAGTAATGTTTGGAACAATTGTTTGACTGTACACAAACGTGCTATTTTCTCTGCTGCATAATTGAACATTTTTCCTGGTGAAAGTAAAGTTAACATTTAAGATTGACAGGGCATCCCCAGTAACTACGGTGAGATGTTCAGTCAACTGCTTTCCAGCAACTGAGATGAAGTCAAATTCAAGACTTTCTGTCATAGAAAGAATTGTGCTGCAATCCTGTCTGAGCAGGGTCATACTCTCCTTCTATCATAGCAGCCTCACCTTGGCACACAGGTGTCAGAGAGCTGCCTGCAGCTGAAAATAACCCTTGCAGAGCAGCTGTCAGATGACAACAGCTATTAATGTGAAAACCTGACACTGAGGGAAAGCATATGCTAGAAAAGTACAGTTGTTGTTTTGTAACATTAAAAATTTAAAAAAATTAAAAAGAATTTAATGCTGTACAAGAAACACATTAAATCCAAAAAGAAGTTTTCTTCGTCCTGTTTCCTCTTCTGAATCAGTGTGGTAAACCAATACTTAATGGTACTACACGACAGAGCAAAACATTTCATCAGATAATTGTGGCCTCTAATACTTGCATTTAGTCTCTTAACACTTTTTAATACTTTCTTAGTTAGTCTATAGTAAGAATTGCACTTGTTGCCTGGATTATGTGTAATACTCAGGCATTAAAGCTTGTGTAGAAATGTCTATATGCTATACTTTACACTCAAGTCGTAGTTTCTTGAAGGGATAACACTTAACTTCAAGCTCCACACATTAGTTAATTGGTAATAAGGAAATAATAATTGCCTTATTAAAATATGAAGAACATCATTAGGAAGTTAGACTACATAACATATTCATAAGTAAGCTTCTTTTGGCTGCCCCCTTATTTGTCTTATGGTTTACACACCATATGCATATGCAGCCATCCTCGGGATTTAGTTTCTACTGGTCTAAAATCTGGGATCTTTTATGTGTTTCGTCAATGTGTTAACCAGTACACTATGGAGTCGCAGGATTAATAGTTAATAAAAAAAACAAAACAAACAAAATAAAAAAGACTGTTAAGAAACATGGATAAGATTTGTTATAAAAAAGCATTAAGCACTTTAAATCAAACTTGTACAGTTTGTTATTGTTAGAACGTTACTAATGTGTTTTTGTTACTAATTTTAATACATGTTGTGTTATTAAAGTTGTTTTTATTTTCACTTAAAAAGCGGAAAATAAACCACCAAAACAAACACGTGGAGCTAAATGATAAGTTGACCCATTGAATATAAGGGAGCAACCAAAATAGTTTCTTCTATTATACATCCTTTTGCTACCACATCTGTGGTGGTTAGAGGTTATGTAAATTCATTAATTAAACTGTCTCCTGCTTCATGTTGGTGCTGACTTTTTAAAGGCTTCCTTGGGGTTCCTTAACATGACCCTAAAGCTTAACACAAGCCTTTACGTTAAAACTGAACTGGACTATTGTGGCCATATTTTGTTGACCACAACTAAAATACTTATTTTGAAAACCTTTTATTGTTATTAATTGTAATTAATAAATCTATTCTGTTGATAATCTGGGTGTTTGATTGTTTGTTTGTTTTACAAAAATAATTATGCTGTAAAAAGCATTTGTAGGTTAATTTAACTGAATTCAGTTTTCTGTCTTGAAGTATGACAAGATATCAGTTTGGCTGAAATTCCCATACCCATGTTTGCAGGAATACTAATGTAATTATTATTTTAATAAAGACCTTCAACATGATTAATCACTACCAGACTCTTGTTGTGGCCCAGCTAGACTTTAACATGAAACCAGTGTTCAAGTCTAAATGCAACCTAACTGAATTAACCATAAAAATATGCAAACTAATGACTGAAAATTAAATATTCAGCAAAAGTGATATTAAACTGTAAAAAGTAATAAGTGCTTGCTGTTCATGTTTTGCTTCTCAAAAGCATCAGCACGTACTGTTCAGAACCTGAGTCACAGAAAATGCTACATTACTGCAGACAACATCCTGTATTTTTAGAGCAATTTGTTTCAGTTTCACCAGATGTTCAGTTTGATTGTTTTTTTCACATTCAGCTCTTTTAGCGTTAGCTAACTAAGCATAAAATATAGACTGAAAGGGATAGAGAGAAACAATATTGTTCACTTTGTTTAACTACAATATATTATTTCCTCTCTGATTCACCTGTCCTGCATCTTTTCTGTTCAGATCTTTCAGCTAGTTCATTCACCTGCTGTCTGTTTACCGCTTTGTTCAATGTTACATTATTGCCCTGTTCTGTCTAATAAATCTTTATCATGTGTACCTCAGTCCCTTCATTTCCCAAGTCTCCGTCCCCTCTTGTCTCGCTCCATCCCCCTTTCCTTCCACCTCTCCACTTTCCTTTTCCCTTGGATAGCTGCTGTAATGAACCCATAAATTGGAGCAACACAGCGGTGGCTACAGGTCGGGTTTAAAGGGGGAGGGGTGGATGTAAGTAGGGAATGAGGTGGGTAGATCTGAGCCTGCCAGAGAAAGGGAGACAGGTAGAAAAAAAAAGGAGAGAGAGCAAAGTGGGGAGCAGAGCAAGGATTCATTCCTGCAGACGGGGGAAGAGATATGACTACAGTTGGAGAAGAGGCAGACTGCAAGGGGAGAAACTGAAGAGGAAGAGATACAGAGATGGTGGAGGAAGAGAGGGTGGGGGGACATTTGAGGAAGGTTTCTCCATAAATTGGTTCAGGAATTAATTTGCGCTAAGGTAAGGTATAGCCTTGGAACATGCCATCCCAGTCAGATGAGAGGTCCTGTGGAAGGGAGACTGATCACAATGGCAGCAGATGGTGGAAAAGGCAGAGCTGGTGGTGGTTTTGGGGTTTGGATGAGCGACGGGAGGACAGACGACGAGTGTATGGTGGAATGACAGAAGTAGAAGAAAATATAACAGATGATGCCCAGACACACAAACAGACCCTGAGCTCAAATGTACTGTGAAACACAAGCAGCCACCTGACTACTGTGATGGCCCCACTGGAATGGCAGATAGTGATGCTGTTGGGTGCTGAATATCATTCGCGTGCAAATACTCATCACTTTGCAGCATTTCTAATTACTCTGGTGGTGCTGGACTAATACATATTGGCAGCACTGTAATATTCATTAGCAGATAAGATTCCACAATGTCTCAACTGCAAATGAAAAAGTTAGGGACGTAATTGTAATTTGTTTTAAATCACAAATAAGCTCGCAAAAGACTTTGGATATGAGCTAATACATTTTCACTCAAGCATAAACTTGAGATTGATCGGTTAAATGTTTATCCCCGATTTCTTCTGCAAAATAGGCTGCGTGGATGTGTTGCTTTGCAATTAAAATGCCGATAAAATGACTTCTTTGCTTTCTTTTTCTAATATAGCTTATTCATGTTTGGGTTTTCACTCTCATACATGCAGTTTGCTAAGTTTTCACAGTACAGTTGACACCTGAAGCCAATCATACTGAGGGAGACAGGAAGGAACAGGAGGAAGGATGGGTGGAGCGGGAAATGAGTACTCTTGATTGTGGTGCTCAATTTGCCATGCTGAAAGCATTAAGCTGTATGGAGGCAAAACTGTGCTTAATACCATCAAAGCAATCAACACAGGAAGAAAGGCAAATATATAAATAGCAAAAAAAGACGTAGTGTGAGATCAAGCCATGCAAAATATCAAGAACTGCTCACGAGAAACCACGCAAATCAGTAAAATAAGAAAGAAAATATCATCAGAGCCGACTTTCATAACGAAGGGAAAAGAAAAGACTGTAGAGCTAAAATTGAACAGATAAATAGTGACACAAGCTGCAAAAGTGTCTCATAAAAATGATAATAATAAGAATAATAATAAAAATGACCATACAGAAAGAAAAAAACAACAACAGCAGGAAAGCATTGTATTGAAATATGAAGTCGTCTTGCAGTTACCTGAGCACGGAGTTACCCACAAATCTCCCGAAATCAGAATGTTATTCTTGGAAAAAGCTATTACCGTAAGACAGCTTTGGCTCTCGTTACGTTTGATTCTCAGCATTTCTTGCCATTCCTCGTCGGGTTACACCTGCTCAGGCAAAGGCAACAAGGGGAGCGACAGCATGTTGTGATGCTGGTTGTAGGCATGCTGTCTGAAGTCTCTGCCACCATTGTGCTTGCATCTACCAAGTGGTGCTTAACTGCTTCCAGCTGACGTGCTTCAATCACTGCTGTGCCTCCTCACTTTATCCCATAGACAGGAGACATTTAAAATGTGCACTAGTGACTTTAGCTAGCCCCAGTTTATGGTTCTCTTGTGAAGACACTGCATTTGAGTCATACCGTCATGTATTTTTAAACTCTTTTGAAATGTATTTATTCAGCCCAGGTAAAATCAACCCGTCAATCTCACTTGTCAACACTTCAGCATCTTCAAAGTCTCTTCCAAGCCTGTGAATGAGAAAGTATTCTGTATGTTCTTTCTTAGGTTGAAACTGCATTTATGCCCTGGGTAACTGAAAGAGGCATGCATGTTTTTTTTTAAACACTGACTTCAGTAAGGAGACATTTTAGACTCAGCTCGTTAGCTGATCTTTCTGTCTTTCTTTACATTTAGTATGTTTGTAGAGAGTATGCTACTGCATCTTTCAGGCCACAGTCAGAATGAAAATATTAATGTCATTTCAATTAATGTTTCGGGGTAATGCCTGTGTTAGCATGGACCGCACAAACTAGCAGAAACATGTTGCATGTTGCTGTAATGGCTTCTAAGCTTTGTCTGTGACAGTAAAGAGCAGGCTGGACTGGCAGCACCGCAGTGACCTTTTTTTCTTTCCCTCTACGATGTGGGTTGTCCCTCTCGTCTCCTCCCCTTCCTCCCTTTTCACTCTGACTCATTTATCCAGTGAGCCGTCCTTGAGGCGGTACAGCATTAGGCAGGTTGTTAACACAGGAGAAAAGGGCGTTCAATGTCATGTCACCGTGTCGCAAAGCATGACAGAGCTGGGGACTGGGCCATCTTCCCGAGGAAATAAATACATCGCCATCTTCCTTTTCAGAGTGTAATGGTCTGGATATTACATCTCCTGTGGGGCATTACAATCCACGGACAATAAATCCATCCTACAGAGTGGTGTGTGCATGAAGGTTGGTGTGTACATAGCCTATATGCTACCTTATGACCACCGAATGTCTATGTGCATGTGCCTACAAATGTAAATGTGTGCGCATATGTTTCAGTGGGGGGTTTATGTGCACAGTGTGAAGCGATTTGTCCCCTAGAGAGAAAGCGATCCGCCATCTCTACACTTCGTCAGCTGGAAGCAGCTAGGCGGCCGTAAATCTCAATTACGCAAACCCTTCCCTTCCCCTTTATCCCTCCCTTCCCTCTCCCTTGCCACAGGTGACAATGGACCAAACTGACTGCTATTGTGACGTTCCAAGGCTTACCATTGGCTTCTGGCTGAGTCTGAGAGGGTACGGCCATGTAGGGGTCCTCCCCTTTGTCTGAACTCATGGGGGGGTCCTTCCGCTCCACCATGCGGCCCCGGCCCAGGGGGCCATCCGCGGCCTCAGGCAGGGCCGAGGTGGGAAGGGAGAGGGTGTGGTGGTGACGGTGGTGATGGTGGCCTGCCGGACACAACACAGGTTAACTGACTCCCGTGGCAGTCAGGGAACAGATTCAGTGCATGAAAGCACAGCAGGGGTGCTTACACACACACACACACACACACACACACACACACACACACACACACACACACACTAACACACACTTGCTGGGCTGTGTAAGGCAACAAAGTGTGACCCTAGGCAACTCATTAGTGAATGTGTGTGTGTTTCTATTCGTCTGTCATTCTCAGAGTCTCTATATCTTTATCATTCTCCCACCTCCTGTTCTGACTGACACTGTTGGGCCCGTCACAGTTGAAAAGAGTACAATTGTATTTCTCTACAATCACCGTAGGGTGCCTGCCTTTGATATGAAGGACAAGAGACAAAATTTCTTTTCCATCGCTCCTGTCAAGAAGTCTGCCTGTAACTTTTCTCCAGCTAAAGTGGTTCTAACTCTGCTCATGTTCATCCTGCTCCTTTTCTCAAGCTAACTTTAAATCTGGCTTTCCAATCATTTCTGCAGCAATGTTTAATTCATTTCGATGTGCACCGATGGCTTCTCCAACTCAAAATTGCAGTCTGTATTAAACAGAAGCCGAAAGAAAATTAATATTCATTCTGCAACCATTTTTTAAATCATTTTCAAGCCAAAATCCTAAATATTTTGCAGCTCTAGTTCCAGACCGTTAAGATTCACTGCTTTTAGTTACTGAATGTAATAGTGTGCAAAAGAAAAACATGCAATTTAATAATTAGGGTTTTTTCAGACAATACGTTAAGTAACTGCACAGAATGCAAATTATTTTCATCTTGTTTTCACTGCTTAGATAGGATATAATATCGTTATGACATAGTGTTTACATACTTCAATACACTTAACTGAAAACGTGTGGCATGCATAAAAATGTCAAACTCGTTGGCAGGTGTTTTATCAGTTTCTGAAACAAACACATGTCTATCCTCTGCGCGGTGGAGAAGCTGCTGTTTTTGCATTGCTCTTAATTCTTTAATTATCTTTGAGTTTGTATTAAAACCAAACCATCTGCAGACGAGAAGTTTGGCTTGGAAAGCTGCCATCTTTGGAAACCAATGTTGCGTACGTCCCCGTGCATCTGAGTCAACACAGAGGGCACGCTCAGAATAAAATGCAGCCTGAAAGTATCTGATAAACTGTTTACCTGGTACAGTTTTCCTACTGATCAGATGCTTCTTACACCCCTCGGAAACTCATTGAATCCCACCGTTTATTTTAACTGAGGTGATTTTTGTGGAGCACTTTTATTCTATTTGGGCTTTTAAACTGATTGTAAGCAGAATATCAGGCTCCATGTAAATGTACCCATTAACACTGAACAAAATACACCAGCTGTATCTCAGAGGAAATAAATGCAGTGCTACTGCAACACAGTACTCTTTCGTTTGTGGAGGATGGATCATACCCCCCTCTTCTGTGTCCAGCTTTGCATATAACTCATACAGTCTGTGCTTGCCTGTCTCTGTCAGTCTTAAGTTTTCTCATTTTGTTTCATAGGCAAAATCTGTACATAAGCTTTGCTGAAGAGTTTATTTTTGAACCATGCTAATCACATTACCATCCCACATGCTTACAGTTAAGCCACCCTACACAATTCTGAAGAAGCTATACATTGTGTTTAATGTAATGAGCCGCGTGTTTTTTGTTTTTTGATCATCCCTAGATGCAGAGTGACAACACTTTTATCAACAGCCTCTTGTGGAGCTCAGCCCCCAGTTACCATTTTGACACGCTATCTGCGTGAAGGAGGTGACAGCAATGTGCGTGTGTGTGTGCATGCGCATGTGTGTTCCTTTTCAATATGTGTTTAGGCGTGTGTTTGAAGGTGGGGAGGCATTTCAAAAGGCTAAGGTTGATGCTGCTGGTAGAGTACGCACAACAGGCACCTACACAACACCACCCAGAGCCTCCTCCTCTTCTGTGTGGCGTGGCAATCATTAAAATGATTTATTTAACTATTGGCCCAAGGCTGAGAGATTAGTGTGACAGGCCTATTTTATAATTCATTCCCCCACCGCCAGGGGAAGTGCAATTTAGGCAGATGACACACATAGAGAGAGCTCGGAGCCTCAGAGCTCCTCCACGGATCAGGGGAGAAAAAAAGGGGCCTAAACTGCCGACGGATGCACATCTCTCTCTCTCTACAGATTAAAAGAGAGGCAAGGAAGTCTAGTCTGGAGTAGGAGAGAGGAGAATAGAGAAAGGGCATTTATTTATCTTCAAATCCATATCAACCACTGACAGATAGATGGAAGGGCTGAGACTTTGTTTGGGGGGAGGGTGTTGCAAACTAGGTGTGTTTAAGTGTGTGCCTGAAAACACACAGCCCAGCCTGTGGGAGCATATTCAGCGCTACAGGGGTGTACACCAACACAGATGCTTTTTCCATGACCCTGGATTTCCAAAAGGAGGGAGATTCACAGTGGGGGTACAGCCACAGGAGGGTTAGCGAGAGAAAGTGCTGGGCTTTCTGGTACGGCTTCAAAATATCTATTCTTGTCATTCTGTATGGATCTGGCTGTTTTGATCTGGCAGCTGCGAGGTATGTGTGTGAGAGAGAAAGAGATTCACTAAAAACAAAACTAATGCCTCCTCCGATTAGATAAAAATAAGGTGGATGTGCGCGTAGGTGTGGGTGATATGGATAAAAGAGACTTTACTGCAGGCTAATCACATCTGTTTATCATTCCTTAAAGAGACTTCAGTGAGGAAAATGGTATCAATCGGCGGCAGTGAAGTGTAATCGTAATATTGTGTTGTGGGATTAAGAGAGTAAACATATCTGCTAGGAAAGGAAGCCAGCCGTAGAACAGTGTGCATGTATGTCTGTGCATGTTTACATTAGCCCTTTTGAATTAAGCATCTCAAACTGTGCAAAGAGTCTGTGCAGTTAGCGGGAACATATTTCCAGACTCGAAACAGGCCGGTTTTATTTCTCGCTCTCTCTCTCTCTCTGTCAGCACATATCCTGTTTAATGTGCATGCTGAAGTATTTCTTTACCACCAAGGCCTTTAACCACTAACAACTAGATCTATCCAATTAGCAAAGCAAAGGTCAGGGATAATCGATGCTGTTGCACATGGGGATAAGGCGATTGGGCACTGGGAACAAGGAGGGGGAAAAGAGAACTAATAGAATCACAATCAGCATTAAAGACCTTTAATTCTGATTTCTATCACTACGACCTTTATTCTAAACACTGCGAGGAGCACGGGGAGAAATAATATGAGCAATGAAAGTGACCGAGTGTACTTTAATGTTTCATTACCTTCGTAACTGGAAGGGACGTCTATCAAAAAGAAGGAGTGAAATCAATTCAGTTAAAACCTTGAGTCATTAATAACCCTTCTTTATACGTGTGGGAGGAGTTTTCATTTCCTTGAGAGGGGATGATTGACTGACTAGACGAAAAGGTGTGGCTGAAGTTAAAGACTAAAAGGAGATGAAATGCAGCTCCTGTCTTTTATTGGATTGCCTGTGCAGGACATGTTGGGTACTTACCATTCAGGGCCACAAATGTATCTGGAAGAAAAAGAAAAGAAACGAGGGAGAAACCTGTTATTGCTTGCAGTAAAGGGAGCTTATGCTTTAACATGATCAAAAGCCATGACTTTTAAAGTAATTTAAAATCGACTGGCTGCTCGATATTCTCCCAGCCTTAATCAGTGGTGATCTATATAGCTTCTAAAGCTAATGAAAGTCCAACACTATGGGTTCCCTTGACTAAACATACTAATGAAACCAGAGGGAAAATGCATAGCCTTTATTTACTCTCAGTAAACAGTTGAAATTGAGATGAGATGAACCAAAATGAATGATTTAATATCAAATTGTTTTGAAGTTTCTTTCACAAACTGAGCTGCTCACTAGAATATCAACAAGGGTTCCCGTTGGAGAAACCAAGCTGTTATTTTGGACATGAAAAGATAAGAAATACTGTCTCTGTATATGCGCCATTCACTGTTGTAGAGTAAAAGAGGCCTTTTCGAGACTTTTTGGCCTGACTCGGTTGAGAGCCCCTTCTTGTTTTGTGTTTCAAAATGAACCCTGTGACTGCTCACAAGCGAAATCCCTTCCCTGTGTTTCTCTGAATGTTTGTGTTGTGTTTTCGAAGTGATTTGCAAGAAGGAACCTCAGTCTTTCGGCAATAGGACACAGCGCTCTATTGACCGGGGGGGACCAAAAAGCAGCGGGAAAACAACAGAGGAGGCTGAGGGCCGAAAGGACAGATGGATGGAAGTGGGTGAAAGAGAGGATTGTGAGGGTGGAACAGGCGGATGGGAAAAAGGTAACGGCAGCAAAGAAGCACACGGAGAGCCGAGAGAAGAGGGAGATGGAGTTAACAAAGAAGAGAGGAATGGTGGTGGGGGTGGTTGTGTTGGTGGTGCTGGTGGGGGTACAGAGTGAAGGAGGAAAGATAAGAGTGAAGAGGGCCTGCTTACTTTGGCAGTCACCCAGGCCATCTGTGTTGCCATGCTCCACGTCCTGCTCAAAGGCTGATCTGCAGGGAACAGAGACATCATGGTCAGCAGTGGAAAACAGGCCAGGCCATGCAGGCTCGCCACACCTAACAAAGTAACAAAGCTATAGGAAAGCAACTACAAAAAACACCACCAATCGCAGCATATTCTATGCTAACACGCAGTGTGAGCTGCAGAAAGCCCTTTGCTGGATCAGAATCAAAGAACACCTAGCAGGTGCCCCGGAGACCTAAAATCAGTGGCTATGAAGAATGCAAGCAGGTTAGTAAATCCATAGCTGGCACAAGACGTATTGCCAGTAGTGTTGATAAAAACAGATTTTCTTTTATGCGATTGCAATGAAAACTATTATCTCATGCTCTAAAGCTTAAAAAAAACTGTTCAACAATTTGTATCCCTAATTGCTTCCTTGCTGGGAGCTAGATGTGACTGATTTCTTCATCTAGAAGGTGAATGTGAAGCTAGCTAACCCAACTTAGTGCAATAACATATGTGGAAAAAGATGGAGAAATAGCCTATTGCTCAGTCATTACCAGCATATATGTTGTTTGATGAAAGACTTAATATCAATTGATATGGAATATATTTGAAATATAAAGTGAGCTTTATTATTAACGTGAAAGCATGCTATTTTGGAAACAGCACTTCCGGTTAAGATAAGCTTGCTCCAGCTTCATAATCATCATATAGCTGCGACAGAAGTTTTAATCTCACCGTGCTCTTAGAAAGAAAGCATAAGGGTGTATTTCCCAATTTACTGCTTTCACCAGAACTTCACTTTGCACAGTCTTGTCTTCTATTACAGAATGCAGTGTGTGACTCAACTCGCTTTAGAGGAGATGAGTGTGTAGTTACAATCACATGGGCCAAGACCAGAGCAGTGAGGGGTAACCGTGCTTGAGGGCCATCATATGACACAGAGGGAGAGAGTTTAGAGATGTGATTTTCTGATGCAATCTGCACCAAGACCTGTTTTCTCCCCGAAAGACCACCGAGCAGTCAGTAAGAAGATCTGTGAAACAGAGCGGACCAACCGTCAAGCAGGATCACGATCACGCATTACAGCTCTTCACAGTCCTCCTTAGCCTACCCCCACTCCCCACCCATCCTCTGCTGCTGCTCCACCTCCTCCTGCTTGTCCACCCGCCTCCCACCTTCTTCACCCTCCGCTGGTCGCAATTACAGAATAAAGAATTATTTTCTAAAACAGCATCAGCCAACCTTTGTGGCCTGATCCGAGTCGAAAATATGTGAAAAAAGCAGCACATTTAGGAAGAACGGACAGTTGGAGCCCTGTTATTTGATACTCAGATCATATGTTTTGAAATATAGTCACAAATTAATTTACTATTCTTTTTCCCCCCCCCCCAGTTTAACAGACCCTTAATTTGAAAGGAGAGGGTTAATTTTACAGATTTGATTGCTAATTTCCCCCTTCAGTTTCAAGCAGAACAACAACAACAACCACTACATAATAGCAGTATCCTCTCTTCATATCTGGGGGTACAGTTAATCAGCTTATCAGATTTGCTTATCATCCACAGTCATAATCACAAAGCGGATGCAGAGTTGCACATTTGAACCTGTCTAAGCACAAATACAGTCCAGGCACTCTAGGAATCTGCTGGATTTTCCTCAACAACATCATTACCTCGTCCCACCCTATCACAAAATATTATTTGGCCTGCAAAACACAGGTGCGTCATGGTTTCCAATTCAGACTTATAATAGCACCAAGGAGGGCGAATTAGTAATGAGCAGACATGCAATACAGATGCAGTGTCTGGGCTTTTCTTGGCACATATAAAAGTGAATGAACCAAAGTGCGAACCTTTAGTTAACGGGTTCACGTCCCATGGCGGCTGCATTATAGCAACAGAAGTGCAGTCTGTTCAAGTGTGACATTACAGATGGTTCAGCTTGGGGTTAAGATCCCACCGAAACTACATAATGCATATTTAAATCAGATTCAAGCAACATTGTACATAACTGGAGGCAGCCAAGCCCTCCGTTTTATATTACCTCGCATCGGGCGTGATTATTATGTGAGATATGTGGTTGCACAGAGAACTGCTTGCCGAAAATGCAGGTCAGGCATAATAGCATTAATTATTCATATCAGAAGTGAATGGGCGGCCAGGGATTTCATATACTGGGTGTACAGTGTAAAGAGAGTAAGCATAATGTTCCCTCAAAGTCACCCATTCATTTTGATTCATGGCTTTGATTTACAAAGGATCAGGGGGCTCACAAGAGCACATTCACTCAGTTTAATCCAGAGAAAACTCACTGCAGTGTTTTAGACAATGGTCGATGCTCATAACAACATAACTGGGTTTTTTGTTTACAAAATTAGTACCATCCAGGATCATATGCAATTAAATGTATGAACACTGGGCAACTAGGGGCCATATTGCAGGAAACCAGAGTGCAAGCTGTTTATAGGCAGCGGGTATAAGAGGCATAACTTCACATGGGAAAGCTGGCACACTAGCATCAGGGCCAGATGGAAGAAGAAAGGAGGGGAGGGTTACAAGAGAGAAAGAATATGTCAGAGGAAAGATAGAAAAAGAAAGATGGGTAAAAATAGAAACACAGACATGGATGGATATACGCAAGTAACGCGTAGCTGATTAGGTAGACAGTCAAGGAAGCAGGGTTTTGTTTTTTAATTTTAATGAGGAGAACGGAAAGTGAGAAAAGCAGAATGAAATTGTCTTCTCTGCAGGGATCCATTTGTGTAAGCAAACAACAAAATGTCACCGACTCTCCCCTCCCTTATTTTATCCATCCTTCTGTCCAGCCTGGCAAATGTTTTGAATGGCTCACCACAGACCTGCAGTTCCTATCAGATCTAATCCCGTCCCTCTCTCACTTAAAAATATTGTACAGTAAAGGAGCGAGGTCATCTGCCCTCCTAATGCCTTTGTGTCAGCTCCTGCTCCTCCTGCTGTGGAAACTCAATCAGAACAGTCCACTGCTTTGGCTTTGCAGAGTAATAATAGGATGGGCAGTGTGCTTGCGTGTGTGAGTGTGTGGGGTTTTTTCCCCTAAGTTTTGTGTGTGCAAGCGGGAACGTGTGCCTTTGGTGTATTGGCATGCCAGACCAATCATTTTGCAGCAGGGGGATCAAATTCATTCATCGTCAAATAGCCAGTGGAGCACCGCGCCTTTTGTTATGACTTCATCTGCAAAATGTTTTTTCCCACCACAAAACTCCATATGCTGTTTGTTCAGAAAGCATAAAGTGGTTCTGTGTCATGACTACAGCCACAAATTATAGTTACTGCGACCATCCAGCTTTCCCGAGCGCTGCGTACCAAACCCCGAGCCCGCTGCAAACAACACTTTCCTTCCATTCATCCTTCCAATAGCCCCTTCAGCTGAAGGAAATTGCAGTTACAAACCATAAAATTAGAAAGATCACAGATATGACAAGCAGGGAGAGGGACTGGCACCAGGTATGACAAAAAGGCGAAATGCTGTTTTACTAGTTCGATTCAGCCAATTCCAAAGCAGTCCACAGTAACAGTTTAAATGAAAAAATACACTGTTAGAGATAAATGTATTATGAGATGATGTTGTGGGCATAGTATGTGCATCTAAATACTACAATACCCATGAGCCTCAACTCCAGTTGGAGGTAAAGGAAGAGCAGCAGAAAGCTAACAAAAAAGTGCTAAATTTCCACAGAGCATATTAACCAGCTTACTAACGTATACAACTAAGTTATTGAATGCAATTTAATACATTTTCATGGAGCCAAATACCCAAAGCATGCAGCTCCTTTGACTTCGATTGTCTTTATTACTTACTTAGTGTTGCCAACCACCTGTCTGCAGGCTCCTTCTGGGACCCAACCACAATATGGGTCTCTGGAGGCTATACAGGACCTGGAGAAGAATTGCACACACCATTAGGCCCATTCTGCACATACTGTTTTCTTCTTTCAGAAGGAATGCACATAGCTCAACCACTTGAGTAGGAATGATGATTTAATAGAGTAGCAAACTTACTTCTTGCACCGCCCGTGCCTTTCACACCGAGAGAGCGGCACTTTAACCACACAGGAGGTGAAGGCGACCCACAGAGCGTGACTCTTGCTGTCTATCTGTATACCTACGATGCGCTTATCTTCTACTCCATCTATGCTGCACCTAGAGGAGGAAAAGAAGACAAAAACTGATTACTTTGTATTTTCTTTTTCAGCTGATTTATTGTGCTTTTCAGTAGATGCTGTTAAAATGGTGAATGCTCAAAGAATACAGGCACAATTTCAAATAAATTTCACAGTTTCATTGGGTCTTGGATCCACATGGTGCCAAAGAGAGTGGATATCTGTAATCAGGTCTTATCAAGCACAGTTCTGACTGTGATCGCAAGAAATTACCTGCTCTTTAACTCTCCTGTTTGCAAGGGGGTAGGCAAGCAGAAAAAGTTGGTTTAAGGAGCAGACTCGGAGCAGCTAAAACTCTTTGTTTCATTTCATGGAATGAACTAAAGGGCCAGCATAAGATAAATGAGGAACATTAGCAAAGCTGATCTAGAGTATATCGCCCTTAACTATATGGTAGTTTAAAGACAGAGTAGAGAAAAGTTGGGCATCGTAAAATGAGATTTAGCTTATTTAATGAAAGAAAGGGGAAGATTAGGATGTGGCAGAGAGACAAACTGTGAGGTCAGGGAGGACAGAGATAATGCTGGACTTGGGAACATGAGGTCACAAACAGAGCGGGAGATAAAGAGAGATAAAGAAAAGGGTGATACAGATACAACAGATAAACAGACAGATGGGCACTGTGAGCAGTCAGCAATAACACTGCACTTAACTGGAGAATCCTCTAACACTAACTCAAAGCCCCCCAACTCCAACATTCCTCTATCTCAGCTAGTCTTCTTTGTCTCAACAGCCCCATAGGAGTGCACTGTAATCCCTCTGGGGCGTGTCAAGCATCACTCTATCCCTTCTCTCTCGCTCCCTCTGTTCCTCTGTCTATTCTACCATCCAACTCCTGGGATTTAATCTTTCCTTCGCAGAGCTTTGGTCCTGTATTAACGCTCTAAATTGGGGCTTACAGTTCATCTACACCGGGTAATGCACAGCAATCAGGCCTACACTGATCCGGCCGGCCAGGCAGGGAAGCAGGCAGGCAAAGTCACACGCTGTATGCGGCTAAAGCCAGATGGCCATCAGCCCACGAATGCTCGGTCCCAGCCAGAGAGACACAGAACAGGAGAGAAGGGAAACAAAGGGACGCGATACTGGGAGAAGGCAAAAGGAGACACAGCAAGTAGAAGTGAAGAAGTAGAAGCGAGGGCCTGCCCTGCATCCCGGACATATGGCCCATCACATGGTCGCAGCATGTTGGATAATCAACAGTAGGAGCCTTGAAAGCCCTCCCATCAAGCCTTCCGTCTCCTTCCCGTATTCTTCTCTGCTTCCTAACACAAGCCTCTAGTCTTCCCATGTCTTCCCTCTGGTCTTTACCACTCTTCTCTCTCCCTCCTGTGTTTGTGCTTCCATCCATTACCTCTCAACCAAATATTTGTTTTGGCAGAGTGAAACTGTGGCTGATTTTTCCTTATTAACTTTTACTTCAGATGTACAACAATACCCAGCTCGACCCTCTGTACCAAGTTCATGAACACACACACTCAGACACACACACACAAACAGACTTACATCCATGCATGCACCAACAGATGTGTAATGTATTAGCGAGAGATCCCAGGCTGGCTCTGAGACACACACAGACCTCAGTGTGAGTTTCTATGCGTGTGCTTCCTTTAATCAGCCAAGGTTTTAGCTCTGCTGTGGTTGCGAACCACAGTGCTACGTTATCCAGAGCCTTAGGGTCTATGTCTTTAATTTAGTAGCTGTGGCTGGGCAGAGTGTAACCTGATAAAACTCTTTTAAATGATAGAGTAGCCATCTGGTTGGCTGGCTTCGCAACATAGCTTGGGTCAGGGGAACGGACTGGTAGTGATGGAGCTGGTGGGTTGGTGGGTTGGCTGAGCCGATAGATGGTGGAAACAAGCAAAATTAAACACATTCGCTCTCTACAGAGCACACACGCATGCAATAACTGTACTTTCTGTGTTTATAGCAACTGTATCCATGTGTTTCTCTATTTCTGTCCATTGCATATACACGTATGCTCGGTTTTACATACTTGTCAGGGTTGTAGACACTGAGCTCCTCAAGAAACAGGCTCTCGTTGAGGAAGCCGTTGTTCATCTTGGCCAAGAATTTGAGGATGATGCCTTTCTCAGACCCCAGAAATACTACTGTGTGGTTTTTATACGGCCCTGCCTCATTGTCCACCACAATGCGCGTCAGACGATACCTGAAAAAGGAGCAGCAGGTAAAAAAAACAAAACCAATCAGTCAATTAATTAGTCTGTTAGCCTGCAAGCAGAGGAAAATGTTTGCTCACTAGAAAAGCAACACCAACAGCAGGGACCTAATGCAACTGTTTTCAACTTTTTCTTCCACATCTGGGCCACTGGAAAAAGTTAGCCAAAGAACAAAATAAAATTAAAAAAAACAGGGGGATGTCATTTTCCAGATAATAATTACCTAATCAGCCAATCAATTAACGTACCTTCCACCACGCATGTCAGAGGTCTAAAATAGACTAAAGAACAGCAGGGGGCGCGCATTAATCTCACTAACTGATTGTCATTTGATTACAAGCTCACAATCAGATTGCCATAGGGCCTGTCAGGTGGTTCCTCAAGTAAAAACACTGCAAAGAAGTTGCTCAAGCAAAAGATAACAAGCTCTACTTTCAATTTCTAATTGACAGCTGCTGATCGCACAGTTTGGCTTAGCACCAGTTGGATGTGCATAAAACTCAGAAGCATACCAAACACTTTAAGGTTGGAAAATTAGACACCTGCCAGTCAGTGAGATCTGGACCGGCGCCCTGTTATCCTTGTGGGTGAACGGGTTTTAGAAATACCTCCTGAGGCTGCTTACTCTTACCGACTGATGCAAATATCTAACTAAGATACTGTTTAAGTAATCACAAAGGCATGCTGCCTATGTGAACACCAATAATCACCAATTATTTTTAATTGAAGTATATGTGATCTAAAGATGAGAGTGTATTCAGAAATCTTGGAAGTTTGTTTTGTCCTCGTTAATGTTTACTAGATACTGTCTAGGTGAAAAAGTTTGTCATCAGATCATATTTATTTGGGGGTAATGAGACTAAACTTAACCCTACTCGAGTACAGTTTTACACCATGAGTCCATTAAAAAAAATAATAAACAAAGCCACATCCTCTTATCCCATTCACTGTTTTTGTTTTCTTTATACAGTATATCCTTTGAAATGCTCTGTGCCTCCAGCTTTATCTAGTCAACATTACCACCGGTCTGAAGATTTAATTTGATTTTGATCTATTCGTTCATAACAGATGCTCCAATAACCATTTCAATTAGGCTGATCCCAGTTAAATAATACAATCTCAAAGAATAAGACGTTCACTGTCTTTCCTACTCAAGATAATAAAAATCACAAGAAGGGGATTCTTCACTGTCTCACCCGTCTTGGTGATTCATTGTGCCCAGACAGCTGAGGTCTGTGCCACTGCACAGCAAGTCTCAAGCGGTCTCAAGATGGAAAAGATTTTTCAAATTTGAACTTCTTTCTGTGTATTGAGGTGTCCCCTCTGGGGTGTAACAAGGATCAAATCCTATTACCGATTTCATTTCCAATTGACTTCAGCTGAAGAACAGTATTCCACATTGAAACCCTGACAGATATCATAAGAAGCCTCACTCTTCTTCCACCGCATATGCTTTCATGCTGCTTTTTGGGCCTACATAATACTTTCAAGAACCGCCTCTGACTTCCCTACAAGCTCGCTGTGCTCGCTGTGATGACATTTCAAATCAAATCAAATCGTCTGATTGCTGATTATGTAAAGATAAAGAAAAAAAAAGCGTGTCACTCATAATGTATTCTTGTGATAAAGCACACTAATGAACACAGAGTTGTAGGGATAACCTTGATGAAAGCTGTTCATATTCTGACTAAGCCACTGCAGTATGTAGGTCAGACCTCGGCAAAGGAGCAGCAAGATGTGATATGATGCAAATAACTTGTAAAACGTATGAAGAATTCTTTATGTAGCTATCTTTAAAGTGATATTACCACCACTGAGGCCTGTCAAGGATCTGGCAAGCCCAACTTTAAATCTTGAGCAGCTGTAATCCATATCCAAGTCCAAATGAAAAACTAGATCTTTTACTTTTTACCAAATGCTCTGTCAGCTACTTTTGCCCTGCCGATGGGATGGCGGTGTGCTGTCGCGTTCCCCCCAGAGGCTGAAATGTCTGTGTGTAGTGCAAGTAAAAGCCAGACAGACCTTTATGATCAAACGGCATCAGCCACAGTGCACTGGCTTTTGAGAAATGGGCTCAACTACAGAAACTCAAAGGAAAAGTCACCACTGAACAAAAAAAAAATCAGTTTTTTTTTGTTTTTTCCCTGTGAAATCTCCCAAGAGGATTTTAAACAACTGACAAAGAGCTGAACTCATTGTTCTCGTGTAAATGACACGTTTCAGCATGAAGATAAGCATCACTAAGGATTCAAACTGTTTGCGTTGTCTTCATGACATCACCACGCTGTCACTCAGAGAGAAAGCTAGTATAGATAGGTGTTTCCTCTACTATAATGAAAATAGGTCAGTGGCTGGAGTACCTTCAGGCTTTCTTTTAATGAGCCTGATTCTCACAGCAGCACTTCATGTAATTATTGTCCTGGGCTGAAGAGGCTTGTAGCCTTGATGATGATGATGGCCTCTGGAGTGTGCGATACTTACCGAACCATGGTCTTGAGAAACCAGGGCCTGTTAGCAATGGAGGGTACGGCCTCGTCCATCAGAGGATGCATCTTGATGAAGTTGAGTGTGTCATCGGGGAACTCATTGGATACCTTATACCTCTCCATCGGTGGAGTACCAGCACAGTTGCCAGGCCTACAAATGGAGTGGAGGAAGAGCAAGGTAATGAAGAGGAGCGATAATGGCAGAGGGAAAAAAAATAGTGAATAGAATATGGAAAAAAGCACAAATGAAAAACCACCACTTTGACCGCAGTAGGAATGAGCCATTTTTCATGGTAAGAGCTTCAACGGAGGAAAGAAAGTTCTACTTTCTTAAAATCAATGAAAGTGCTGCTTTAAATGACTAAACTCTCATTCCAAGAGGCTTTTGGTCACATAGGAGGGCGCAAGATGTCTCCTTTTCTGTGGCTTCAGGCTAAAGCACTGAAGCATTGTATCTATCTGATCCTTTTACGGGGAGTTGGTGAGCTTCTTGTAAAAGAGAAGCTTCTTTTGATAGCATATCCCCTTTGCAGCCATCTCACCTCTGAGAGCCTTTAAAACCCTTTACTGCTTGGTCTTTGATACCCTGCCATAGCATATAATCCACAACAGATCCCAGAAATATTAGCCATCTGGCCACTGTGTGACATGAAAAGACCAAACCCTATAGTCTGTTATAAAAATATACAAACCTTACTATGTGTATATGCACATGTTATTTTTAATTTATTTAATTAGAATTTTATTGACAGAATGATGCAGTGAAACCTTTGCTGATTTGTATGAAATAGAAATTCATTCGTGCTAATGAAATCCCCACGTTTACATGCAAAAACTTCACTGTATGGCATTCTGGTGCAAAACAAAAATGTGATTAGACAAGTGATCTCCATTATATGGCAGCTGTGTGCATCTAAAGCCATTAGACACGCATGTGAATTTACAACAAATTACCTTGTGGGCTGAACATGATTAGCAGAATTTTCTGTATTATATGGCGGCTGTGTGCATCTGAAGTCGTTTATAGCAAATTATCTCGGGTGCGCAAGATAATAACTTGAACACACCAGATATAAACATCAACTTACAGGACTTTAGGGAACACCATAGAAAACATGTCAGCTGATTCTAATGTTTCTCACAAGTATTACTGCTTCACTGTAAAAGAAGAGAATAATAGTTTGTGCTAGAATTCTAACATTTCTGTTACTGCATTTACGTCCGGGCGCATATGGGCAGCAGAACGAAAGCAGACATCTCTTAAATACGAAAATCTGTAAATGATTCAGTATGAGTGTCTAACACATGG
Source organism: Pundamilia nyererei (assembly GCF_000239375.1). NCBI lineage: Eukaryota > Metazoa > Chordata > Actinopteri > Cichliformes > Cichlidae > Pundamilia > Pundamilia nyererei. The sequence continues at coordinate 1,646,538 of NW_005187514.1, read as the reverse complement.
AGTAACAGTCTGCTGCGGAGCCAGACCTAGGTGGCTTTGTTACAACTCTCCGTCTGTTTGCTCAGTGATAAAAGGTCTGAAAGAACCAAGGGATGGAAATGAAATCAATCACATCAGTTACTACAAAAACAATGGTGGCTGTACCTGCTCTTTGAAGCGTCTGACCTTGTTGAACATAAACAAGTAATTACATGCTAATTGAGGTAAGTGCGTGAACTCACACAGATACGCACATTCACACAATGCATGGAGATTAATGCACAAAATACAGTACGGGCTCTCTGATGGTGAGGAACTGTGTCCTCAGCCATATGGGACACACACACACACACACACACACATTTATCACGGCCCAGATCTTTGTTGCAAATCTCTCTCTCTCTCTTTTCTGGAGGAAAGGACAGCATCCTGTTAGTGCACTAATTAGTTTGCAATAGATGGGAGATTGATCAGGTTGGTACATTTGTGGAATTAGCCAGCCATCTGTAAAATGATGTCATGCTTCGTTTATTGAAGCTAAATTAGCTGCGTGTGAGGCGTGGGTGGCAGCGGTAAGGTGAGGTAATGGGATATGAGTGCAACTGTGAAAAAAGGTGGTCTCTACATGAGTAGGTGCGTGCTGCGTGTGACACAATTTGACACATGATGAGCGTTTTCTGACGAAATTAGCGATGCACTAAATATGAGGCAACATGAGTTAAGAATAAGTGATTATTATCACATTGTGGTATAACAAGTGTTAGGAATTGACTGCATAGTTACATATCTTGTCTGTGCGTGCACGTGTGAGACAGCCAGGAATGAGGAGAAACACAGGAAGAGAAACACTCTGTGACTGGTGTGTGTGCTGCCTTTAATCCTGTGCGTGCCTGCGTGTATGCAAGTGTGCTCGCTGGTTAATTAACTGCTGCTGTACCTTGGCTTGGGAACCTTCTCTTCAGGAAAAGGTGTCCAGGTGGAGTCTGGTGATTTCTGTTCTTTGAAACGCCCTGTGAACGTGTTGGCCACCTCCGCCATGTCATAGGCACACACTGCCGAACCTGGAATACTGCGACGGCACACACAAGCACACACAACTAAATAAACAATCCTCTTGACTGAGCATATCAAAGAAACACCTTGCTATCACCAGGAGACAGAAAAATGGATTTACAATCCCTTCTCAGAAGGGTTAAATCCCTTGAGGATGGCTTATTTTAGCTGTTGCCTGTTTACACTGGGTGATACAGTCAAGTTTTGAGTGTTGTGAAGGTTCTGCCAGATTTTTTTTTAAAAAGAGGCGTGTTGTTTATCCTCACTTCCCTTAGGTATACAAGAAGACACTTTACACTTTCCTCTATTTTTTAAACATAATTTGATCAATTTTTTTCATTAATAAAAGCATTTATTTCTTTTGTTCTCTACTGATCACCATGTCAGAGCTTTCGTGCATTCACTTATGTGTTATTGAATGTAGTGATTTACGGGTTCACACATTCCCGTACAGTAACCTCTAACACTGACTTTCCCCGAAAGCCTCCAGGCATCAAAGTTCATCACTAGTCCACGCTTGGGGCCAAACAGATTGTCTTATTATCACTTTTCATTTTAAGGGGAAAAATACCCATCTTATGATTGCAGTGGAGCCACTGATTTCTTTGTGTCTGTGTGAAATCAATGCATAGCAGATTACTGAGTCACTTTTCTATTTTTTATGCTTTTTTTGTGTCCAGAAATAAAAACTAAGGGCTGTTTACAGAAAGAAACCTCTCTTTCTCTCTCAGCTTGCTGGATTTCCATGCTGTTACATCATGGGTTAAACTCATCATGTAGACATTTGGAAGACAGCAGACACAAGGGTAGCATTATTGAGAGCAAGGTCAGAAAGCTGTTAATTCTTGGCTTAGCTACTAAATTACAGTAATTACCCTCTGCATTGAATATGTACAAAAAGTTAGACAGTCGTATGTCTGTTTATATCGGGCTGCTAACGAGACAGAATTAGCTGGCCGGTTAGCAAAAGTCTGGGCCGTGAAGCAACTCAGCAAGACAATCGAATGACACAAAACCCTGAGTGCTGCCTACTGTCTGAATGTGCTCCCTTCACCCCCTATGAAATGGAAAATTAATGCTAGGATCAAAACTCCCGCTTATAGAAATTTTCAGAGGCACTGCTTCATTGGGTTTTAATGTCCATTAACCATGCTCAATTGCGTTGTCACAAGCAATTGTCTTATCTGCTAAAAAGCAGCCATAAAATGGAAAATTACAATATGTGTGAGCTATCAGCCAAGCTGTATGGCTTTGTGGTAATTTTCAATTTAGATAAAAACTCCCACTGACTGTGAACATGAAAGCCGTGCAGAATATGAATTATAAGAGGGAAAATAAGATTAAGCACCTGCATGTCAAAAGGGCAACAACACTGTTTTGACAGAAGATGTGAATGTTGACCCACTGGGTTTAGAAATTACACGCCGCCAAGAGGCACGGCAGGGACACACGCTACCAACGTTAACAAAGGTCAGACTGTCAAAGTGTTGATGAATTTCAAAATGTCTTTCAAACTGAGAAAGATAATCGGTTTAATAAAGGGAAAGTTCATGTGCTGGTGCATGTGAATTTATCTGAGATGCTGGGAAACGCTGGAAAAAATACCCTCAGCAAAACCAGTTTATTGCTCACTTTTCACTGCTTGTTTACTTTTACCTTCTGTCGTCATTACCTGTTGTAAGGCGTGGAGAAAGTTGCCATCACTACATCCCTCCCATTGATGTGAATGACATCGGTCACAGCCTGCAGGATGTTGAAGTAGAAATGGGAGTCGCCAGGGATGGAGCAGTTCAGGCGAGACTTTAAAAACGAGGTCCACTGCTTCTCCAGAACACGCGGCGATCCGCCTCGGTCGTTCTTACAAACCCTCGCCACCCGTGGAAACACCACCTGAAGAAGTCAAACGTGGGTTATATTTAAGAAGCTTAAGAGTTCACCTTGAGATTTCTACAGTCACACATTTCACATCGATAATCTTATTGCTATAAGGCCTTTTTGAATGGGAGAAATTGTAGGTACACCACAATGTGTTAATCTAGGGTTTCGTCACGTTATAGCAAATTAAAGACAGAAGAAAAGTGGTGCATTTGATATGCTGTTAAACAGTCAGCACCTGGCAACAGAAAGTTTAAAGTATACGGCTTCAAATAGGCCCGAGCTCTGTAATTACAACTCTGTCGTAAGTTCACGTAGCCAGAATTGTAATTAGTTGTTGTGACACTATACTTAACAGCTATAAATCTTGCCCTGAACTGAAATTGATGGTGTGAATGGGAACAACCATGCATTTAAAACAGATCCCTACTCACACACCCACAGACAACCACACACACACCCTCACTCTTGCAAACACACCACGACCCTCCGCTTTCCCATTGAACCATGCACAAATATGAATTAAGCAATGCAGCAATTCCAGCTAAGACTCTAGAACCTGCACAGGCCCGTTCAGTGTGAAATTTTAGATTACTGAGATTACACAGTGTATCAGTGGGTCACATTTCTGCACTCGCTAATCTGTGAGCGACTTGGACGCAACTCAATACACGCATATACATAAATGGTCCAAATATACACATCGCTTCGCCAAACAAACGCCTTAGTGGAGGCTTTTTAATTCACTTGTGCACTGAAAGGTTTATCCTTTTGTATTTTCTAGATAACAATGTAACAACCCGACATTAAACCTAAAGCAAACAACTTGCCACAGCGGATTTATCAGTTTGCCATAAAGCACAGACGACTGTTTACATTGTCAGGGTAGGCCAGTCTTTTTCGTAATAATAAAGAGATATCAATTCACTAAATGTTAAATTGCTCTCTGCACCATCAGTTCTACCACCACATACATAATTATACTGACACTGCTTTCAAAACACCCGGCAGATTGAGAGGCCTGATCTGTATTCATGCTCTGCAATAACACATGGCTGTCACTTCTGGCAGTGAATCCATTATTTCTATGTTACCTCCGCTCTGTTCTCATCTCGTCCCCTCTGTCTTTCTCACTCTCTCTTATGTGTTTTCTTTCATTTATTCTGCACAATATAAAAAGAGTGATTCATTTGCATAACGTATTTTCTTCTACCTGGTGTCCAATTAAACTTTTGCAGGACAGGGCCCAAACCTGGAATGAAGAGATTAATAGAAACGTTTCTGTCCCTATGGTGTAATACCTGAGAAAAGCTTGGGTTTTTTTCCCGTCTTCTTCTGATACTTTGTCTCACTTCTAAGAGACACTTGGGCGGTTTTTCTCATGGGAAACACTGAGAGGGTAGGCCAAATGGGAGCCATGCAGGATGGATGCGGACGTGCAATTCAAGTAATATATTTAGACTTCAAAATGGGATCTCAAGACATCCATATATTTTCTTTTTGAACCTATTTTAGGTGCTGTTTCCTGCCTAGTGTTTATCTGTTGCTGGAAAAGGGTTTGTCCACTTTACTGCTCCTAAAAGCCTCCTTCCCGTTATGCGTTACCCATATCCTGTTAGTTTCCTCGGGCGCTTCCTGATTCTCCCTGTAAATAGGAAGTCACCTCTGATTAGAGTTTAAAACAATAGTGTATGTGCTTACCTTTCCCATTGTATTGTACTCCATAGCAATTTCCCTAAAGAAGAAATAAATGAAGTCTCCATAATTGACTGCCTGGACGAAGTAGGGCTCTGCGAAGGGAAAAAGAAAAACTATTATGAGTCAAAGAAGCATTTTTGCTGTGACAAAACAGTTCTGACACCATATTTCACAGTAAACCGCCAGAATATCTGTCATATTATGCAGAAAGGTAGCGACTGCGAGCCTTGAGAGCCTCAAACTATCATCCATCATATTAGCAAAACAATTCACATGCGAGAAAAGGCGGATTTCTCTATTGAGTTTTGACAGACTGGACTTGTGCTTGTTTCTCCCCAGGGCAGAGTAATTTCAACACTACTTGTGCAGGCTGGCAACATGGCTGCATCAAACAGAGCATGTAGCATAAATGCTCCAGCTCTTCATACCGTCATTCATACACAGAGGGACAAACACATGTTTGCACATGAATCATAAAATACAAACACGTGGTCAAGCATGCATGTCCGAACCCTAGGTTTTTTTTCTAACTTGTCAGTCAGCCTGGCACTTTCCGACCACAGGGACTGTGTTTGTGTCCCCCACTCACCTTTCAGCCATTTGGAGTCATGTTTGACAGTGCGCAGAGTCGGGCTGTCTCCAAGGCTACGATAGATGACCGCATCGATCGCTAGAAAGTCTGTAACGGTGGCCGAGTACAGCTTGCCATCTGGTGAGTGAACACAGAGGGAGAAAGGGCAATAAGGAGGAAAGATGTAGACGAAGAGGGAGGAGGATGGACAAAAAGCGAAAGACACAGAGAGACATAAAGGAAAAGAAAAAAAGGTGAAGAGAGTAAAGTTAATCAAGACAGAAATGCATGAAGCCACCCAGAGATTCCTGCTCCCTGTGGTGAGATACACAAACATGTTTCAGATGATTCAGACCTGGAAAATGAATGAATCACACAACCAGAAGGCACTCTTTGATGGACAACAAACAGGCTGTACGCACTTAAACATTTGTAATTGGCCAATCTTGCAAACACTCTCCAAAAGCACAAACACTGTAGCCCTGCACTCGCATACAGTCTTCGAGCACCACAGAAAGCCAAAGTCGCACGCTTACATGCACATACATACACACACATTCTTCACAAACACAATCCACCGCTAGCATGACCTCAGCCTGCCTCAGCTATAACCACAGTGGAAACTCAAACTACATAATTGAAAGGATAGCAGTCAGAGGAACCCTGTTGATTACTCAGTGCTTCCAGCTTCTTCCAAGCAGCTCTGCTACACATTAACTGGTCAAGCCAGGCATTTATTCTTGTCCTCTACTTTAAACCGGCAGGGACAGATCATCAATACTGCCATAAATCGCTTCACAGCAAATGTGTATAGGGACTGGATGTCTTTAGCAGCCCGTGGGTTCATTGCACCAGAAGAATCTCACCACGCCGACGGAAAGATGACTCATTCTGGTCACATCCATGTGTGACTTATGTTAATCTTGAGCATTTTTGAATGGAAGTGAATGAGAGACAAAGAGAATCACAGAAAAGTACAATAGAAGGCGCAGACAGATGAATCTGTTACCACAGTACTATTAAAGTGTTTCCAAAAGGCTCCAATAAGAAGAGCAATGTAGCGCCAAATCGAATGACTTGCTCTAGTGCATGTAACATAGATTGGCTTTCTTTTTTGACATGTCAGAGTATTGCCATTAGAGTAAACCGCAGGGTATTAAGAAGAATATTAAATACAACCGCAACTAATCCCTCACTCAAATACACTCAACTTTCCCATCTAGCTCAAACTGTTCCCAGCGTTAAGTAACTGCAGATAGGAGAAAATTGGGATTAATGTTTTTGCCTCATGGCATCGAATGAAGAGTAGAAATATCACATAAACTATTTTAACCTTATGGAAATTTGGGTTTCTTTCATTTTAACCCAAAGGACAGTGACTGAAGTTTAAAAATTACAGTGATGTTAAATGCATTACAGATCGCTTTCAGTTTAGCATGCGCAGAAATGTTTAATCTTACCAGCAAAGAGGGCAACGTTGGCGTGCTTGGCATCATACGGACAGCGCGCCATTCCACTGATCTCCTCTCCCTGAGCCTCCAAGGTGTCAATCTAAGGTCAGGAATGAGATGAAAGGTCAAGAGGGGGTCAAAGCAAAGTGGTGTGCGGTGTCAAACAAAACAATGTACTTGAAAAAAACTTAGGAAGTCTTGGTTCCCAGTTGGAGGTAAAACTCTAGCAGAGGAAATGTGTCAAAATGTCAAGACAATCAAAAACTATAGGCAGCACTTAAAAAGTGTTGAAGTGTGAGTCATAATAAAATAGCCCTCAAAAAGCAGCCCGAGAGTGTATCAATCTAACTAATATCACTTGTATGCCATTCTGGTGTCCTGCTGAGGGCTGCCAAAGCAACTGGGAAAATCTCAAAACTGTCATGGAGGGTGGAAAAAAAGACATTTCCGCAGCAACACATTTCACAGTAGTGGTTTGCTTCCTCCGTCATCCTTTATCCTTCAGCTGTACTCATTTTAAAGAAGCGTTATAATGACCCTCAAGACCGATCTTCAGCCCATTTACAGCACCGCTTTTCCCTGTCCTGATTTCTAAAGCTTGCGCTTTTGTTCTGAAGAGAGGAAAAATAAATTAGCACACAGCCCTGAGCTGGGAATGTGAGAATTTTTCACAAAACCAGAGTACGGCTGCCGTTTTTTAAGTCGTATTTTGCAGCACAAACTTTTTCATGTGCTAAGAGCTTTTCCTTGGGCAATGCTTACCTCCTGATTTTGTATATTTCATAAGACATACTAATTTTAATTCTGCCCCTAGACAATCTGAAAGTTGTCTTTTCTCAGCATTGTGAGTTAAGTAATTCAATTTTGTTATTCAGTCACTCAGCAGTCTCGTTTCTTAGAACTATTTCGAGCCATTGTTCATTGTTTAAAAAGTGCTAGTTTGGGCCTCCTTAGTGCGTTGATCACTGTGAACTGGAGTCCAGTCCAGTTTGGTTACAGTGCAATTGGCAGAGCATGGCAGAAAATCAGATGTGGGTGAGAGGTCACTATCATCCCACCGTGGGTAGGCTTGTCTTCCCCAGCATGCCTCAGGACACTCTCTATGGCTTAAGCTCAGGGAAACACACACATGCACACAGAGGACAGGCTGCGCTGCGCTGACCAGAAGCTGAGGTCAAAGAAGATTACAATACACCCACTTACCCAACAGTTCACAAATACATAGTCATTTTTCTTCTCTATCGCTGCTTCTATCTATCCCATACTCTTCTTCCTTGCTTCCCTTGCTCTCGACAAAGAGGTCCGTAGCTTGCCAAGGCTGCAAACTGCTTACGCCGCCCTTTCTGGTTTCTAAACAGGTCATTTTGTTTTCTATTCCTGTCTCGGCGGAAACGGTTATCATCTGCCCACTAAAAAGGTCACACACACACACACACACACACACACACACACACACACACTCCGGCGCAACGCTAAAAAAGCTTGCCAGAGAAATTGTTGAGGCTGATTTGGCAGAGAATATTACAAGTGACCTTTTACAACAAACACAGAGCCACCAGCGGCAGTGTATTTCTCGATTTCTCATTCCTTCTGTTTCTCCAGAAATTGTGGAAGGACAATATATGGAAGCAAGCTGGACATATATTGTTATTAGATTGGGGGGAGGGGGCTGTAATTATAGATTAGACTGAGTTAACCATAAGAGACGTGAGTAGCTGAAGGTCATGTGTGTCTACTGAATCACAGCGTCTGTGTGTACAGAGTGACATGGGAACTTAGTTAAGCTTGAAACGTCAGCAGCTTCTGTGTCAGCTACCTAACACAAACGCTCCCTCCTTCTCTGACACATCACAAATGCACACTCACATACTCTCATACCAAAGGAGCAACCCCCAGCACTCCATCTCCTCCGCTGGATTTCACCAAGGTAGTGACCTTTGTCTACTGGGTTTGGCCGGCTGTCATTAATCTATTCCTGCCGTTTGAACAGGGGAAGACACTCCCAACCCAGCCGCAGATAGCGCATGGCTTCAGTCTCCTGTCAAGTTTGCATGTGAAGAGAAACAACAGCCGACTTCCATGCCGTTGTCTAAAGCAATAACCAGTGTTTTTTTTTGAAAGGGCAAAAGAAATCTATAAAGCAGTCACACTAAACCACAATGTTTTTTTAAACGCTACCATGAAGAAATTTGATGTCTAAGCGGCAAGATGGATTCTTATTCCTTTACCTTGTTTACCCGGAAAATGTTATTATACTGTCAACTCCACTTGCTGCAAAAAAGAAAGAAGTGCTTCAACTTAGTGGGAGCACAATTCAAAGTAATTTGAACAGTGGCGCTGTCACACTTTGTCAGGCCCGCCTTAAAAGCGCACTGATCTATAGGGATCTACTGTAGCTTAGCAGAAGAATGTACAGCAACCTTGGCTGCGAGCGCAGTGCATCTAGATGAATTAATTACTACAACAGCGCATTGGTGTTTTCCATAGGCTATATGCTAATTAATTAGACAAATACAATGTAGATCCAAAACATGCCCATCAGGAGTGTTTTAATTGGTTCAGCATCAGCACCAGTATTCGGGGGGTGAGGGACATGTTCTGATTCCATGTCTCTGTTGTTTTTATGAGGACGCTTTTATGGGCTTTATTTATCATTGCTGAGGGATTTGTGAAATCTTACTGAGGACAAACATGGGGTAAACTGAACCGGCGTCCCACTTATGAAGTGTTTGCTCGGAACAGCTTCCTTGAAATATCCCAGACTTGTTTATTTAATAGAATAAGCACAGTAAAGGGCATATTTACTGAGACATATCCATTTGCAAAACTGCGCTTCCAAAATAATGCATGACTTAGGCACCTCATGAAAGGCCAGCCACTGTCAGACTATACTGGCACTGGCATACTGATACATTTTTACATGGTGACCTAAAGTCAGTAGTAGCACGCTTTTAGACCCAGAAAATTTATTTGTATGCCATCCATACACCTGCAACAACCTTCCACATCTATAAAGGTCAAGTGTACAAGTTCACACCTGGACCAGGAGCAGTTGTATAAACCAAACAAGGACATATCTCCTGGGGAGATTAATAGTCATGGCCCATTTCTCTTCAACCTGTTTCTGAGCAGTGGGAGGGTGAAAACTTTCCCCAACCACCTTTTACACCAGAGCAGGAAATTTAAGGAATTTAAGCAGCTGCTGAAAGAGATACGTGTTTAGTTTGTTTTATGGGGGAAATAAAATTTAAAAAAAATAAAATATATATATATTATATATTTTGTATAAA
>NW_005187514.1:1620881-1636390 GCF_000239375.1 Pundamilia nyererei | reverse complement strand
CAAAAAATGGCATGCATGGAAGCATTTTCACCTCGTCTTTTCAAATGCAAAGAAGAAGAGATGAAATTTCCCAGTACACCTCGGTTAGCCGGTATCAGGTCTAAGACGCATCACCTGGGAGTCACTGCCTCCAAGACTCCCCACTGATTCCCCCTGCTTCACCCGGCAACAGGCGATGAAACTGACTCCAGTCATATATCAGCCCAGCTGGACGGAGTGTTTATTATTACAACACAGCAAGGGAGTGACTGAGGGAGAAAGCAACAGAGGGAAAGATGGCGGAGTGGTGGGAGAAGTGGAGGGGGGGGATTAAGGCTGGCGGGAGAAGAGGAGCGGTAGGAGGGAGGATGAATAGAAGAAAAAAGGGAGTTGGGTGCTGTGTGGTGCTAAGGGAGAGGGCTGTGCCATGCTGCCGAGGTGTCTGCCTGTGTTTTTTCTATATGAATGCATTTGTGACAGTGCATGTTTTTTTTTTTATGTTGACACCACCAATTGAAGAAGCAGCTAATAAAGAGAGAAAATTGTTTAAAAAAAACATAAATGTCAGAAACTCAAAGTCAGGTAAAATCAGAGGTAACCAGGCAGGGGGTTGATGGAAAAAACAACACAAAAACCAACATGAGGTGTTGCTGGTTTGGGCGGTTGCCCTCCCTGCCCCCTCTGTCTCCCTCCTCTGTCTTCCGCCACCTTTTCTCCCCTTCCATGCCTCCCTTTCCCTCCCGCTTGCCCTCGCAGCGCTGTTGATTAATGTGGGATGAGGCTGGCCCCGAAACAGAAGCTCTTTTCAGTGCTGTCACACTGGGGAGATGGAGAGGCAAACTGTGGCCAAGGTGGATTTAACCACAAGCACATATACGCACACACAAACACACACAAATACACTTCTGACCAAGCGAAGTGGATGAGCCCAGCACGCCATCAAAGGTCTGGTATCTGCCCAGAGAGTTTGCCAGCCTGCCAGCAGTACAGTGTGTGTGTGTGTGTGTGTGTGTGTGTGTGTGTGTGAGAGAGAGAGAGAGATGCCTATTTTAAAATGTACACAGTTCACAGTCAGTGTTTGCATGGGTGCACATTTTCTTGTATATGTGTTTCGTGTGGATTTGTATCTTTGCGCCCATAATCAGTCATATTTCTTGCATTTTAAAAGGTGTCAAGACTTTCTTGTAATGATTTTGGTAATAACTCAGTTGTTTCCTGGCTAAAACAGCTATTTTATTCAACTAAACATGAGTGTTTTAGTAGGTGTGGAAGGGCAGTTGCAAACACATAAATTCACTTGGGTAAGGTAGGGCAGGGACTGAGCAAATACGAAACATGAATTTTAATGATCGGTGTTCTTTAAAGAACAATAGTTGCCTTTTTTATCATACCGTTATTGACTGAAGTTTGACTTTTAACATAAGTGATCAATAAAAAGCATCATTTTTATACCACAGGTGCATATAAGGCTGTGTGTAAATGTGGAGTTCTTTTACCAAACCTCACACTGATGTACAACACTTCCCCTCCCTTCCCATTAACTTCAGCCGACTAGCAGCGACGTCAGTGCAGCAACAGCTAAAACACAAACCTTGAAACCATAACCGGAGGCGCTATAAAAGCTAACCATGCCTGATAAATGCAGAGACATAAATTCCACTTTCCCTATTGGAGGAGTCAGTGAATTGAAAGACGTCCACTTTGTGTGCTTAGCATGCTGAACCACAAAGGCAGTGGAGCGAAGAGGTCTTGCTTTTCTGGTAAGCAGATCTGCTGAACCAAAGCAGGGGCGTTTTCCCCACAGGCCACCTAGATAACATCTCTGTGTGCTTTGACCATCACAACACATCCTTATAAACCACAGAACAACACCCTTCAGGACAGGACTGCTACTAAGTCTCCCTGTCCTTTTGTCTCTATTACTGTCTGCATGTCTATCCGACTGTCCCACTGTCCCACATTCTTCCTTTTCTGTAAGGTGTCCTTCATACTGGGTCTGTCCGGACAGCAGTGCATAGTATTTGTACAGTATTACTATGATTAAACCTCTGATACTGATCTTTGGTTGGTTTCCAGAAGATTTGTCATAGAGTATGCTAAAAAAAAATTAGACAAATACCAATTAAAACTTTAATATTTTCCAATATTTTCAACTATTGCTTAGCAAACTTAGTAGGTCAGCCAAGCTGAACGAACTAAGACTATAATGGCAATTATGTTCACTTTTTCACACTGGAGCATCAGAAACATCAGATTTATGTCGACAGCAAATAAAAAAGGTTCAATTTGAACACAGCCCATCTGCTTTTAACGTTTGTTCATCTGCTTCCACGTATGCCAAACTTTAATCATCTCTCTGCATCTGCTTTTTTATTGGCATCTCTATTTTGGTGCACTAAGTCAATCTTAATGTGTACCTGTGCTCTCCTTAGTGACTCATAGGAAATAAAATGCACCATTTCTTTTCGTGGTTTTACTTTTCCTGAAGGAATCTTGATGCTATTCCATAAATTGAATATGGCCGGAAATATGTTTTCAGGAAAAGGTTAAAACAGATCTGGCAATGTGCGAGCATGCATGAAAGCAGGTAAGATTGAGTAGTTTTCTCTGCTTCTGAACTGAGTTTGTCAAAGTACACCTGGAGGTAAAGGCACAGGAGGACGGCCTGCTGAGTTGTGAAAGTCATCCATCTATGTCCGTGGCTCCATAGCCCACCCTCTCTAAACTCTCACATGGCTGGGGTCAAAAATCCTATAAGTGTGTGTTATGTGCGTGTGTTTGTGAAAGAGCAAAAAAAAAGAGCAAAATGATAGATGTGAAAAATGTCACTGAGATAAAACAAAAGTGGGCAAGAGCACCAAAATAGTCATTCGTGTGTGTGCGTGTTTTCCTACCTTGTAGGTCCGACAGGAGGGGTTGAAAGCATTTGTTCCACAAACAAATAAGGTGTCTTCATTTTGCTGCAGAAGGACTTTGATGAAATTGTGACACTCATCCTTCGGGGAGAGCAGGGCAGGAAAAAAAGAAAGAGAAAAAGAAGAAAGGAAGTCCATGGTGACATCTGTATCTGTAGCCACATGTGGGCTGTTATTTTTTTGCTTTTCTGTCTTTTGAAGTGCAGCATGTGGCACGCGGTGAGCAGGGAGAGGCATATGTAACAAACACAGTATCGTGACATGCATTTGATCACGGCACATAAAGGCAAATCCGCAGGAGATTTTAATGTGCCATTTAACGTCCTCTCAAACAATAATGAAAGTGTTATTAAGTTCAGGAAAAAAATAAAGTTATACAACCATGAGATATGAAGATTCCCACTGATATGCTCTATAAATTCTGACAGCAGAAGGTTATATGAACTGCAAGAAGTGTGTTATTGCACCTTCAGGATCTTGTGTCTTTAAAATGTGTGTTAAGAGTGTCTGTGTGTGTGAGGGAGAGAGAGAGAGCAAGACAATGAAACAGAGACTGTGCGCAATTACATCAGTTACAGGTTGTCTGCCATGCACAGTGTGTGACTGACAAAAAAAATTGGAAAAACTCGAGTGACGTTTGCTCTACAAATGATGTTGTAGTGTGTGTTTTCCTTACCTTATGCTTCCCTTTCATTCTGCAAGTGTCCACATCTCCCTGTCTGGACTTCCATGTCATTTTCTGTAGAAAAAGATGGAAGTTTAACTGAAGCTAAAGAGAAAAATAGCGAGTCACAAAGAAAGCAGGCTAAACAGTGAGGTGGGAGGAGGAAAAAACAGACAGCATTATGGAGCTCAATAACCCATCTATATTAAGATCAATAATCATCATTTGAGATTCTACATCATTGATTTCTCTCATGAGGCACCTGCTCTGAGGCAAACTTTATTCTAAGTTTGTTTGGAGATCATTTTACCTCCTTGAACATCGAATTTTCTGCCAGAGGGAAGGAAATACAATACTGACCCCGGATCAGAACAGACTGTCCAAGGACAGATCCGTGGACAAATCTGTGGATTAATAGGCTTGCCATCCTTGCGTGTGCACATACACACACACGCACTGCCTTGACCTGTGGATCAGCCCTCTTTTACTTGTCACTGGACTACAAACAGACATACGGGTAATTATACTTAAGTTATAGCCATGCACACAAATGTACACACACATACACACCACGTGTGTCCCTGGCCTGTGTCACCTGAGGGTCAGCTCCCAGCCGCAGGTTCAGACCACTATGTACCTGCCGCTGTTGTACAACATGTTTGGAGCTCAGCCACTGATTAAAGACCCTCAGTCATCAATCAATCTGCGCGTCTCCCACCAGCCTTTCATCTGCAGCCTGCTCTCATTAAGACCCACTTGCCAGGCTCTGACATTGAAGTGGATGAGGTGGAGGGATTGCTGGTTGTTGCATACACGAGAATGGCCTTGTCTGAATTCTGTTTGCATGCATTATGTTTAGGGCATGCGATGCCAGCAAAGAGTGGTTGAAATGGAATAAAGAGTGGGTTATTACAGTCGAGGCCCTATGTAAATATGAGGCCCCTTTTTGGAATAATTTGAAACTATACAATGGGATCTTCTTCACCTCTGCATCCATATTGTCTTTCTTCTGCTACTCATCTAGCCATTGCTTTCGCTCTCTATTTCCTGCTCCTCCCCCTTCTCCTTCCTCCCTCTCGCTCTTCTTCCGCTGTCCCCTCAGCTTCCGTTACGCACCCATCAGACCTCTAGCTGTCCCACTGATGAGCGTGGATGACGCAAGCTAGCTGATTGATTAAATAATCTTCTTAACAGGGTCACCATTGCGAACGCGCCAGGTCCAATCGGTGAGCGGGTGAGTAAGACTGCTGGCAGGCACACAAATGCACCCACATGCACATACGTACACACTGTTGCAGTCAGAGTGAGGTTACGCTGTCAATCATGCAGAGAACAACACATCCTCAAAGAGGCAGACGTCTCACTCACCTTACTGAAAAATATCTCTTCACTGTTGGCAGTGTCTGTGTCCACTGTGTATATATGATCCCTGCAAGTGATTGAGGGAAAGCGAGTGAGGAAGGGAAGAGAAAGAGATTGGGAGAAAGAAGAGGGAGAGATGAGAAGAGGTCAGACAGCAGCAGACAGTCAAAATTCAACAAACAATAAACCCATTTCTTTTCTTCCCTCTCTGTTTTCCCCCTGCAGGCAGCAAACAGCGTCAGAAAATGGGGCTTTGTATAAACTTTGTTCAAACTTCAAAAAATGACAATAAACAAAAGGAGGCCAGATCTATTTGCTCTGTCAGACAGAAACAGTCAACAAAGGTTCGGAGCGCCGTGGCGCAGGCCTGGGGACAAAAGCCTCTTTGTCCCAGAGAAAGGTCTTGGTGGGGGGTGAGGGAGGAGGGAAGGCTTGAGACGGGAGGTGCCAAGTCACTCAGAGCTGTTCAGGTCAATTAAGCCTAGTGTTTGAGCCACAGGAAATCTATACTAACACTCATTATAGCTCAGACAAGAAGACTTATGTGTGTTGGCCTGGAAATATACAAGCTTCTCCTGCGTTACACAGTCCAGCCATAAAGGCCCCAGCAGGGCATATGGAAGACATAAAAATCACAAGGGTTAACTACATCTCAGACAGACAGACAAGGCTAGTTGACCAGCCATGCCGCTACACCTTCTTACCGTGGAGAATTGGGGTGCGGACATGGAGAGGGAGGATACAATGGGTGTAGAGGTGGGAGGTAGAAGGTGTAGAGGTGGCATGAACGGAAGAGTCAGAAAGAAAAGCTTTCTTTTGAGGAGAGAACCAAAGGTGACCGTGCCAAACGATGTAACCGCTTTAATTTGTTGAAGATTAGCTGTTGAACGTGTTTTTAATCAAAGTGTGTAACAGTGGCATCATCTGACTCACGGCTTAATTATATTCCAGCTCCCCAACCTGCGCTTAGCCAGCCTGCCTGCCTTGCTCTCTCATTAACTAAATCTAATAAAGTCTTTGGAGGAACAGGCATCTTGAAATGAATCCACTTATATCGCTTTCCTGGGGGCCACCTCAGTCTCATCGAGGATAAAACCCAGTCTACTGTACATTATCAGCCACAATTCTTAAATTGAATAATTAATCTTTAAGAGTGGTTGAAATTAGGAAAACATTTCAGCTTTCATCACATTTCCAGAGAGGCCGGGGGCTAAATACCTGTTTTTTCTGTCGGTTTAACTTCTGAAATTTCTCAAAGAAACTGTAAAATACATCATATGAATCTTTTTTTCATTTCTCCACACTGAGGCTGTTTATGGTTTCTATAGTAACTGTCCACTGATCAGACCTATCAGTATAAAAAAAATATACATAATCAATATCATCACTGTCATGTAAAGCACAAAAATTCCTTTAGCAAATTGCCATTTACCATTTAAAAACAAAAAATGTCACGCGTTTTTCATCCCTTCTCAAACGAATTTTCCACAACAGCGCACTCAAAAGTCCATTTTTATGGACAATACTGACTAATTTCAAAGTTCCTCTTATAACTAAATGTTTGTGATTATTGCTTTCAGCTGAAATAAAAAGAAAACCCTTTTCATGAAAAAAGCCAAGAGCAAAGTCAGCTTTAGGTCACTCAGATTCATCCTGTGGCCTTCCTTCCAAGTTCCTTTGCTCAAGCAAATGCCAGATGCTGACTGTCGCTGCGCAGTCTGCCATGATTAAAAACTGAGCAACAACAAGTTACAGGTTGTTGCGGCTCAGGCCAAAACCACAATCTCCCCTCCAAAATGTTTTTCATTAGGCCTAACTGGTTCCACTGCCATTGAACTGCTCTGTGCTAATTGTTCTGGACTGATTTTCCCAGGTCAGTCTGTGTTGCCTTTTTCAGTATCCCTTTCAATGCAGTCAGAATTACATGTTCTAGAGTAAATGTGAATATTTAAAAAGCTGGCTTATAAAAATCAGCACCACTACATTTAAAATAGTGGAAAAACAGAGACACATTTAAATGGAGATGAAACACACGAGGTGATAAAAACGGTGGACGATGATCACTAAAATGTTCTGATTTGTCTCCTTAAGTTCAGCAAGTTAACTTGTTTTATCTTTATATTAAAATTCAAACTTCATATTGAAAAAGACCTAAATAAATCAAAAGCTATTAAATCAAAGGATTACTTAGCGGATTTATTGCAATCCCCTGGGTTATTTTACTGTCTGCAAATTTAAAGCAGCTCACGAGCAATCTGTAATTGACTTCTCCATAATTTTCAGTAGTAACCATCCCAGCGATTCTCCCTGACTTGTGCCTCTCTTATCCCGGTGCTGACAAAGTCCTCTGGGCTGAGGCCTTCCCGCCGCAGGTTTCTGGTTCCAGCAGAGATTAGAGCGAGCCAAGCGATGAGGCGTTCCTCAAACATACTGACTGGAGATGGGGGAGTACAATGGAGCGGCTGTGTCTGTGTCAACACCAGCTTTCCAAACACACACACACACACACGTGCACAACCCCCCCCCCCCCCCACCCCCGAGTCTTTACCCCAACAAAATTTCACATGCACCCTTTCCCCTATTCAGCCCTGCACCTGAACTCATATTACAACACAGTCACTTCCTTGTGGTCTCTGAGTCACATCAATGAAACACTCAGAAGAAAGAAAAGAAGCAGAGGCAGAGTACAACATGTATCTGTGCAACATTAAACTGGATGTTGTAAACATCAGTACTATTTTTTTTTTTATTTGAAGTTTTAAAATCAATTATCTACGTTCCAGGCATTCAGTATTCCAAGTTATATTTATCTTTTATTATATGAAAGTCAACTTCCAGAGATGAAACCTGCATAAAACACATGATCCATCACAGTCACATTGTTGCTAATTTGTTATTAGTTATTGTCATGACGTATGATCCGACCTTTTAAACACTTTAAAACTGTTGCTATTATTTCATTCTTGATTAATTGATTAACGTTCAGCTTATGTTATGTCAAAAAATGGTTGTTTCCAACACGGACCCCCTAAAATTTACATTTTTTTTGTCATGTAAACTCACCCACAAAATATCCAATGCATATTTTCTTAACAGGATAAGTTCTGAGAAAAACAGCACATCTTCACACAGCCAGAGAATCTTTTGACATATTTTCTTGAAAACATACCTGAAATGAATAATGGATTTTTCTTTTCTTTTCTTTTTTTTTTTAAATAATTGTTGAAAAAATTGATTCTTGTATTATAAAGGCTTCATATAAACTTTTCACTCTAAAGTCTTCGAGAACGGCACATAAATTGATTTTCTTTTTCAGATTGTGGTGGGTTGAAGGGAAGTCATTAATTTGAAAAACCCTCAGGAAAATAACCAGGAAACGTTTTACTACTGTTTTTATGTTACTACAAAATAGGACGCCTTTATCGTAGATGTCACTTTGAATATATTTCAGCATTTCATCTGATGGTTTGCAAATATTTTAGCCCCCCAAAATAATCCCGCAACATATTCTGATTTCAGAGACGCTCTTGCCTGCTGAGCACAGTACAGACTAAACAACCTGTTGTGAGTAAAAGCTTTTGTTCTGCTGGGGCAAAAGTATGGCAAAGACCAATTTTATTATGCAACAGCCCATTTCCATATGTGCTGAGCAGTTCACTGAGAATACAAAAATAGGTGTCCCATTGTCTATTGTTTTCAGGCTTGGAATCCATTTGCCGTACTGATGTACAAATTTTACTTGTAAAATTATTTATGAGAATGAAAAATGTGATACTCTGTTTAATTTGCATGCAGTATGCAGCTTAATCCAGGTGCTTTAGATCAGATAAGTGTCTTAGAATCAAGTTTTGTAAAGAATTAGAGAGCATGGCATTAGTAATAATGACTCTTAGCTCACATAGTTTGTCCACAGAATTTCTTCTTTGCTCTGCTCCCTTTAGGAGTTACCACACTGGATCATCTGCCTCCATCTCATCCTATTACCAGCATCTTCTTCTGTCACACCAGCCTTCGTCTTTCACTACATCCATGAACCTTCTCTGTATTCCTCCTCTCTTCCTCCTGCCTGGCAGCTCCCTGTTACACATCCTTTGCCCATTATATCCACTATCCCTCCTCCGTACATCCAAACCACTTCACCCTTCTTTCTCTAACTTCAGGAATATAAAAAGTCATGGTATTGGTATAGTCTACGCTTTATTGCTTTTCTGAACCTCAATACTTTAAAAATTACTACAACTACAACTTGAGCCGTGTTGTGTTAGCCTACATTTGTTTGGCAAATTGGCAACATTAAAAGAATGAAATATCTGCACTTGGCGGCTCTGCAGTGTAACTGTAGATACAAAACTATCACTGGATTACTTTGGTAGTGAAGAAACTGAGAAAAGCCTAATCATTCCCATGCAAGTCGTGGAGTTGGCAGGAGTTTTGTTTTTCTCTTATTTCTCATGAGATTCATAGATGTTTATTCATACTGAATGTGGGAGATAAATAATTACATCTCCAGATCCTGTAAGATGCTCTATTTGTGTGAGTGTGTTTAAAGTTACAGTTTTGACACAACTTGCAACAATCAGCTACGAATTCAAAAGTGTTTACAAGGAGAATCTGCTGCAGTGACTGTGAGAGGTAACCCTGAGCAAACCTCTCATTGTTTTTAAAAGACCTGTATGCACCTGTGTCTTTTAGTTTAGGCAGTATATTTGTCTCGTGCCCTCTGCCGACTCTTTCTCCTCCTCCTCCCAATAACCTCCTCAAGAGGTACTCGTCACATCTTGAAATCTTTGCCATGCTCTTTACAAGTTCTGCTTGTTCTGATGTTAAAATTTACAGTCCAGTGAGATTTTTTAAAAGCGAATGCGTTTGACACGGTCTTTACTTGGTTAAGACTTTAGTAACTTTTTAACTAAAATCCACAGGGTGCTTTGCTGCAAGTCATTCACTTTCCCATAATTTTCCCGCTTTCAGCTGTAAATCAAACAGCCTGAGGATGGCACAGTACTTTAACACAAAGGAAGCGGTTCTATAGCGCTGTGGTGCAGATGATGAAATTAGAAACACCGTGAGATTGTGAGGAACGAGAAATAACAGGCGTCTTTGACAGTGGATGAACGCGACACATTGGGTATCAATGTGAATCACTTGGCGTGGGCTTCTCATTTCCCAAAATCCTGGGACAAAAAATGCGTGAGTAGGATGGAAGGTATGCAAATATCCTCTTAGGGACAAAGATGGAGACACTGTAAAAAGATGGGTACACAGTGAGGAAGAGCTGAATGATCCAGTCAGAACAGTAGACTAACTGAGCGTGGGCAAGAGTGTGAGATTGAGTGCAACAGAATGACAGAAAGGGTCTGCGTCGGACATGTAGCCATGCGTGGCCACGAGAACACAGGCTCTTTGTGTGGAGGAATGTCGTTTTCATAACAGCGCATTTCTTCTGGGGTAACCACAGGCCAGCGCGGTCCATCTGCTGGGCCTTTGTGAAACTATCTCCCACTCCAGTGGCAGAAAATAGGGGAACACAATTAGCATGCGCCCCGCACCTTATTCCACCATTCCACTTTCCGCAAACCTAATTCCTGCAATCCACCCTCCCACACTTTCTCTCTCGTCACCCTCTTCACCTATATTCCCCTTTCTTCATAACTGGATCATGGGTGGTGGAGGATGGCCCGTTCTGCATTGTTTTGGCTTTCACTGGTTCAAATCCTCTTCACAAAGTAGGCGGGAGGGAACTGGGGAAGCCAGCAGGCACCTTCAGGCTGTGAAGGGAGCTGTTGAAGTTCTGAATGGGTTGAGGGCATCGAGAGGCCCTCGGTGATGTGGTGGCATGAAATCCAACAAGCCAGGGTTCACTCACCCCCAGGCTGAGGCAGGTTGTTCTTTTCGAAGGTTGAATTTCTCATTATGGTTTTCAGCATTCCCTCCACCTTTCCTTTTGTGTGCATTTGTATGTGACTGTATGTGTGTTTTTTGTGCGTGGCTGCTTCAGTATGGTAAGGGGCATGTGTTGAGGGTGCACTCTTGGAACAATTAAGCAGATATGCATAATCACAGTATAAGATGTGATTTCTTTACTGAACCTTACCCAGTAATCTTACATCTAACTTCCAAGGAGATCAGTATGGGAAATATTTTGTTTGTCATTCCTAATTTTTAATTAATTGTTTTTTTTATTCCCTTGTAATTAAATTGTGAATTGCCTGTGCACCCCAATTCCAAGAACATGCAATTAAGCAAATTGTTAACATACAGTAAAATAATGCTGAAGATGTTCTGTTGTCTAACACATTTCAACATGATAGTTTTAACTTTTAAACTACATTAATTTAAATTCATATTCTATATGTGCATTTATCAGGATACCATACATTTTCATATACTCTCACATAAAGTTTTTGTAGCATCTCAGTGCCTTTTGCTATTACCCAGGATACTCCTCACTAGCTAACCAGACAAGCTATGAGAACAATGTGGCACTAATTCTAGTGCAGGAGTATACTCCAGCCAGGCTGTGTAAATATTTTTCTCATATGATCAGCAGCAAATGTCCAAAGAATGGGTGAAAGGACATTTCTTTCTACATGCTTGCAGAGTTATTTTATGAAATTAAACTTGTTCCAATTTTCATTTCAGGTGATTATGATTACCGAAGCTGCAAAAGTTGGTTCAGAGGGTGGACATAGCTGGATGTCGTCGGTGCTGCGAGGAGAGGGAGAGGAGGCAACCGTGTAATCCCCATCATTAGTGGGTTTTAACAGGATTTGGTGGAGCTACAATAATAGAGACTCTAGTGGCCTCCACTGCGAGACCCAAAGAGACCCAACAGGGAAGAACAGCAGCCACAGAGGCATGGCTGTTCTAGAGGATTCAACGGAGACAAGGTAATCAGGATTTTTGAGTGCGCTTCTGTGAGCGTGTCTCGCTGTAATCACAAGTTTTGGTCTTTCACTCACGGCGATCACTCTCTCTTTCCCTCTCTCTCTGTCCGTCCCACACATACACATTCTGTCTCTCTGATTCCCATGCTTCGCAGCCTCATAGAGGGGTGTAAACAGAGTGTGGTTGGTGTTACCATGGTGAAGGGTGACTGTGGCCTAGGAATGGCGACTATGCCCTGCATGTGGAGAGGTCTAGGGTATGCTCGCAAGGCAGGGTATATAGCAACGCGTTCACACATACCCACAAGCACAAGCATGTATGGACTGTCTTTATCATTCTCTCCATGTCTTTTCTCCAGCTGGCGTGAACCTTTGAGACACCTATTCATAGTTTCAGCCATCATGTCCTTTGGCAACACTAGGCAAACGACATATTGGAAACAGGCCGTGACATGATCGTACAGACTTTAAACAAATATCCATGTCAGTTTAACTTATGTGCCAAATAAAATATATATATATATATAAACCATACGTCTATCTTCTGTAAGCAATTCTGAAATTTCTAGACTGACTTCTTCATCCAAAGTTGAAGTATTGCACCTGCCTTTGATGTCCACAAACACACACACACACGGTTTTGCTGAGCAGTGGGTGATTATGACCACTATTTTGCCCTTATCCTTTCTATTTACCTCCAAATAAAGGTGGTTAGACATTGTGAGGGGATAAAAGCAGAGTGTTAATAAGACTGTCTCCTTATGAATATAGAGAATCTGTAGGCAGTCGATGAGACGTCGTCTGGTACTGGAAACTGCTTATAGTCTGAGTTCTGTTGATCAAACAGGTTTGGGCAGTCTTTGGTTGCATGCAGGCAAACAGTTGTGGAGAGCAATTGGCAAAAACAGTGGTTAACTTGAACAACAGCTTTTTTTAAAGCATCCAAACAGAAAGTCTTGGTGATCCCATTTCATTCATATATTCGCATGTGACGAGCCGGTCTATCTGTTTCACCTAATCAAACATTCTCCAGAGTCCAGCAATTTCACTGGGGAGCACAGGATTAACAAAATTTGCCAAGATGTCACTGAAAACTACAAAAAATATATCCCAAAAGAACTTGATCTAAACAAAAAGTAATAAAACAATAAAATAAATGTTTAAGTAACCGAGTCTCTTTAAGGTTAGACTTAGTTTGCAAAGTTTCCAAACTAAAAAGCAGTTCTCATGAAAGTGGAGGTTTGTGACGAGCTATTTTGTTTACAGCTGAAGACACACACACAAGACCATATTACTCTGACACACACACACACGTGCAAAGATCACAATGATGAATCTCCCACTGCACCATGATGAATTCCCTCTGAATGGAGTACACAGTGTACCCTGACCATGAAATATGGACCTCTGGGATGCGAGTCCTCCCGCGTCCGTCTCTCACTGAACAAATTATTGCTTTTACCAAACGTGACTCTGCTGCTAAACATCTAAAATACACATGACAGCAGACACGCATAAACCACCAAGCTTGCACATTAAGATGTTTTCATGTTCATTACCTGCACTTTAGTATACACCATGTCTCAGTTTATCATGGACAATGTATTGTTGATTGCTTCAAAGCAATTAGTTTGCTGCAAGGCTGAATCTAATGGTCATTAGTATGACTTTACAAACACCTCTTGGCATAACTTCCATGTTGTATTTCTATTCTACTTTATTTCTATTTAAGATCTTATTAGCAGAAGATCTGCTATGCATCCCTTTTGATAAGAGAAAATATTTAAGTTAAAGTGAAAGAAATCAATACTATACTCAATCCAGTGCCAGTCTTATTAAATCCTAACAAACAAGCGGGCTTTTAAAAGGCTGCATATGAAAAGACTGCAGTCAGATATGTTATCAAGCTGTAGGATCCCTCTGGATAATGCGCTTGATAGAAACTTGGCCATGGAATCATATTCATAATATTAAAAACCTACAGCAGTCATGAACTGAATACATAATTAACACCCAATATATAAGAGTCTAATAAGGCTAATGGTGTTTTACAAATATTAGAAGAGATATATGACCTCATTAGCAGAGGCTATTTTCTTTACACTTGTACAGACACACTGGCTAAAACAGGTCTCGATCGCCTGATTTCACCATATCAATACACTTCATTCAAGACTTAAAACTAAGGATAAATTATCAATCGCTGCATCTGTTGCTCAGTTCACACATTGCCAAAGACTTGACTCTTTCTCTCTATGGATTAAGGCACTTTTGTCTATTTACAATTTCATTAGTTGCTATGTTTGTATGCATCTCACAGCTTAAAAATCTTGTGATTTTTTTGCCAGCACCAAAACAGGAGCCAAAGGGATTTAATACACTGAGCAGTCATTCAAAAAACAGCCTGAAACAGTGTTGGGCTTTGGACTGCGTTCACAGTGGCCATCTGCAAGCTGCTGCACACCAAGAACTGAGGCTCACTGGTCTAGAGGCATGATGGCAGAGCTGTGTGATGCTGGCTCCAGAATAAACAAGCCATTTGACTGGACAACCGTCATAAAAGCAACTATTGATGTTGCCTAGTTTTTTTTGTGGGGGGGCTCGTTTCCACCATTGTGCGTTGTTTCGTGGCATGAGTCTTGCTGGGTGAACTGCTGGCTCACTTTCACATTGATTTCTGAAGTGGTAATTGTCTGTGCTGTTTGCCTTAAACTGTTTGTCATTTAACTTTCACGTGTCTTTATCGACATTCTGTTAGAGCCGATGGATGTTTGAGGAAGGGCCGTCGTTTGTGTGTCCATTTTATCGACTCCCAGCATTCTTCTCTGTGTCCGGATCAATGGCGGTCATCCGACTCAGTCTAATCTGAGGCAGCCATTCCAGTCATTCGGGGGTCACATACCTCGGCCATGTGTCTGCTTTTAGCAAGTGTAGGACTGTTGCACCGGGTCACCTCACACATGCAAGCCACTGCAGACACGATCACAGACTAGCTTCCACACCCACCAGCACACATGTTCACTACCCTTGAATGTATATATTTATTTACACACATGTGGCCATCAGACAACTGGTCAGCATACTAAACTTGACACATATACGCACCCTCTTTCACTCACTCTCTTACACACACACACACACACACACAGTCAAGCCCCTCCAATAAACCCCATGTGTCTCATTTCCCTCCCTTATCCCTAAGGCCCTGCCACCCCATGTGGAGCAGGTGGGCGACAGGCAGACCAAAGTCTCTGGAAAAACCACTACACACACACACACACACACACACAGTCTCTCTCTTTTTTTAGTCTGGTTTTTCTCGCTCTCCATACACCTCCTCTTAATGACCAGAGACATGTTAAAAAAACAGCTCTCTTAAAGCAGCAGCCTCCCTCAGCCACTTAATTTGACATGCTTCGGAGGGAAACAAAGAAAGACCCCTATTGTGGCTTTCAACAGGATCCAATCAAGCCTGCCACTCAATTAGCTATGGAGGGCAGAGAACAAGCACATAAGGATCAGTTTTATTAAGGCCTTTTTAATGCTACTGTAATGTTATATGCTGAAGGTAAACCTGCCTGTTAATGGAGCTGACTGGTTGTCAAACCACTCACTTTGCAATGAGGCGAAGCAACATCGCCATTTTTAAAAAATACTGATGACAAGAGTAGGGATGGGTACCGGTGTCCGGTGCCATGATGG
>NW_005187514.1:1572340-1620047 GCF_000239375.1 Pundamilia nyererei | reverse complement strand
GGTTTGAGCACCGTTTGAGCACCGGCACCGTTTCAAAAGTACCGATTTGGCACCGGTATCAGATAAAACCTAAACGATACCCATCCCTAGACAAGAGGAAAGACAAAAATCAATATTGATTTTCTCCATGGCTCCAGATGCTGTAAGTGAGTTATATTATCTCAGGAAAAATGAGTCACACCCAAATAAAGATGCACAGGTGAAAAACCCATTGATGGATGGACAAAAAGCAATAAAGGTAGGTGACAGACTGGGGAGTGGGGGTCAGCCAGACAAAGCGACAAAGAGTTTAAAAAAAAAATCGATTTTTGAGAGCAACTAGGCCGCCATAAAATGAAGGAATACCTTTTGTATGTCCTGTATTGCTGTTTATTGACAACACAAAAAGCAGAAAAAAATGGTTTTCTTTGACATTAGTTTTTAACTTATCTGCAGTTTATCTCTGTGTTAGTGTGCTTGGATGTTTGTTTTTTTTTTAAAAAAGCAGGGCACGAGTCTATAGGGACATCGTACAAGGTAAAGAGGGATTTGGCAGACGGTGAGCTGAAAATAGAAAACAACAAAGAGGTAATGAAGGGAAAAAGTCCAGACTGCTAAGTGATTTCAGGTCTCAGCATTTTGCTCTGAATTATTCCCTCCTGATTAACCAAAACTTTAAAAGAAACCAGTGCAGCAGGCCCCCGAAGTTCAGCTTGATGGTTCAAAATGTGAGGGTTTTACATTTATTGAGCTAAAACAGGAGTTCACAAAGCAACTGTAATTAGTATTAGGTCATAAAGAATAAAATAATCCTGAAGATGCTTAACTTACAATGGCCTGAATTTATTCCTTGTAATTATTCCATAAATGAAAGCAGAATTAATGCCTGTCTCTCTAAAACTGCACAAATTGAGGTACTATCACCCACCTGGCAGCGATGTATAATGTCCTGTTCATAATCATGATGAGCTGAATGTCCAGTTTGTGCCGCTGCGTGTTGTTCCTTCCAGGTTTGTGGCCTACAAATGCTGGATACTGCTTTGTGTCTGCAAGGAGGAGGACAAAAATTAATCCCTGTGTGTGCCCACTTATTGTAGCTCGTGTGAGGGATTTTGTAATTTGGCTTTCAAAGCTTTTGTCATACGTCCCAGGAGTTTGGGGTCAAATGTCAACCTATGTGTCTTTGCTGGATAAGAAAATGCCACCGCAATTGTCAGCTGAGGCTCTCGTGTAACCATAAATTGTAGGCTAAAAATATGCTGCACTGTACCATGCAATCGTTCTATTGTTAGTGGCTTTGGATGAAAGCGCTTAGTTTGAATAAACACTGTGATAGAGGAGCGCAGGTCTATGTGAGGCTTTCTGGCCTGCGTTTCAGTTCCCTCGGACAGCGTTAAGCCCAAAGTGAGCACAGCAGGACAGGACAGGGAGAGACACAGAGAGAATCAGCAGAAACAATGACCATATCTTTATAGCCTGCTACAGCATTTACACTGTCACACACAGCATTAGGAGCCCAACAGAAAAATAGCGGATTATCCTTTGATGTAGGGTGGGCTCCATTTCAAATTCTGCCTTAAGTCTTTCGTTTTTGTGTGTGTAGAGGGGCTATCCTTGGGCGCCAAATTACACTCCATGCCTTCAGAATGCGTTGAGTGTAGGGGATGGTGGGGGTTGCTGAGGAAAGAAGTGTTGAGAGGGATGTGGACGAGTGAAAAAGGATAGAACAAGTGACACAGATATCGAGAAGGGGATTTGCGAAGTACAAAACAAAGCGGAAAGGGAAAAGAGTGCACGCATAGAGCGAGGGAGGACTTGTAATGAGAGAAGGGACGGTGCTCAAGCAGAGAACGAAAGAAAGACATAAAGAAAGTGAAGAGAAGCAAGAAAAAGGATATACTTACAGTTGCCGTGTGAGATGCTAATAGGCTCACTGTCTTCGGGGAAGCCCGCCCCGGCTATTTGCAGTAGTGTGAAGTAGAGTAACAAGGCCTCTGACCTCATGGTCGCACCAACACTGCTGCTGCTGGTCCTCTACTAGAGATTTGCCTCAGCCTGTACAAAGAGAGGCAGAAGTGGTGGACAAGGAGGAGGTGGAGAGGGATGACAGAAGGGGAAGAAAGGAGGGAAAAAAGGAGTTTGTCAAACAGTGTTTTCAATTAACTCTTTCATAAATTGCTTTCCTTCTTGGGTTCTGCATGAAACAAAGTAATGAGGAAGGCTGGAGACTCGATCACAGGCAGAAACAGAAAGGAATTACCCAAAGAATTTTCACTCTACCAGATTTAGCTGTTTGTGCATTTTGTATGGCCCAATGCAGTGTGCCAGAGATGTATTTGTGTATGCAATTTTGATGACTCAAGTAAGCCACGATGGAAGCAAAACAAAATTAATTGGATTAGGGGTGGTGATATGCGTCACAGATCGATGTCAAGCAGAGAAGATCTCTGTGCCTCTCTCTCTCTCTCACTGACTCGGTCTGTGACAGGGTCTTAGTGAAGTGTAAGAGCTCTCGGTGAGATTAGCCTGCTGAGAAGTATCAGCAGCACCTGATAATGGAAAGGAATGGCAGGCACCTAATTTGCCACTTGTCTCTTACAAAGGTAGCAATCCCATGTCCTAACTCCTACAGGTTGATGACTTCTACGGACTCAATTACAAGTCTGGCTATTAAATATTTCATTTTCAGCACTGCTCTGGTTGGAGAACTGTTTCCATTATTTTCTATTCATCTTTTTTATTTTTGCATTTGGTCTCCACACGTGGTATCTGTTCACAGGATTCATCATTTCCATGCTTCACCATTCATCTCTTCTATTCCAGCCGAGCAATGCATGCTGATAGGGTTGTGCTGGGTTTCAAACGATGGGCTGTCAAGTCATTTGCTCCTCATTTATGCAAGTTAGGGATGTATAGTATGACTCTGGAAACTCCCCCCAAACTTTTTATCCATCCATTGTCGATGTAAAATGAAAGTTGATTCTCAACTCTCCTCATTTCTTTCCAGTGTTTTCAAAAACAATTTTGCCAGACTCAAAAGTTTGTCAAAGATCCACCATGTTGGTTACATTTTATAATCCATGAGAAGACAGCCACCATGAGGCTTTCAACCAATCAGGTTCAGCTTAGTGTTTGCATGATGTAGGAGGCTGTAGGAGAGGGAGAGTCAATTTTAATCATCTATTGTGGCACTGTCTAATACAGGAGTGAGCAATTCAATTCACCATGGGGCCACATGAGAAACTGGGACTGTTGTGGAGGGCCACAACCCTAAAAGGAACCCAGTTCGGCTCATTATTAATTTTATCTCTTTATAAGCTTCTTGCTGAGGCCCTCCACAATAACCCCAGTTTTTCTTGTGGCCCCTTGGGAAAATTAATTAACCCCTCCAGGTCTCGTAGCTTGGCAATTGATCTTCCAAAGCTGAGGTGAAGGGAGATCCCTCATGTGCAAAAACCAAAGACACTATACAAAAAGTGAACGTAACCATAGTTACATCACCCACTGGTTAGCGAGGCCTTTTTTGCAGCAATCATTTCTGGCGCTATGACAGATAAGGGACTGGGACTAGGCTAACAAGTTGTCAAGCACAAGTCAGTAGCTAATTAACATATCCTGGATAATTCTCTTTCCTGACTCTTAGAATTACCATAATTTATAGAAAAGCCTTCATGTTCTATTCAGTATGACCTGAAATTAGTCATTTAGCCCATAAAGCATTTACTAAGGTCATAAAGCACAGGAGCCGTAGCCCTTTTCCCATAGACGTCTATACAACCAAAAGTCTTTTTGCAACCAGAGAAGTGGCCCCTGCTGGTCATTAAACACATGGAAATTTAAGAAACTTTCATTTTCAGACCTTTAAACCTTGTCCATCTTTTATATGGTCTGTGGTGGGGGAAAAGTGCAACTGTGGACATCATCATTTAACTTAAGTAATAAAAAAACCTAGAAAACTCCACATGCTCAGCAAGTTAATTTTTCTAATGTAACTTGTATGTGCCTGCAGAAGTGGATTTTATAGGAGATACCCTAAAATCTGTTGATGTAATGTCTTCATAGCACAAACCATGGCAACTGAGCTTTTGTTGCAGCAGTTTGTGGCAACCAATTACAACCATAAATCATCCAAGACAATTATTGCGTCTGTAATCTAATCAAGAATAAAGCATTTGATTTGCATAAAGCACCTTCTTTTTTTTTCTCTGATGAAACTGCAGGGGTGAGGTTGCTGGGTAAATGGAGTAAGGGATGCTTCAGGGATGAAGAATTGAATAAAATAGTCGATTTCATTTGCTCCAGTCTGATAAAAGTTGTTTATCCCACGCTGTATTTTCATTTGCTATTGTATGTCCAAGGGGAGCACAAACTGTAGGGAGGAAGGGGGGAGAAAAAGAGGGAGAGGGGAGGGGTAGCTTTCTCTTTTCTTTGTCATGTCTCTCTCTCTCGCTCTCTCTCCATCTCCTGTTCCCCCTTTCTCTCTCCATGCTCCTGTGAATCTCATTCAGGAGAGGAATGAAAACACTATTCACTGGTAGAATCATTTTAACACTGAGGAGAATACCAATACTAAAGCCTGGATACGACCTTGATCTCACAAGCCGCTCCATTCCCCTCCCTCCTTTCTCACTCCCTGGTCTAGTCCTCTTATCCTTACACTCGTTTTTTTATGTACTACTATATTTTATGAAGGGAAAAAAATACAAAAACTGATTTTTCCTGCAGCTTTCCTTCATCATACAGTACAGGCTGACTGAGCTGAGCTTGCACTGCACACTGCGACTTTATACAAATTGTAAATAAAAATGGGCTTTTTCTACACAGTACAATGAACAACTTTAGAGGGCTTAAATGTATGTGTGGCCTGAGTTTTGACCCTGAACTCCTCCAGTAATTGACTGATTGATGAGCAGAAAGTGGCATAAGACAGAGGGGTTACCCTATAGGGACCTAACTCAATGGATGATGGATGGAGGCTGCACTGACCATGAAATCAAGATGTGAGCGCTGTACAGTAAGGAGGAATAACTATAATTGTATTTTTAGATAGGACCTAATTATGTCGGAAATACCTGTTTCTTCCACGTAGATCCTGTACTTGTATTTTTTTAAACATCAAGAGATTAATCATATGGTAGACATTTCTTTTAATCAGTGGACGCCTAAGGAGAGGCGCATCGTCCATCTATATCAGTGGGTTGTAAAAAACTGTTAGGCAAACCATCTCACACTGCCTACTCTGATACACAAAATAAATTGAGCACAAAATGGCTTAAGTGAAACCCCTAAGACTTCCAGTGGCCCTTTCATTACCAGCTGCCACACATGAGTAACAGGAGGCAGCGGGACACAGTCTGTCTTTACCAAATTACACTCGTTCTATGGAAGAGCAAATTGCTTCCTTGTGTGAGAGTGTTACCGTGTGTGCCTTAGACTCTTATTTAAAATGTTACCTTTATAAAGTACTGTAGACATCTGTAAAGACGCGCGCAAACCGAGAACATCCCGCAATTCAAGCTTTGGTAATAAATTACCTGCTAGCAAACATCTGACTCGCACAGGTGGGAGCGTGTGGATTTCCTCTTTTGTAAAAGCTCTCGTTGACAAAGTGTCGTAAGAAATAAAGTGGAACAGTGGATCCCTTTGTCTCCTACTCAGGCTTTTAATAGCTAATAACATTTTGAGAACCTTAGCTGCTGCTCCTTTACAACTCCTGCAGACTTGTAGTGATAAAGTAGCACTTTGTGTGTGCGCGCGAGAGAGGGGGTGGAGTTAATCAAGCTGGATGTTGGCAGGAGGCCGCCAGCAGGTAATAAAAACACAAGGACCCCCCAGAATCCCTCGCCGTACCACATCATCTTATGAATAACACACATGTGCATGGGGGCACATTCACGCTCAGTTGCCTTGTGGTGCGCAAAACTAGAAGCAGAGAGCCTGAAAAAACACACATAAATCCCAGTGATAAAGCAATAAGCAAACGCATACATCTCGAAGAAGACAAACAATCACAGATGCAGGCAGCTACCCGTGGGGGCAGCTGACCCAAGCTGCATTACCTTTAACAATAAACAAATTAGCTGCCTAATTATGTTATTGCTGCTGTTGCATCAACATGTTAACTATGGTTGCTTGGAGCTTAAACATGAACACAATAACACACATTTATTATAAAGACAAGGTCAGCCAGAGTGCGCTTTAGGTGATGAACGGGAAGGAAATGTTGGGCAACATTTAGCTATAGGTTTGTTTGTCGGTCTCGTTAAATCTACAAACAAACGTAAAGCACACAATCACACACCTACACACCTAGTTAGCCTTGACAAGGTCCCAAATGTTCATCTTCTGAAGTCCCCACTTTGCTAATTGCAGTGGAGTGAGAGACTGCCATTCAATTACATGTGGAGGAGACCGGCTGATGAAAGACTGATGCTTCTGAATTTGCTGGTAGCCCAAGAGAAACAGCAGCGACAGTCTGTTAGCTAAAAAACAACAATTTTGTTGAGAGACAAAGCCATATAGGAGGATTGTCTATCAGAAGAGTGTGATGTGAAATTGGTACAAAGCCATACAGCCTGAAGAGGGAAGCTGTCTGGGTGGGTGGACGGGTCCACAAAAAGCAGAATTTAACACAAAAGGCAGCTTTTTATTTTTGTTTCCTACATTTTGACCCAAACTGTGTGTTAGCGTTAACCAAGTGTAACTGTAGCGCTGTATGATCAGATAGGAGTTTATTTATGACAGCTTTGCTGCAATTGCTGCACACTCCTGTGGATACTCATGTATTTGTGTTTGATCGTTCGCACTTAACTTCACTTCACGGCCATCAGTCTGTACTTGAGACCTTGCCTTTGGATTGCTGCTACGTATAGGTGGATTTACAAGGCACAGCTTTACAGAACAGACCTCTTGTGTGGGTGTGCCTAATGTTCTCTCATCAGACAAATTGCACAGCAGAGATGATGATATTTTCAAACATCTCATTGTCATTACAGAGTATAAGAGACATTTGTTTTTGCAATTGGCTTTTTGATCATCTCAAGGAATGGAGGACGTGTTCCATATAAAGGTTTTAAAGTAACAGCTTCTGGTAAATGCTGTCTGACAGCTTTGATACGAGCGCAGTCTGCTTGTGTTTATATTTGGCAATCTGG
The DNA here is from genome assembly GCF_000239375.1 of Pundamilia nyererei. Lineage (NCBI taxonomy): Eukaryota > Metazoa > Chordata > Actinopteri > Cichliformes > Cichlidae > Pundamilia > Pundamilia nyererei. Next base: position 1,612,914 of record NW_005187514.1, on the reverse strand, counting down.
GTAATGTCCACAGATTGGTTTTGAAGGTTTTACAGATGACAGGAATGCCAAAGAGAAGGGTAGCTTACTGGCAATGTGCTGGTACGTGTCTGTAATTATGGTCAGTCACCACATTTACAGCAGTTGCAGCCATTTGTATCTGTAATTGGAATTTCACAATATACATAATGGAGGCCACATTAGTATTCGTTTTATCTCTTTTGTGAATTTTCAGTAGTAATGAAAGTGTTGGCCTAATTACGTGTAGTCCTTTTGGAACTACTCCTGAAGAAATAGTTCCAAAGAAAATTGTTGACACATGTTCTGTGAAGAAGAGAAACTATTATGTGTGTGTGTGTGTGTTTTAAAAGTCATTTTGTGTTTCTGTGATTTGAGTCACCTGCAGTGTGCTTGGGTAGAGGCAGAAAAGTAAAAAAGAGAGGGATCAAAACCTGGACAAATGGAATCAGAACTGACAAAATACCTCCAAACAAGAGATAAAGCAAGGGTTCAAACATCAGTAAAACCAGTAAAAAAAAAAAAAAAAAGTATGTCTGAGAGTAAGTAGTACCTTGTATGGTTGTTGCTTTTCAGAGTTGCTGGAACCCAATGAAAGCTAAAGTGATTTTAAAGGCGAATGAGTGACAGCAGGGTAATTCCAAAAACTTCAGAAGTTTCTGTTGTGTGACAATCTCCCAGCGTTAAAGAGAAGAAACAGGCTTTACACACGCGTGTTAACACAGCACAAATCACATCACCAGACCGCACTAAAACCAGACGCTTTTACAACACAGCCACAAAAATATCATATTGCTAAACCCTAACCGAGATGCCACTACTATCCACTATGTCACCTGTTCACAGGCCTGCTGGAAGAAATGCTGTTTGGAGGTGAAGTGTGAAAGCAGATGAGAATCGGACCAGGTAGAGAAGGTTGAAAAGACAGACAGGTTAGAGCAATGCATTGATCCACCATATGGGAATAAAAAAAATGGAACACATCCAACCACCTAGGGCTCCCAAATGGGGAGGATACCTTGCCAGGTGTTTACCTTGTCAGTCCTGGCCTGATAATCAGAGAGAAAAGACAGGAGGAGCTGTCTGCCTGAACCCAAGAGGCCGTGATAAGAAGAGCGAATGGAAAGAGAGTGAGAAGGAGGAACTTGTCTGTCTTTTTGAGACCAAGAGCCAAACTAGCATCCAATATAAACACACACAGACAGACACACACTAGCATGCATACTCCTACAACAATCCTTGAGCTATCAAAAAGCATACTGGTGTTTTCCTGTTCCTCCTTCGTTTTTCATCCCTCAGATGCTGCTTTGAAACGAATATCTGTATGGTGGTAATCCATCATGGTTTGATTATTAAAAGACAATGAAGTGGACATGAATGAAGCACCCTGTCGCTTTAGGCTCTTTATGGAAACAGAAGCCAAAATCCGAGAACGTCTCCCTTTAAAGAGGTGACGGATTGATTCTGGAGGACAGCCAAAGACGACTCAAAAAGACGAAGAGAGGGGGAAAAAAGGGGGAAAAGAGAGACAGGAGAACAGCATGGGAATAGAGAGGCAAAGTGCCAACTTGAAACAAAGATATTCAGAGACTGGTGATAAGTGCCTATCTTTATAACACTGCCTCTGTGATCTAACAGCTATTAGGCTTCGACATGCCTCTGTGATTCTTAATCATTAAAAACAATTATCTGTTGTGAAGCAATGGATATCCTTTTCCAGGACGTTTTCAGGACACTCTTCGTAGCAAATTACCATAGATATAGAAATGAGGATTAAAAGAAAAAAGTGAAACCTAAAAGAGACACGAGGAAAGGAAAAGAAAAGATAGCAAAGCAGGGAGGGGAAAAGGAGGGAAGGTTAATGCGTGTTCACTGTCTGAGAATGATCCAAAGTAAACTGACATCACACCAACCTCGCCACCAGCACAAATCAGCAGAGGAGAAAGATGAGAAGAGATAACTACCACTCTACAGTGTTTGTGAAAGTAGGTCAGGAACTTGTTGGGCTGCTGGGCCAGAGATGAGCTTCCAAATTTACCCTGGAAAACCTCTAACAGATAAATGTTTAACCCTCAAGACAAATATATTAGACAGAGGTAGAGTTAGTTTAAATGCTAGAAACAAATGATAAAGGGAAATAGTGTGCATTTTACTGCTGACATGTTACTGTGCTGCTAAGAGGGCATGGCTCTAGCAATGGCAGAACTGGTCAGGCAGTTAGTGAATCCACCATAATACTGAGCAGTTGCAATGCAAACTTATTTTGCCATTTAAAAAACTGTATGTATTGTGTTTGAAATAATGCTAAATTCTTTTGTTTTTAGTGGACTCAACAGGTTTTGGGTGGGAAAAAAATCTGTTTTCTTTTCTTAGTTCATTTTTTGGCAGCATGGTGCTGCAGTAGTTAGCACTGTCACCTCACAGCAACAAGGTTCCTGGTTCAAACCCAGCTGGCGTCTTTCTGTGTGGAGCAGGCATGTTCTCCCTGTGCCTGCGCGGGTTTCCAGGTATTCCTCCCACAGTCTGAAGACGTGAATGATTCCAAGGCCGATAGAGTGGTTGAAGTGTGCAGAATAAAGCACCGTATGAATGTAGCTTGTAGTCTTTGAGTGATCAGCAAGACTAGAAAAGTGCAAGTACACTGCAGTCCATGCCCTACTGATCAGTCAAGTCACAGCAGGCTTTGATTGCATGCAAGTTAACAGTCCATGCTCAGTGCAAATGAGGGCTGGCTTTTGCCAAAATGCACTGGATAATGACTAGCTATAATCTGGTGACCATTTAGTTTTTTATTAAAAATTTTTACATTTTTCTGCTTTAGCAATTTCTGAAAACAGCCTATAATTTGCTTTGTATGCACAATAGCAAATGTTAGGATGCTTATAATATATATAATATTAATTAATATATCTGGTAGATGCCAGATAAACTTTTCCACCTTAGCATGTGAACATGTTCAGCATTTAGCACCTAACCTGCAGCCTTAACCCTCTTAACCCAGTGTCAGAAAGACTCTTGTTCTAAGTCTTGATTTATTGCTCTTTGTCAGGCCCACATAACAAGTTGCCCAAAATGTTGCCTCACTACCTCTCTCAGGCATAATGAAAACATTTTTTCCCTTATTACCATCATTCTTCCTTTTCTCGAATCTCTCTTTCTACTAATTATATCTCCAAATCTCCCTGAGAACAGCAGCAGAGAAGAAAAAGGTGAATGTGGGATGTAGGTTGCTCCTTTCCTTTGCTTCATCTGAAAAAGGCATTTATGAATCAAAACAAGACCCACTCAGTGACACACATTCAACCACACAAACCCCAACACAAAGCCCAACGCACATCACACAAACAACGGCTGCTTAAGAGATCCCCCCCCCCCCCCTCAAAAAACAGGAGGGTACACGTTTAAATATCAGAGCTTTTTCCAGCCCTGTCAATCATTGGTTGTGACGATATTAGCAGGGCACCCTAATCACTCTGCAAGCAGCTGATACAGAGCTGTGTGGGCAAAGCAGAGAAAATTGCTGCTGATAAGGACATGCTTGGTAGCACATGGCCTTCTCTGTCTCTTTTGATCCAATTATCTCTTTGGTCTGAAACTCTTCTATCTCAGTTTCTTAATATTGCCTGTCCCTTTGCTCTTAATATGTCTTGTAACATCAGGTCATTTTTTTGTCAATACACATAGTTGGCCATTTTGAGTAAAGATCAGCTGTCTGTGCTGTTAAGTTAAAACCTTGTCAAAAGAGCAAAAGCTGCCAAGCGATACCAACTGAGACTGAGGGAAGATATGTATGTTTTTTTTAAAAAAGAGTCAGAATGCCACTGAGCTAAATGCCGCATTAACTCTATGGAGACAGATGCTGGAATGAGTGAAGTGGTGCCCTGTGGAGCAGCGATTGGGGTGTTGAAACTGTCACACGGCATAATGCGCATTTTACTTAGAAACTCACTTCATGAAGGCCAACTGCAGGGTGCCTTCAGGCACTGCTGCACCCTTTCATGCTATGCTTAGTCATAAAACAGACCTGGGACCTCAAGTCTGTAAGGTTAGTGAGTCAAGTAATGCTTTAAATTAGGGTGCCTGGGGTTGGAAACATATGACAACATATTTAGAAATGTGTGCCCAATACAGGAAGAACTAAATGAAACTCAGACTCTTGTCTTTAGTAAACATCAGCTGAGCCATCAGCAGGGAGAAGCATAACAGAAAAATCCATTTCTGCGGTACTTCCAAATCCAAAATGCATGAGCCCTAAAATGATTTTTTATGTAATTTCTACAAGCAGAAAAAAAGTTCACTAGGAGGAAGAGGGGAAAGCAGGATAAACTTGCAGCAATCCATGCATAAGTTTTCTGAGTCACAGCAGAAATTAGTGTGGGCATTTAGAGAAGCATAGGAGAAGAAGCTGAGGGACATTGTGTCCCCGGAGTATTTTTTCCCCCACAAATAAAAGAGGATGAGCAATCAATAAAACAATAGCTGTATTCTGGCCCAAGAGCTGGATAGTTGCAAACCCTTTTCCTCGACAGGCCTGGGCTGTAAATGAGAAAAGTCTCAGAGTCAATATTCAACGACGGCTCGCTAAATGGTTTTTACTATGGTTATAAAAGGCTCAAGGAGATGTGGAGGAAAGAAATTCCATTTCTTTTCTCCTTTCTGGACCTTGACTAAATAAACAAAGTTGTAATCAATATGACATGTATGTAAAAAATCTAAAAATCCTGCATCACACATATCTGTGACTAACCAGACAAAGACAAAGAATATACCACATATAAATTCATAATTCTTGTGGCCTTTTGTGTCGTTGTTTTAGATTGGCACATGCTTTAACGGTCAACCTATGCAGCTGTTTTTGTTGCATTCTTTCCCTCTGCTTGCAACTAAACGAGAAAAGCAGACACAGGATATAAGAGGGTGGCCTGCAGGGACTGAATAAGAGGTGTTATGATTTTCTGTTGTTCTATCCATCTGGTGCAGTTTTCACATCTCGCAGCCTCCTGCTTCTTCATAATAGGTGTGCTTCAGAGTTTTACGAGGTGTGATACAGTCTCTGTCAGTGCCTCATTGTGTACCTAATGCAGTCATCACTATATATTTCCATTCAGCACACTTTACAGCATGTTCAAGTGTTTTTTTGACAATCAATCCGAAGTTGTTTTTAGGCTATTGCAAGAATTCACAACCCTGTGCTGCTAACACTGGAACATCAACGTACACATATCATAAGTAATGGGTCCAAAGAAAGAAGCACATGCTGTGTATAAATGCCATGTAACCTTGTAAATGAGGCTGCTGGATAACACGTTATGTGCATCTGTTTCTGTCATAAAGCCTGCAAATGCACCTTGATTTAATTTGCTGATTTTACCATCACACAAAATCATTTCAGCTCTGTTAATGACATTTTTCTCGTTGAGCTTCCAGTTCATTTGATGCAGGTTCCATTATGCTAAGTGACTGAGTCTGTGTCCTCGCTGATAACTGACTGGCTGGCCTTCCGTTCCACAGCAACAGGCCTATCAGATCTGACTGAGCATGATCCTAATCTCTATTAAGGTGGCCACGGATCGGGAAGAGAAAAGCACACCGCGAGTACACATTCTCAGTCCTTTTCTAATTATCTGTCTCAGACATTTTCAGTCAGTGTCTGTATACAGTACCTTACGTTTTCTCTTTCACTTCCCTGCACACCCCGCAACCAAACCCCAAATCCATCTTCAAAATAGAATAAAAACTCCTCCCACAGATGCTCGCTCTTTTATGACAGGAAACATATATTTATAATGGAGAATGGAATAAACTAAACACAATTATGGTCTGTGTTAGCCCGTGATATTGTGATACTGATAACAGAGTATCTTGTTTTGTGTTAGTGCATCATATCCAATAGCAATATGAATCATCTGTGATAAACCAGGACATTCAATCCTGCCGCAGCACGAGGCCGCAGTCACTTACTGACAACGCATTGTACCACAGTAGCTGTTGTATTGCCAATGTACAGAATGAATCTGTCTGAATTGTTATCTCCGCAGACCATATTGTAGGAGTGATGCAGCTCACATCCAGCTCTGTACTAATGAACGAAATGACAATGCTCCAGCAGGCAGATCACTGAGACATCCCACCAGTGTCCAAAACAAAATGTATGGAAATGGAATCTGTTACACAACACAGAACACCTGCAAATAGTTCTGAATGTTGTCAGTCTGCAGCGGAGATTGTTATTACTGTTTGTCAAAGGATGAGCTAACACAATATAACAAGTACAGTTACCAACTCTGACAAAGGGAAGACTTTTGAATGCTATTTTGGCTTAACTGCCAATAATGTACCCTGCAGGAGAACAGGATATGGATAAATGAGTACATTTATGCAAAGGAAGACAAAATGCCTTAAATGAAACACAAGGGAAGTGATATAACCTAGTAATCCTTTACAAACCACTGTCTATGCCTGTAAACCTGATGAGAGCCAGGCCGATCAGTGTAATTAGTGTGTCACTATGCCCACGCTGCACATGCTACTGTAGCTAGACGTAAGACACGTTTCATAACAAGATAAACGCAAGCTTGTCCAAAGGCAAGCCATGACTCAGTGGTAGCCCGTGGTAATGTAACATTTTTAATGTAAAATATAAAATGTGAACAAATATGTTTGTTTTTTTATTTCTAGTCTTATAAAGTAAAGCATAAATAACATTTCTTTTTATTCATAAAGCCATGCCCAAACTAGTAATGAGTTGCAAGTCTGCAAAAAACTTTTTAAAAAGCACCTTTAAGTTTGTGCATACATTAAGGTTCCTACAATACTAGAATTTCAAACTCAATATAAATACACAGGAAAATACTCAATATAATTTTCTGGGTGAAAAAAAAATTTGTGTTGTCTGAGGTGTTGGTGTGCTTCTGGTGACTCACTGCTGACACTGTGTCTCAAATAGAGTTGGTTAGGCAGGTTATCGCTATCTCTGTCTACTTGCTGGTAGACAGAACTCAGCTGAAATCTGGGGCTATAAGAAAGACCTTTGAGACACAAATTCTCCTGATATCTCATTTAATTAACACCATCCAATACATTTACAGATGGGAACCTCTCACCTTAATGTTACATTATTAGCCATTTTAGCTATCAGGTAATTGCTAATAGTTAAAACATTAAGGTGCCAGGTTAACATTTATAATAATTTCACAGTTGTTAAATGGGGGGCTTTACTGACCTCTCAAATTTCCTCATACAGTTCATGTGTTCAGCTGCTAGAGTGAGGGGAGGGAGAGGAGTTGACACTGTTGCTAACGAATATTTAAGTCGGTTCAAGCACCAAATCACAAAAGTGGCCTCTAGGTGCTTTATATTGTAAGATAAACACCCTACAATAATACATTATTGTAATATCCACCAATTTTCTTTTTTTTCAGTATGACAGCCCTAGCATCCATGAGGGTGGATTATTACAAAACCACAGTAAACTCGAGGTATGTTTTAGGTTTTGGTACATGTAGTATATTTGGGGTCTCAAATAACAGGTAAGAATTAACCTCTTACCACATGATCTGTGGATCCGTTTTTTTACTGGCAAACACATCCTAAAACTGAGAGCATTCGCATGGCAGGCGCTGAAGCAAAAGTTAATAAACACTGAATGCCAGCGTTATGTAATGAGCTGTATGAATACTGGTGCCACAAGAGAGGTGCATTCTTTATAATGAGACCACAAAATCAATGCCGAGGAGACGCCGCGCAGCTCTGCAAGTTCATTTAGGCAGCAGGATATAAGGAAAGCCCTAGGATGAGAGTGAATCTAGTTAAAAATGTTATGTGATCAGCTCAGGGAGAAGAAATACAATCCTCCCAATGTTCCGATTGTTGCATAATCGTAATGAAAGTTTGTGTGGCGCTCTAAATGCCTGACTGGTTTAGAAGTGAAAAAGTACATATTGTAATGGAAGTAAGAATACATGCTGCTTTCTTTTGTGAGGTAATTTCGAAACAGATGAACACGCGCAGTACAGCCACCTTTGGGTTCCATACTTGACAATGAAGAGGTTTTAAAAGAAAAGCTGCAATTCAGACGCACAGAGCTAAGACGTACTGTACAATGGTGTTTTTATAAAGCTGCTGGAACCAAGACTCACATCACGAGATTTCATATGCACAGTAATCATGCAATAATTACAGTGTACCATTACACTGAGCACTGGTTGTCTGGTTGTACTTCAGACTTCAAAATCATATCTAATTCGTATTTAAAAAGTGTCAAATTAAATCTGAATCACCTCCTTTCTGTTTTTGTAAGCATCAGAACACAATTTACATTTGCGCCGAAGTGTAATTTTAAGTATTGCATGAGCGATTAGGAGATGCAGCCCGTGCACAGGATCACATATATTGCATTCCCTGTCTCTGCCTTCCATCACAAATTTCAGCAAAGTGCAGATGACGGTTCTCCAATAAGTAATTTTCCATGCTATGTCAGAGCCTCTTTGTGATTACTAACTTCTTATATCGGCCGTGTCAAGCAATTTTTCTAATGGAAATGTTGCATTAATTCAGTGGCTCGGGCCATACATCATGCCTGTATATTTCCCTTGTGGGAGCTGAGGTGAACCAGGCCAGACAACGCTAGAGACTTTCTATGAAACCATACCATGCTATGTTTGGAGCGTCTAATGCATTTGTTCTTGGATCCAAAAAAAGGCCACCGTATCTGGGTGTTAGGATCACGATCACTAGATACTTTTGTCTATTCCCTAACAATACAGAAAAAATATGTGTGATCAAGAATAAAAGACAGATTTATTTAAGAGTCACACAAAGAAAAGCTAAGTATAATTTGCAGAAAACAAGTGCACATTAAACTAGAAGAAAGCCTGTTTACGCATAATTACTTGGAAGGTGGAAGATACAATTACTCTTTCTCTCCATTCTAGCTATTTTCTCCTTTTCACACCATAATTCACCAAGTGTTGTTCCTCTCAAGTGATAAAAGCTTCAACAGCCTACCATTTCACGCCTACAAATCCTGATTACTTTTTTTATTTTTTTTGGATGGGAAGTAGGAGGGGTTAAAACTTGTTTTTAAATCCGCCACCAAAGAGTTTAGAAGGAAACCTCAAACACGTGAACCTTCTGCTAAAACCCTCGACCGAATCTTTTGCCTTTCATCTGCAACCTTCGAACCTCTTGCGTTACCCCACTCAGGCAACTTCTAAAGATGTGCATTTACGACACCCTGCCAGCATAAAGGGCAGTACGGGAGAAAATAAAAGTGAGGAGAGCCAGAGTAAACCTCAGCCCTGAACTATTGTGCTCAATCTGAGTGATGATGAAGGATGGAGTGCGAAGACACCGCAGAGAGAGGCTGCAGTGATGGAGGGTTGTGAGTGTTTTTGAGACGTGGTTATGTGCTTGCCCTTGCAGGTGTTGTGTTACAGTCAGTTGGTCGGATGGTGGGCGTGCGCCTACCTGCAGTTCCCAGGTTTTTACACCGTGGGACACACAGAGGGAAACCTGAGCCAGTCGAGCCCACTCACCGTGATGCTAAGCTAATGCCAAGATTACTGCTTCCTTTCAATCAAAACCTTGAAAATAAACCTAGTTATTTCCCTCACTGCCTGATATCTTTGTCTACAGCTCTGTCTGCCTGACTGACTGCCAGACAACAAACTCTCAGCACAATCAGGTAAACCAGTTCCTCTTAATTATATGGTTTCAAACGTTCAGGAGAGTTTAAGAAGAAGTTTGGGGATCGGTTGCCGAGGCGTGCTAAAGAAGGGATGAAAAAAAGGTTCTTTTAATGTCTGGTTAAGCAGACATATCTATCATAGCTGTTTATCCAGAGGATGATGGGAGTTTGATGAATCATACGGAGGGGGGCTCCTTCTTTGTCTCAAACACTTTGAAGTTTGAAAGAGACAAAAGAGCAGCAATGCTTTATCAAAGATGAATGATTGAGAGCGAGAAGACATTGATTTATGCCCGCAGTGCCATACCTGTACACCTTCATTTGTGCAGTATATGCTATTGCAGCTGACTGATGTTTTGACTCTCTTTAGGGGGAAAAAGTGTAAAAGTTTGGCAGTTAGGGCCATCATAGTAACGCCAAGATTTGCTAATTAGCACAAGGGAAAGTTCAGAGTGATAGAAGTGGAATTAGTTCAGTAACTTCTCATTAAACAGTGGATTGCACTTTTTTTTTTTTTTAATGATAGTAGCAACAAAGGAAAATTTGGGAAATTACCAATTATGTTATTATGTTCAACTGGAAACTGATCATGATGAACAACCAGATGATTAATAGTGTAGTGGGGTTATTCCTCGGAAGTCCAGGAATGCCCTTTCATAGCAGTGCAATAGTTAGTGGGATCTGTTCAGACTCATTCATAGATCCAGGCCTTTTTTGCATGATTTTTTTTTAAATCTGAAAAAGGAAAGTATTTTGACAATGAGCTGCTGAGAATCAGCCGTCACTGTAAAGTAAGCAAGTGAGCGGAAACAGAGAGCGCAGGATGTGTTCACGCTTTAAAGTTTTCTGTTGTTTTGTGACAGCACACCCTGCGGCCCACACAGCCTCTGTTACACTGTATAAAAATCTCTCCTTGGTTCCTGAAGTAAACATTAACCAGACATATGCACACCTACTTGTATACAGAGGTCAGGAGAGCGGTGGCATTTCATACATTTCATTGCTTACTCTAGCACATCGCCAGTACATACACAAACTAGCGGCCAGCAAATATAACTGCCATTTCTCCAGAGGTTTGTTCTATTATTGTATGTATCTCTGGGCGCATGTGTGTGCATTTCAGTATGTCTGCCTGTGTTTGTGTGTTTGTGCTGTAACCAACCATCTCATTTCCCCATAGGAGGACTTAGTCTGGCTGAGACTGCATCCTCCAGCACACTCGCATTAACATTTCATCCTGATTGTCTCTGTCAAAGTAATTCATCATCATCGACTAAAAGACTGGGACTGGAGCCTCCCTCGACTTCACATGTCTCTCCCCTCCATCTCCCTCCCTCTGTCTCCAGGTTTCCTCTTCGTTCCCATTTCTGCCCCCATTTTTGGCTTTGCCTCTCTGGCTTTACCTCTCATGTCCTCTCTTGATGTTTCTCTATCTTACTCTGGTCCATCTGGCTCTTGAGATAAACGCAAGCCTGGCTCTCCTCACCCAGACAAAATATCTATAAAGATGAACGTAATCACAGTTTGGTTATTTAGTCCAAGTGACCCTCCTGTGGAACATTATCCATCTGTCAACCTCGTCTTTGCTTACCTCAGTCACTCCTCCTTTTTTGGGGTTTACTCCCCTCTTACTCGCCAGGGTTCAGATTGACAAACAGATTATATCCAGGGGAAAACGTGATTAATGAGTTTGTCTGAATAACGTAAATCAACCTAATGGAACTGGAGACACCAAATGAAGGAGCAAGAGGGAAAAAGAGATAGAGGAGGAGAGGGACAGGGGTTGCTCAGGGTTCAGATTTCCACTCAACTGAAATGCAAAAGCAGTAAGCAGGCCTCAGCTGCTGTCACACCGGCCTTTGAGGGGAACAAAGAGGAGGATAGACCAACTTTTTCTCCTCATCTTTCCTTTCTTTTGTCTTCTTACTATGAGTCCCTGGAGTAACCTGCCCCTCCCTCACATCCATCCCTCCACCCAATCCTCTCATCCAACCAGATATGATCCCGTCCAAACCATTACCACCAGCAGCACCACCACCATCACTAATCCAAGGACAGCGGCTGTAGCACCACGCACATGCACACACATGCTCACACACCTTCACGTGCACACAATCACACAGAAAACCTAAGAGACAGCACTTTACAGTCTGCTAGCTGCAACAATGAAATCTGTGCTTTACTGACAGAGTCAGGACCCCTAAAGACATAAGAGGATCAAGTTGCTCATCCGGTAACTTAAACCATTTAACCATTTGTGCACTTAACTCCATTGACATGCAATTTTTAAACAGAAAACAATGCAAAGGAGATGTCTTGTCAAACAATGAGGCTTAAGACTCTTAACCGAAATGAATTTGGAGGACTTCTCGTTTGAAGAGACTTTAACAACCTTAACAGTTGAAAAGCTGCACTTTGTGTATTTCTTTCTAATATTTTAGAAAAAAAAAAGGTGCAGGGACTTTTAAAATTGGCTTCTTTTTTTTTGTCTTTGAAACAATAATAAACAAAAAAAAACCACACCATGGTGTGCTTGTGTAAATGCAAACTTTGTCTTTGTGTAATTAACTTAAAAGCTTAAGTGCTGCAGTCCGGATCCTCCACAACATTTAGTCTCATTGTTAAAGGAGGATCTACGGATTACTATTGTTACTTTAAAACTAAATCTGCAAAACAAGGCTAGTACAATGACAATGAGATAATTAGCATTAGACTTTTGGACTTAACCCGATGAAACACAATGATATACCTGTCTTGGACTAATTTTTCAGGCTTGTTTTTCTGTGTACATTTGAGTTCCTTCTTTTTCTAAGCCATTTTTAAGTGCTAAAACTATCTAAAATAAGTCCTTTAGTGTCAATCCATTCTCTTAATCTACTTTTTTGTAAAAGTTTTAGAATTTTTTTGATAAAAGATAAATAAATAAATCAGCCAATCCCATATCTTATGTAGTAAGTAACTGCAGGTTATAAATTCAAAAATGTAATCACACAATGCTGACTACAGGCAGGACTGCCCATTGTTTCTGATCTAAGTCCGATTTTACAGGAAAACTTTGACCAGAATAAATAATAGTCATTAGCATGTGCAAATAACATTTAACACTGCATGTCAAATCGTTTATTGTCTTTGTTTCTCTCTTTCGGGTTGTTAATTGGTAGTCCCTTTAGTTTGTGACGAACCAATTCAGTGCGACAGTCCAGAAGACTTCATTTTTCATTTTCATTTTTCTCCTGCAAAGATAAGCCATCTGTGAAATGATACTGTAGAGGTTCATTCTCTCGTGGCATATTAATGTGATGAATTAAAATCCCACACTGACAGGTAAGGATGGAATTACAATGGATGCTTACGAGGTGTTTTAGTGGTTGTATGATGGTAGATTTAACAAGAAGGTCCAGATTCATATCGCCACTTTTAACTATATTTAATCGGAAGGACACACGTATTATTGGAATTAAGTAAGCAAACAGGAAAGCGGGATTTGTGTCGAATGTTATCTGCAGCTGAAGCAAGTGAGAATATTGTGTGACCAGCAGCTGCCTTTAATTAAAGCTTGTTCAAACGAGTTCCTCTCCTGGGGGGGGGGTTAGAGCAACAAGCAAGTAAAAAGAGACTCAAAGTCTGTATCCTTCTGTCATGTTGAATCCAAGCCATTACTGTAAAATCAATCACAAGCACACAGAGGTGTGCCTGCTTCTGACATGTCTGCAAAAGAACACAGACACGTGCCCTTTGACACCATTTCTACATCTGTCAAAAGACCGAAACTGACAAGTGAAGTGTTGTCAAACTGCGGCTGGGGAGCAAAATAGCCCTTCTGAATTGCTAAGGGCACTGTTGCTACCTTGGTGACCAATGGTAGCGGCGGCAGCTAATCCCCTCGTGCTGCAGCAGCAGAGCAGACCGCAAGCATGCACAGAAGACTCAGACGAGTTCGGCTGAATGAGGTGAAGGAGGACAGAGGTCTAAGGTGATAGGTTTCTTTATCCGGAAGTGATAAAGCCCTTCAACCTAAATTCAAAAGGAAGTAATTACACTTAATTTTTTACTCCAACACAGAAAGCCTGCGTCACTCGCATCCTTATGGCTTATGTTCAGTACAAAAAGGTAATAGTTCCTAGAACAAAAAAGAAAAACACTGGCAGGTAACATAATCCAGGCCACAATTACCTTGCCTAACAAACCATAATTGGAAAAACAAATTAGTAGTACATAAATGTAATTTCTAGGGGACAGGGGTTGGATGAGGGCCACAGGACTCACAGAGCTGCATTCTCTCTAATTACATTTGACTTTATAAGTGTACATTAAAATGAATTTAGTACACAGTATTAATCCAAATGGAATAGATAATCTAGAGGGCATACAGATATAATCTCGAGACATGTCATTTCATTATGCTCAGTGATGTTACAGTTTATCAGCTACAGTAATGGTAGTATTGTTCTGTGGTAAGAATCAGAATTCAACCAACCCCATCTGCCTTTCATTTTTCAGAAAGGCTCAAGGTAAAATTACCCCTCAAACCAGAGGCTGAAGCAGTTTCAATAAATTGGCATACAAATTACAACCAGAGCACATCACTGGGCAAGAACCCAAATACTTTTATTTGCAAAACTAAGTGCCCTGGTGGCTGTGTTCACAAATATGAGATAGATCCACATTTCAACAGAGCAGTTTTCTTGTTGCTTTCCATTCAAGTGCAACAACAAGACAAGTAGTGAGGGCAAGTCGGAAGTATTGATGTTGTGTAAAAGCAATGCAACATTACATATTAAGAAAAAAGCCAGTTACTGTTCATGTCTTTTTTTACTCTGTGTATTAACACCCGATACGCCTTCAGATTACAAAATTGCCAGCCCCTTCTATCCACAATTATAAACTCCTGTGTGTGGATTTGCCAGTTTAAAAAGTTTAACTGCTGTATTTGCATCTATAGCTGGTGCTATAGACTAGAGCTAAAGAGATGCAACAACAACACAAGCTAATCCGTGCAATGTGCCACCGAGGGGTTTAGCCCTGGGGAGGGACTTAGAAAAGAGAGAGGGAGAAGGGAGGGGGACTTAAAGCAGTCATTGTCCCTCTGGGAGCAGATTAACTATTTTAAAAGCAAAGGTGACGTCTACTGCTGGCTCGCCCACGTTCTGAAACTCTGTGTAAGATTACGGTCCCCCTTCTCTTTGTTTACTTCTCCTTTCCCTACTTTAGCCCTGTAGCATCTTTTGCTCACTTTCTGTGTTCATCTTTCTCACCTCACACTCCTTTATCATGTGCACAGGCTTTCTTTTAATCAAGTAGGAGACAGGCATATGCTCACTCAGAGCGACAATCAGAAATGCCTGTTTCAGGAGTGGAGCCAAGGCCATCATGAAAGCACCGTGTGCACAGGGAAGACTGTGCCGATTAAAAGTTATTATGCCGCTGCAATGCCACCAATGTGTGAATTGGGTTGGGTGAAGGGCCATGGGGAGGGCTCTGTCCATGGGGAGCAGCACAAATGTGCAATGAGAAAAAGGGGAGTACACAGGGGATGACGCGACTTGAGAGAAGAGGGAGGAGAAAGTAGGGCACGCAGGAGCAGACTTGGGTGTAAACATAAGGGTTTCTTATGAATGTGTGGAGAATGATCAGGGGTAAGGAGATGAGGCACTACAAATAATCTACACAAGGGAGTAAAGAGATAAGTGCTAGGCTATAGAAGGCGGAGGCGAGGGGGGATTTTGAAAGTAGAAGTGAGAAAAGAGAGGGCACTGCTCATGGGATATACTCCTGTTTACTTAAAGGAAAACAAAGACTGGCACTGAAAAGCCTGGCATGGAAATACAAATAAATCCCCTCTTGCCACCAAAGTCTTTTTATTGTATAAAAAACTGCATTTGGCAAGGGAGAAGTAAAAAGAACTTCACTCCAATTATTACATTTCTCATGCCTTTTCTTTCTTGAAATATAAGTGTTGTTGAGTGTATGTATTGTAATAATTCGCAATGGAGTTGTGTTTTTCTTTCTCCCCTTTCACAGCAAACCAGTCCCCCTGTGTGATCTGCATAATGCATGAATCCTCTGCGTAGACTGTCAAGGGAAACACAAGGCACAGGAGCAACAATAGAAAGCAAACTTGATGTATAATATGTAGTTTAATGAATTATTACATAAGCCCCTCAGTGCTTTCCTTGAAACTGTAGGAGTCCTGTTCTTTCACTATATAAAGACATCCTACCAAAAGTATTCACCGAGAAGAAACATCCTGTTGATACACTCCAGCACTCTAGTAAAAGTGAATACCCCCTGAGCACACACACACACACACACACAGATGCACACACTGAATGAACATGCTGCACATGAACGCACATCAAGGCCTTTGTGTCACTGGATCTGTCAATCTTCTTCTCATTTTTCTCCTCCTTTTTTCAGTTTACTCAAAAACACACACGTACACACACATCCAAGCCAACACAATTCAGGTCCGTCATAATGAGGCCATCATGATGAGGGAAACACAGAGTCAACAGAGAGGCATTCATAGCACAAAGCCGCGGAGTCTCCTCAAGTCTCCGTGTGGAGCTAGCTCCAGTGTGTGTGTGTGGCTGCCAGGCAGGGTGGGCCCCAGAGGAGAGGCTTACATGGCATGACCTCAGCAAGAGACTTCCCTCCTCCAGGCCCTGGCACTCAAATGTACACCCATGAACACACACACACACACACATAGATATATAGAGTGTTCCCAGCATTCCTGGCAGCCCCAGTCCAACCAGAGTCTGCCATATCTTTTAGTAACTTCTTCTGATGATTTCCTCTAAGTCTCCCTGTACAGCCGTGATCATTCTTATATCTGGTTTTATTCCACTGGTAGCTTTAGTGGAAAAAAAAACCCTTTTTAAGTTTCATTAAGGTTGCCCCTTTTGTTCTTTTCAAAACCTTTTTTTAAAAGGTTTTTGTTTTTTTTCTTCTTCTTTTTCTGTGCCTTGAAACTGTGAAATTAGCACAAACACAGGGTATGCCAGTTTCACTCAGTGTTCATATCAGTCAGATCTTGCTAGCCCAGTGGTAGCAAGAGCATTGGGTTTGTAAGGACGCCAAATGTTGGTCAGTCGCCTAGACCGTCAGGCAGGCGGTTAGCGAAAACAAATTTTTCAGCTTTTCGACAACATCAAAATTACAGTTTCTGTTGGTTCCCACTGGTAAACCCTCAGATCTTCTTGTTGTAGAGATATTTAATCAAAATGGACTCATAAGAAGTAAACAGCCATCATTCCATCTTCTTCCACTTATCAAGTTCAGGGTTAGGAATGGGCTGGAGCCCATCCCAGCTGTCACAGGTCGAGAGGCAGGGTACTCTAACTCTGACGCATAGACAACCATTCACATTCAAATTTACACCTAGAGCCAATTTCCTAACAGGCCATACAAAATAAAATATTCTTTGGATTTCTTTATGTTTTAGTCAGTGCAAGGAAACTGTACAGAAGCTATGTTATTTATAACAAGTGAGTTACATGCTCAGCTTTAACAAACAAAACAAGAGATTTATTTTGTTATTTCATTCTATCCAATGTGGACATTTTTTTATTTTGTCCACATCCAGTTTGTCATGACTAAGTCCACTTTGTTTATTATCTTTCCAACATCCACCTTACATATAATGCAAATCATTTCCTCTGAGCTTGCGCTAAGGGCAGAATCCCAGATTTGCATAACTATAGCAAGAGATGTACTATACTGCACATTGCTGCTGCATAATTCATCTACATTGCAAGACATAATCCAAGAAAACCAAATATTAGAACTCTGAAAAGCAAACGAACGGATAGTCGGAATGAGTTGCCTCCATATGCAATGGCATGGAGACACTTGCGAAGTTTTAAGGGGGAAATACAGACCTCGGTTTAAGGACAGCCAAACTTTCTCGTGTATATTTAATGTGAAAAACCATATTCTCCTCTCCCCCGTCCACAGTGTCATCACAAAGTTAGACCCGAATCGAGTTTGAATGCGGTGATTTTTCATGCTTTAAAATGAAGACCCGCTGCCAAGAGCGCACAATTAAAATTAAGTTTGTGTTCAGATGACAGACGTTGAGTCGTCATGCTAACAAACTGAATGAATTATAGATCGCCTGCATCACCCCACCCAGAGTCTATCTCTGCCTCTATCTTTCTCTTTGTCTGTCAAAATGTGATGAGCTAAGAAACTTAAGAAGCAGCTTTGGGTGTGAAACTGTATCCCTCTCTGGGGGTTTGAGCCATTTTGTTGAATTTGCATCTTAACAACCTTTCTGAGTAATTGAAAAAGTGGTGTCAGAGCCCAGAGTCTTGATCTCTGATATGGTAATTACCTTCCATTTATGCCAGAGACTTTCAGGGAGTCCTGAGATCCAGAGGCAGCAGCTGTCTTTGAGGAAAAAGCGTAATGACCTGCATATGTCTCCTTCTTTTTGGGAGCTATCAAAATGCATTCGGTTGGGTATTTTAATCTGTGGTTGACATCTCTGATTATAAGATCCAGTAAAGTTGTCTAATCTTCTAACAGCAATGGAAGGAAGGAGGTAGGGATTTAAAAAATGGAGGGATGGGGATAAGGGTCTGAGGATAGGGGCAGACCTTTCATGTGGTTTTACCCCACTCTAAAATGGGTTCCAGAAGCGAGCATGCTGCGTACACACAGCACTTAAGTCTAAGCTTTTGATCATGAGCTACTGGTTTGGTTTGGTGTGCGTGTATGTGTGCTGAAAGATGCATATGAAGATCATTAATCAGTGACACCGCTCACACGTGCAAGCACACACACGCACACAGTGAGAAAAACCATCAATTCCTTTGTTTTTATTTAGGTTATGTGGTAAACTGAGGAGAAGCTGGAATATGAGCTGAGGATAAGAACTCAAATGAGGCAACGCAGAAGTGCCACTGACTGAAGCACACGAAAAGCCTTGAAATCAGTACTTTGTCGTACATTCTTTAATGCTACAAGCAATTAACTGCAACAAAGCCTTTGATGCCAAACTCTTTGCAAAGATGCAGACTAAAATGTCCACAGACTCTTTACTGTCCCACACGAACAAGTGTTTAATCTTCCCAGATGCACCTAAAACATGACAGGTGACATACATCAGCTGCCTGTTGTACTGCTGCAGGAACCAGCAGCTTTTATCATCCTATTCAGCACCATCTTTCAACTGTACCTATGGATGCCAATGCTGCAAAATGTCAAAACAAATAGCTCAGAGGAACTACTTCAAGAAAGAGACGTCTCACAGATGAATCTGCTTGTCTCGGGTAATATAAACATCATACTCAGCAAGGGTGCGTGGATGTGTGTGTCTGTGTTGACAAGCAGACACATATGTGTGTATATATGCTACACATAACATAGACGACTCCCACACATTGTATGATATTTGAAAAGAAAAAGAATTTCATCCTAGTGGAAGAAGCAACAGTGTAATATCAGGCGAGCACACGTGAAAAAAACAGCAACAGAATCAGTAAATATACACTTTTTAATTGTGTGTGCTTGACCTGCTGCGCTGCATATGAGTCAACACTTTCTCTCAGTCACCTCAATCACTGGATTAGCTTCAAAGTCATTTGTCAATTAAATTGCCCTCTTTTGAGAGCCGAGTCCAGCCACAAATCATGTTCAATTGGAGAGGGAGAAATTATGGTGGTGAGAAGGGAATAGGAACAAATTAAATGATCCTTGAAACCTTTGTAGCTCCAGTTCTCTGATTTATCCTTTTTATGCCTTTAAGATAAACTATTGGCATTAGCTTCATCGGCTGCTTTTAGCAGCATAAATGCATGAATATAGATTGACTATTGGTGAAGGTGAAAAGGCTAAAAGCCTCATAAAATTGCTAAATGAGAAATGATCAAATGAAGATTTTACTTTTTTTTTTTTTTTTTTAAAGTGCATTTTTCTTCTTGCAACTGAAGGTTTCCCTCTTTACGTCCTGTGCAATGTCACCGTCACAGCCTTGGTGCTAATTACATACAGGACATTATCCCTTGGTATACATGTAAGTCTTCCTCTAAGTCCCAATCAATACAGAGTTTGTTAAAGAGCCACTAATGTCCGTGGCTCCATGCTTCGCAGACACTAACGACCTCGCTCTGGATCAGCCACGACAGCTGAAGACACCCAGCACACGCTGCAATCAATACTTTCTCATACTGGCTCAGTCTTTAGCTCGCTGTCAATCTCACCATCTGTCTTACTGCCTTCGTATCTCTTCTTCTTCTGTTACCAAAGGTGTAATCTCTCCCCCCAATCATTTTCTATACCTCCTATCTTTCCATTTGAGCCACTCATCCACTCTTTCTCTTTCCAGCTATTGGCTGTCCATCGCAATCTATTTCACTCTGTCTCCTTTCTTTTTCCCTTCTACCCATCTTTTTCCCCTCCCTTTCTCTCTCTCTCTCTCAGCCCAGCCAACAGCTTCATTGTCCTTGGGTCGGGGTGAACAATGTCGTCCCACATGGGGCCCCTGTGCAGTCCCAGCCGAGAAGGCAGGGAGCACCAGAAAACACCCATAACTCAGTGTTTCAACTGGGCTTCGGGATAAAGGGAAGCCTCACACATGGCTGACTATGTGGGTCAGCCTAGGATCATTTGTAGACTAGAAGGCCAGCAACTGGCACCAGAATCCCCCACTGAGGGTGTATATGTGTGAGCGTGTGAATGAGTGAGTGGGTGAGTGAACGAGTGTGTCATGTCCCCTTGCAAACCCAGTGGTGTGAGGGCCCCCCCTCCTCCCCAGCTCAAGTTCATCTCAGCCAACTATTCTATGGGAAACCTGCTCTTCTCTCCATCGCCATTGCTGCATCCCTCCACCCCCATCCTCTACGCGACCGCACCCAGATGCCTTTGTGAGCAGCGGGGACAAAACAGGGGGCTCTTTGGGGCCACCAATTAGTCCTTCCCCATGGGGCGACAAGGGCGATGAATAGAAAGACCCCCAAACCGTCCACGCATATAATCTCAGCCTTCGCTTTGGAAGTTACACTGTCACAGCCACACAGATTCCACCTTGTTTTCAGAAGAGCCTTCTTGATTTAAAGACACGGCTCGCTGGTCCAAAAAGCGAGCATCCGGATGCCAGCGAGTCACTTTGTCAGAAGAATGCGATGGAACTTACTGTGTGTTCACCCCGCAAGGCACACAAGGATGGCTTTTGGGAGGTGAAGGGGGGGTTAAGAGAAGGTGAATTTTTCCCATCAATCACCAAGTGACATAAGCAACAATACCAACTTGGAATCCATTACCAAAACAAACAAAGACATAGCAGGAGAGTCTGCAACAGGAACCCAACACGGCTGGACAAGCTATGTAAACTAAAGTGGTGACTGAGTAGGAGCAGGGTGAGCCTTTGAATGAACACAGTGATTGCTGGTGAACCGTAACACAAGTCACAGTGACGAGATGTCTCAATAGTTGCATTATTACTGTTACGAGCCCCTCCCTCAAGTGCTTATCAGAGATGGATTAGCTTTTAAGGGGGGGTCTTAATTTACAGGAAAAGGCAAATTTCTTCCTGCTTATAGATGAAATAAAGGTTTTCATGAGTCAAAATTGTAAGTCAAAATTATCTCGATACAAAAATTATTCAGACACAGACTCAAGAGATTTTTGTCTGAATTTAAAACCCCACACCTCTTAACTACGCTAACATTCATCTCCTCATCCTTTTGAAAAACAGTTTGAATGCATTGACTTTTTCTCTAAGAGATAAGGCGCCCAAGAAGCAAGCAGACAGTCTAATTAACGAACGCACACACATACATACACACACAGATTTAAACGTGCCATTTTCTGTTCTCACCTTTTTTAGACTGGCCATTGGCAGAGAGCTAAGAGAACATAACACAAAAGAAGGGAGAAACAGAGAGAGACCGGAGGAAAAGAGGATGAATGTGAGATATTTATGGACATGAGTTTTCTCCAGCAATCCTTTCTCCTGCTGCTCATCCTCCTGTCCAATGAACTGAGTACTGACAAGCCAAGACAGGTTAAGCTTTTACGGCGACCTCCCATCTGATCAAAGTAAGGCAAAAAAAGTCCCGATTGTCAGGCATTATTGTGATAGGCTGCGGTCATGCATTTACATGCATCTTAGCTCAGCTGTTTGCAAGAAGAGAGCCTTGTGCACAAGACTTCAAGTAGCTGTTTGTTACACAAGCTCTCTTTTTCAGCTAATATCTGTCTATACATACTATATAGCCACACTTGGGAAATGCCTGTTACCTGAAATTATCATTTAGACTTGCTCCAGTAAGTTGGAATAAGACCCACAATCCACTGTAACAAAATATACAGACACATAGGTTCACTTACTTTACTTAACTGCAACATAAAATCGATATGTTCTGTTATTTGATATAGGGTTATTGAGGCATAAAAGGATGTGTTGTCAACATTCCCAGTTAAAAATGAAAGACCAGCTTGCTCAGACCAGATCCAGGACACCTTCCACCTGGTCTGAGCAATCGGATTTCATTGCATCCTCAATACATCCTGCATGCATTTGTGCATTTTAGCTTACTTAGAGCTATCCACTGGTGACTGAATCCTCCAAGACCCATAATAACGCTAGGTATGAACAGAACCATGATAATGATATTTTTCTGAAATTCTCTTAAGTGACACTTTAGCAGTCTTTCCTAAAACATCATGAAATTGCATCATAAATTTTCCATAGAAAGAAGTTTAAATCTTATGTGCTGTAGAGGTTTATTGAATAAAAACATGTACAAGGTCATGCTTCAGTTAAATGATCCTCTCCAAAAAGTCATTTAATAAAAAATACATAAATAAATAAAAAACTAGGCTCCGCTCTGAACAGCAAAACAGAAACAGAGAATGCTCTCCAAGTGAGGCGCATGGGCTCTTTGTTCATCATCATCAGCAATAGTGCTCCGCCAGGCTATTTAATGCTTGGCTGGAGAGTCAGGCAGCATTTTATCTTTGTTTCAGTTCCCATACCTGAGGAATACTTTTATATTCTCAAATGTTACACAGGGCAAGTGTCACAGAGACTGTAATTTA
Source organism: Pundamilia nyererei (assembly GCF_000239375.1). Lineage (NCBI taxonomy): Eukaryota > Metazoa > Chordata > Actinopteri > Cichliformes > Cichlidae > Pundamilia > Pundamilia nyererei. The sequence goes on along the minus strand of NW_005187514.1, from coordinate 1,590,182 downwards.
TGAATTACAATTCACAGTTGCGGTGTACCAAACACAAAACAGAAACCTCTGCTGAGGCTCAGGTCTTTGTCATGTAAAGGTGACGGTGTCACTTAAAGCATTTTCACCTGGTCTTCTTCCACAATGGTATTTCATTACCTTACAGTATAGCCGGTATGCCATCTGAAGGTGAAAGCTGCTTTGTGGGTTCTCACTGAGAGGTGGGGAAGTGCAGGAGGGCTGCTAGGCAATAGATCAATGACTCCGTGTTTCCACAGAGAGAGAGATAGGAAGTACAGGGCGAGCAGCAGCCGATGCCTTAAAATAGTTCTACCGATTGGAGCTCAGCTTTAACCCAAATAATGGAGAGGCTGACCAAGGTCTGCCGAGGTCTGTACATTTTTGATTAGCTCATGACCTCCGGAGAGTAGAAACAGAAGACAGATTTCATACGGACGAGATAGAAAAGTGGGACAGGAGCTTTTTTCTGACTTTTTCTGTGTCTGTCTGGAGCCTTGGCCAATATTTTTTATTTTATTTTTCTAATTAGAGTTTTGAGTATAAAACCAGAGAGAAAGGTGACAATGTAGCTCATGCACAACAGGTTCGTGTGTGTACTGTTAGAGCATGTGTGCTGTGTCTGAGTAATCATCCATCATATCTGTCAGATTAGACCTACCTAGTAATGGCTTCAGGCAAATGTCAAACAGTCAAACACACACGCACGCGTGCATGCACGCACACACACACACACACACACACACACACACACAGTTTAAGACTTTTTCTTGTATTATTAAAGACTCCTCTTCTGAAGGGACAACAGTTCTAGAGCAGACATTAGAATAAGATTAACACATATGGTATGGACTTTTTTTTTTTTAAAGAACTTTAATGACTCCAGATTAAAAAAAAAAAAAAATAAAAAAATCTGAAGCAATCTGATACGGGCCATTACTACTTTGAGAAGTATCCGGTGGCACAGGCACACATACGTACATCCAGCGCAGATGTTCACCCTCTCTTGTTCTTAGCTCTGCTTTAAAGCTACAATGTTTTGTTCATTAATGGTTTCCTCAGCTGAAGAAGATAAACTGAGGAGACCGTTTGTGGTGAGAATGTTTTTACCTGGTAACTTGATGGCAGTTTGCAGCATATCTTCACTCTTGTTTGAACCACAATGTCTCTAACAGCACTTTACTCATGCAGCACTGTACTTCTCACTCTCTGTCTCTCTCTCTCTCTCCATATATATATATATATATATATGTATATATATGTATATATTGCATCAACTGTTGTTTTTATACTTTTTTGTCCCTTCTACTTTTCTTAATATTGATTGCTGTGTGTGAGCCAAGTTTCCACTCGAAGACATAAAGGCTTTTCTCACTTCTGGTGTAGACATTAGCATTATCTCACATTGGTGACGATATTGCTGTTTTGCAAAAACGTTCACATCCGCTTCCCTGCAGGGGCACAGCATCTTTTTGACCGTTTCCTTAATGTAGCCTAATGAGAAAAGACAAGACTCAGCTTTTCCCTGACCCAGAAAATGAAACAGCGGATCAGCATCCGATAAACAAACCATAAATAAGAATGAAGTATATAATTAGAAAGATGATCATTCTAGACAAGCCGGCTCATTAGAAAAAGGGACTTGTGCGTTCACCAATAAGACTTTTCCTGTCGACTAAACAGATTCCATTGGAGAGCTTCATTATGGCAGAAGTAGCATTCTTTCTTTCTCTCTCTCTTTCTGTTTCTTTTCATTTTTTTCCCTTTCTCTATCTGTTCTCAGTTTTTGCCCCCTACTGCCCTGTCCATTTCTTTCTCCTCCCTCTTCCTCTGTTCCTTTCTGCACTCAGTCTTCTACCAGCCTCCTCCACCCTCCCCCTCCGCCTTCACTCGCCTTTCTCAGGGTCAATTAAGCTACAGTAACTAAACAGCAGTGCACCCTGTCACATTCCATCCAGTCCCACTCAGTGAGTGACTACAACTTTCAGTAAAACAAACGGGCTTTGAAGGGACCCGCTTCAGCAGCTATTACCATATGAACAACTCACTTCCTACCACACAATGAACTACCTTGACAGACCTTCTGTGGCCTCAGGCTGTCCTTCGTAGAATTGTGTTATTAATGGGGTATAAAGAAGGGTCTGTGTGCAGGCTGTCTGCCCTGTTTCGCCTCTGGTGCTCTAGCCTGGTCTGCCTGGCTCTGCCTTCCCAGCATTGCAATATTCAGCTCATGAGGGGTCAGCAGCAAAGACGCTCACTCTCACACACACACACACACACACACACACACGCACACGCACACGTAAAGTACACACGAGCTCACAGCAGGGTATGGGCATAAGTACAGAGAACACGGAACATGAAATGAAAACTTTGATGTACACACACTTGCACACATGTTCACACAAAAACATGCACACGCTTTCAACTATGAGAGTGCCATACTGTGCACTTGAGAAGCCAACCTCCAGCAAAGACAGATCTATTTCTCTTCCCCTCGTCCACCTCCTCACACAAAGAGTACAGCATGTCAACAGCTGACATCTTTAAGAAGGATGAAAACGTTCTCCTCCTTTTTCGATATTTTCAAACTAAAATAGAAAAATTCACACTACAACACAGATCTAATTTAAACTGCAGTTTACCGCAGCTCGGTGGAAGTCTGACTTTTTCTTGGAGAAAATTCCTTATGCACAACAGTTTGCGTTGTACTGACAACAGGTTTGTAGAGACTAAATAGCAAGAACGGAGCCGCTTCTGTGAGCCAACGACAGTAGCTTAAGAGACACAAACAAGGCAGACAGCAACGGGAACAAAAACGAATGAAACTGATACGTTTTCATTGTCCGATTGCACTGCAATGCAACTCCGGGACGGCACTTGCTATGAAAGGTGTCATTAAATTGTCCTGGCTTGTTTTACCTGGCCAAAATATCTGTATGTGTACAAGGACAAACTGTACTTGCGAGTAATATTTCTCAATCTACCTGCAGGCAGGTAGATCCGCTTTTCTCGTGACCTGATACTTTCCTGTGCATCTCTACACCTTAAAGGCTAACACAACAAACCTGCTACATTCAAGAGCAGCCATACTGACTGAAACGGAGACGGGGGAAATATCAGATGAATTGGCTGGGCACCCGACACGAGTTTGTTTGTCTTATCTATATATTTGATCTGGTTAGGGGAGGAAGTTTTGTTCAATGGCTCTTTGTGATCCACCACTGCAGCTTATAGCTTACATCCTCAGGCTGCAGGGTGGGTGGGCAGGAGCACAATCAGATGGGTTCAAGTGAACACTTAATGTTCTTCTCTGCTTGAACGTAGCAAACCAGATCTATAATATGCTTCAACAGGAAACGCAGAGCACACCCTGCAATCAGATCTACTTACATCACAGTGACATGTCTTTTCTCCACATCACAAAGAGGGGGGGAAAATGCTAAATTCGCCACACTGCCAAAAATTGTAATTGCAGAAATACTCACGCTGTTACAAACCGTGACTCTGTGTTCTTAGTTTGGCCTCACTCTGATGTTCGTATTCGTGAACATATTGTAATTCAAAGAAATTGGAAACAGCAGATGGCGTGACAAAGTGTTATATTATGCAGCAATATTGTACCATACCTTGTTTTAGTGCTCCCAGTTGAGTTGTAGGAAATGATGCTGCCAAAAACAATCAAGCTAGAGAGATCTAGCATTTGTGTTAAGTGTGAGAGATTCGCTATTATCTCTCTCTCTCTCTCTCTCTGACTAAAACATTGGATTGATTATATTTTATATAACACCACTGTACTATGAGTGGCCAGTACATATTTTTAAAAAGTATCTCAATCAATGTAATGATTAATGTAATTCTATGATGAAAACAATTTGATACACCATATTGTTTCTGTTAATAATAGATTATTTTATTGTCATCAGAAGAAGTTAAAAAAAGGAACACATATTTATTTTCTTAACCGTTTATCCACTTCAGGGTCTCGGGGTGGGAGGTCTGGACTCTCCACATGTCACCAGTAAAAAACACACAACTTCTTCCAGAACTCACAGTGTTCTAATTGAATAGTTTGATTTATAACAAATACTCATCAGTGCATGACAAAAAAACCCACCTACTCATAAGTGAGATCCTGGAAGCAGCAATGGTTGCACTAAATGGCTCAAATGATTAATTGACTATCACTGTAGTTGTTAATTAATTTTTAGTGGATTGCCTAATAGATTAACCCTTTAATTCTTTCAGTTTAAGCTCATACATCCCAGCTGACTCCTTCCTTCATCATTAAATTGTGGTCTCCAGCAGGCACCTGACACTAGGAAAACAAAGAAAACCTGAGTCAGAGAATCCACCTTCTCATGGATCAGATCTTCGTCTGACCACAAAGTTATCTGACTCCCAGTGCATGTCTGACCCACCGTCACTTGATACACAGAATCCAGCCCAAAACCTGGATAGCAGATACCGGACAGGTAACCCAGCCCATCGAATCGCATGCCTTTAACTTGAGGCAAAGTGTGTTTCTTTGGATACCTCTGTGCACGTACCTGCGTGCTTGAGCCTGACCGTGTATATTATTTTATAGAGGTCTTCTAGAATTTCCAGATAAGGGTCATAATCCCATAAAAGCTTGTCAAAAGCTTGTTATCGCTCACACATGTTTGTTCATCAAACTCCACCTTAAAACCCCTCAGAGGCGGATAAAGTTCCATCATCTGCCAGGTAATAAAATACACTATTTGTTCTCTTATACAAATGTCTGCAGTACAGGTGCGCTCGTCTCTGTCCATTTGAGAGATAGTTATCAGTTAAAAGGGTAACCAAAGCCTCAACACTTGTCAGGTCCCCCGTTTTTTCTACATTCAGCTCCTCATTAGGTCCCACTGTGAATAATATCTCCTTTTAGCTCTGTTTACTTGAGGCATATGGCAGGCCTACAGTAGTCAGCAAGCTGTTTCCTATGACTAACCTTTCCACTACGGTTTTATTGGTGCACTCTTATGAGCACATCATATGGTGACTGCAGCATATTTGACCCATGAGCTGAACTCATGATAGCAGTGGTTTCACCGAAAAGAGGAAGACAGCGGTCATCCGTGTGAGGAGGAAAGGCACACAGGGCAAACAGTATTAATGCTTCTATTGATTACAATCTCGCCATCCGCTTCTACACTCTCGTTAGATGTAACACAATGCATCCCAGGGAACGAATAACCATTGCTAATGGCTATAAAAAGCTCTTGAGAATCGGCTAACATTCTAGCCACTAAAATCAATATTTCCCCCAACCACAATCTTTATTTAATCTCAGTATAGTGGCACGAGGAATTAAGGATGAAAAGCAGATGAGAAATTGCTAAGTCAGAACAGAGTAAGAGACACTTGGTTAGCCTAAATTGACTGAAGCTTAGCCACTAAATCTTAGCACCTAACTAAAGTTTACACAGTACCTCTGTGTGGCTGCAACTGATTCAAACATGTTCAAAAATCCACTCTGTTGCTATCCAGTAAGGTACTTTGGATAAAAATAGCACCTCTCTTCCTGTGTTGTGTCAAACTGACTGCAATCATTCACAGAGGATTCCAAATAACAATTAATTAATGAAAAGTACCTCCCCTGTGCTCACCGCTCCAGTTGACGCTGTAGTCACAACCCAGGCAGTATTTACTATAAGTAATTAGCCCAGAGTTACAGGCATGGAAATCACCGTGATGATGGAATAACTATCTGAATGCCTCAAGGGCGGGACAGGAAACGAGAGCACTCAAACAGACAGTCATGCCTTATTATGCAAGTGGTGGAGGTAAGAAATACAGCCTCCCCAGGTAATTAAGGTCGTGTAGGCAGCTTCTTACAGACAATTGCCCTGAACAAGCCTGGTGTGAAGTGAAAGATGCTGATGTAAAGTGGAAGTGAAAATAAGTGAAACTCTGCAGTGGTCTGACCTCTGTAATCAGAACCAGAATAAAATATTAACTATTCAAGCATTAAAAGACAAACAGTTTGAGCAGGTTACACTATGGATGGATGAGTTGTGAGTGGTATTATTTTAAATATCACAAATGTAAGTGTTGCTAAAATGGCAAGCGAAACTGCATCCCATATGTATAATGTTACTCTAAACATGTGCAGCTTGAAGCACACTTCGCAGTGGCCATAAATACTGAATTCTCCTATTGGATGTATTTAAGGCTGTCATTTAATTGCTCAGCTGTCACGGGGTCCTGAGCTCACATGATTATATTTGTGCATACTTATGTGCATGGTGTCATGTGTGCGTAAGAAGCACATGAACCACTGTGCATATAAAGCATATGGCAATATACTTAAGCTACGGCAATTACTGGTAACCACATCCTCATTCTTCACAGGGTTTGTGCTATCTGTGACTGTTAAATTACCACAGTGTGGGTCAGCCAGGGTTACATAGCTTGACTAACGCAAAGTACACACTCACATACACCATCATAGTTGTAAGCACACACTAAGTCCTTCACCTGTTAATGTGTGAAACAAATGACGCTTGCAGCGGCGCCAGAGCGAACACACCACCATGTCCCATCTTATCAGCTGGCTGCATAAAACGCTGTTTGTTCTAGATAGAGTCTGCAACAATCAACCAGTCTGCTAGAGGGGATTCAACTGGCCCTGGATGACTGCACCTCACAGGACTGAACAGAGAAGCAAATCCAGTGTGGCACGGGGGAAGGATGGAGATCAAAGTCAGGTACAGACTGAATGACAACAATAGGCCTACACCACGGGATCAGCTCAATGCTCCAAACTCCCAATCTTATCTAGGTCAGAGCCACACCTCCACAGACTCATCACACTGCCTTTTCTTGCTGTTTGATTTCTTTGTTGTCATGGGTGGTGATGTAATCTAATGTAATTTTGCAGTGTAAACTCTCAAGATGAAGACCAGGTAGCAAAGCCGTGGATTTCCTGTGTGAAAACACTCAGACAAGAGCAAAACTAGTTTTTGGAATAAGTCAGCCAAAGAGGAACCAAAACAATAATCTTCTAAAATGTTTTAAACCCTTCAATACACATTTAAAAGGTGGGAACCAGCTAAAAATAAATAACTTTCTGTTATAAATTGGATTTTTTTTTAAAAACACAAAAATAATTTACTTAAGGAAGAAGAAGGAAAAAAAAGCTTCCTTCATCAGTAAAACCCTCCGAAACCTTGTAAATGATTAACTGATAGTGCGTCTACACAGCATCACCTTCCTCCCAGTGTTCCTATCTAGTTACCGGGCTAGCATTACTAGACCAGGTAAAATTAGGATATCTTGTCCATCCAGGCTTAGCTCACATGTACCATGACAAAAACCTGCAGAAGGAAAAAAGACACGAGGGAGAGAGAAACTGAAGTGGTTGACTAATGAATTAGCTGTCTTCTGTTTTTCCTACCTGTCAACCAGCTGAGAACAGTTAAAAGCCTTTATGCAAACAAGATTTGATATTGAGAAAATGCACAGATTGTAATAATCTACCCGAAACAGAAATAATTCTCTGTGATAAAGCCTGACCAGCGTTGACTCATCAAATTCTCTGCAGAGGAGCTCGGCACGTAGCCATCACTCCTCACTCTGATTCCAAACCCAATTAAATAATCAAGGGTTCAACTGCTGTATAATACCATAATCAATAGACAGAAAATGTCTTGGTTATTGGGATGAAGTTAAACAGATCCCACAGAAAGTACAGAAAACCATCAGAGAAACAGATGAGAAGGTCCAAGATTAGCTGAGGATGGGAGCACATCAAAAGATACAGCGTTTCTGTATGCAGCTGCTGCACTGCCCAATCAAACCAAACTCAGAGACCAAAATAACAAAATAAGCCTCGCTGCACATTTCTCAACACACACCAATTTATGCAAGAGTCCATACCTACACAAACAAGACACTAGTTCCAATACATGCACTATAGCCTTACCCACCTTCACAAGCCCAGAAGCATTCACCTCCAGAATAATCCAGTCAGCAAACCTTAACAGGTTTAGAAAAGCAAAGCTTTTTAACAAATAACGTAAAAAGGCCCCCAGTAGGCTGTGATGAATGAATCAACCCAAGCATGCTGTGAACATTATCAGAGTGGGGGATGAATGAATATATTATCATGCAAGGCACAAATTCTCTTCTCCTGCCTCACAGCTTGTCTGTCTTCCTGCCTATCAACCTGCTTGCCTGATTACCTGCCCACATACAGAGCACCTTTTGTCCAGATTAAAGGGGGATGGATGGGGCAGGATGAAATATTATTTCTTTTCACGAGAATTCATTTTGAAAAGGAGATGCATTGGTTTCTTTGCTGTGCCTCAAAGCTTCACTGCCTCCCTTCCTAACTGTCCAGACTCTTTCTATTACCCTCTTTGACAGGCTGTCTTCCTCTGTACCTGTCTTTTTAAATGTCCCAGTTATCTCTAAGTCTGCATTCCTGCATGCCCCTAGCATAACTGTCTATCTGACAGTCTTGTTTATTTTCCCAGCTCAAGTTTGCTGTCTATACATTACGTTTATGTCACTAATTAGCACTAACAAATACATTTTGTGAGCAACTTACAATGATTGAGTTACATTGGGAAACTGCTACAAAACTATGTGTGATTTCTCTATTTTATTTTAAGTTTCACTGTAATTGAAACATGCCTACTGGTTTTCCCTGTTTGTCATATTTTTGCTAAGCTTGGATATCTGCTGCCATTTGGGGGCAGAGTCAAAAATATGTTTAACAACTGGAAATGCAGAATTCTCTATTTTTATGCGTGCACTGTTTTTTGTTCTTTGCTGCTAGAAACACCAAAGTCAAAGGTTATAAAGAACTTTGTTTTAGGTGGGTGAAACTGAGTGTAAAAATAATTAAAATGATCCCCTGCAGCTACTGTCTGTGCTTCTCCTATGTACTTCTTCGTGCTCCATTGTTTCTCCCGCTTCTCCTTCTTGCGGTGTACTGTGTTAATTCGCTTTCCTGGTTAAGCCAACCTTTCAACCAATCATCATTTGACCTACATGTAGCGTCATCGCCCAGGGGCGACACGGTGTTTGCTCGTTGAAGGACTGTACGCGAGCCTCCACGTTGTGTGAATTCCCATAATCCATCTCCCTGCGTAGGTGGGAAGCTACAAAAACAGACACCAACGCGGGACCATAAATTGGCCTTCAGCTGGCTTCGAGTATAAATGGACAAAGCTTCGGATTTTTAACTAAACCAAAACAACAATTTTTCTTTTGACCAAGTGTTTCAGGAACCTAACAACACGTGGGATTAGGAATCGGTTTACTGGTGTTTATGTCGAAGTCCTGCATTCTGCACCATTTACCCCGGCCTCCTTCCTGTGACTTTTCTGCTGTATAAGGATTTACGTTTCCTGGATTGTAAAAACATTACCTGTAAACACCATTATGGCAGCTATTTAAATATATTCAACTGGAGATACAGTTGCCTTTCTAGCTGCCTACCTGCCTGCTAGTCACCCTGTTTGCCTATCTGTTTAGTTTCCTAAGCTCAGGCTGCTGTCACACCATACATTTAATCATTACAGGAGCCCTGACTATATCAAGCAGCTTCCCTGAGCTGACTGAACTGCATGCATGAATGTGTGTGTGTGTGTGTGTGTGTGTGTGTGTGTGTGTGTGTGTGTGTGTGTGTGTGTGTGTGTGTACGCCTTTGTAAGGCCTCCACTCAGCATAGTGATGATAAGTACTCCCAGCCCAGCGCTCTGCATGAGCTGATGGACAGACAGGCCAAGAACATTGGGAGCCTTGTGGTGAGTCGTGTGTGTGTGTGTGCGTGCGTGCACGTGCTTTCGGTGTTGCTTTTTTTTTGTTAGCCAGCCACGCCACCAGAGCTTGCCACATGGCTGCAATTTGTTCATTAACTATGTAATAAATGTACACACACACACAGAGGTAATATTGTTCGGAGTTCTGCCTGATTGGATTCTGAAATAGAGGACCCTCAGGGGAATCACTTGTAGTCTACCAGCCACTGTGACCAGGGGAAGACAGATTTTTTAACAAGGGTTGAGACAAATGCTGAAGAAGCACACAGAGTCTGGATTTTTCTACCTCTAATAAGAAACACTGTGAATATAAACTAAGATAATACTGGTTGGGTAAGGTTTTTCATGTTAGCAACTAAATCTACTCCTTGATTCTGATTGCTCGCATATGACCAGATGTAAAACTCCTTTCTTAATACCGTTCATGTTTATGTGCCTAGAACTCTAGAGACCACTGTAAATAATTAATATGAACCCGGGACCAATTACAAGAACTCTATGATCATCATCATCAGTGAATCAGATGAGTTTGGGATGGTTGTTACAAATCACATGCTGACTCGGATATCAATTAAAGGTTGCTTAAGTATAAGCTTGCCCAGCTCAGAGCAAGCTAATGCTTGCTTGTATCACAGCAAGCAACATTAGATTATCGAACGGCAGATAATTTAAACAGAAATATTGCTGTGGAGGGAAAAAAAAAAATCCAGAAACGTGGATCATAAACGAAATCCGTCAAGTCCTGTTTGGCTCGCGTATCTAAACCAGCAGTTCGGCTTTCAGAGACAACTGCTCCTCCCACATTCAGCGAGGCTTATAGCCTCTGGAAGAGTGACTGCTGCTCTGCCTTGAGCATACCGATCACCTTACACAGTGGCTTTCCTCTACTTTGACAAGTGATACACATACATGTATATCAACACGTGCACAACCGTGCATGTCTGTTTGCACAGCTACTCACAGAGCTATAAAATCTGCACACACACACACTCAACCTTTAACCCCTCCCCCACCTGGATTAATTCACCTGCTGCACCTGAGAATGCGAGCACTATGATGTCACCTGCAATCCCATTACTTCAAAAGCACCTCACTGCCATCAGTACAAAGAGCAAACACACCCTCTCACTTCTTCCTTTGTCCCTATGTCCCCTAATAGTAATTCCCCAGCAGAAAGTCCATACACAGTGAAGGGAGAATTACAGAGTGTGCTGTACAATCAGGTATTCTTGAGTTTCTGCCCACTAGCACCCATTACGTGCACCACTGTAACAATGACAAGCTTTCTTTATCCCTCTTCAATCTTACTGACATGAAAGAAACTGCCCTGACGCATGAATTTGTGTGCACTAAAAATGCGCCTTGTGTGCGTATGAGTGAATTTGTGTGTAATTGTGTACACGCATTTGAGTGAAAGGTGGTTGTGCAGTGAGAATCCCATGATTACAGTGCTGCCAGTGGACTGCACTCCCAGAAGCCCCCACTGGAAATACTCAGAAGCAGGGAATGATGTGATGAGACAAGGCGATAATACAACCACCACATTAGTGCATGGTTAGCCATTAAAAGACCCAGATGAGATTATGAGGTCATATGGGAGGTACAAAGCCTACAGCCAAAACAAGAAGTCCTTCTGTGAAAGTACCGGCACATGTTCATGTTTTCCTTCTGCGTGAAAGTAAGCAAATATAAATCTGGAGAGAAGGAGAACAGGGCTGAAAAAAAAAATGAAAAAAAGCAACGAGATAGGCAGATGATAAAATGCTAAGAGACTGAGAAACAAGAGCTGATAGCATGAGGTATTCCCTGCCTTGGAAATTTCCATAGTGGTCGATTTATGGACTAATCCATCATGGAATAACACATGAATTCAGCATGATTTGCCATTAAAACAACCAACTGAGCATGAAACAGGCGACCCTTGCCCATCTTCCATTTCAGCTTAGTGGAAGGATTTTTCCATTGTAAAGCAAGGTGAAATAGCAGCAGTTCAATGTACTGTAACACACTGGAGATGCACCAGCCCCATGAGCCTGCTATTCACAAGATGACGCCTACTGTGAAAATATTCTTCTGCTCTCTTTAGGAAGGAGAAAGCAGAGAGATGGAAAGAGTTTATGTACGTATGTGTGTGAAAGAGAGAGGAGATAGAGGATTTACTGCTGAGATAAAAATGGAATCCATTTTGGTTCTTGAAGCACTCTCACCCACAGCGTGAGGACCTGCTCGGTGCGTTATCCTGGCATTGCTCTTTCAGTCACTTCCCCTCTTCCCTCCTCTGCTCTCTTTCAATTGTTCAGTCTTCCCCACACTACACTCTTTATATAATTTCCTCTTTTCCTCCTTAGTCACACCTCCTTCCTTTCCTTTCCTTTCCTCCTCTCTCCTCCCCTTCTTTCTCTCACTTTTCCTCTCTCTAGGCAGTAACGCACCCCAACACTGTCTCAGGTCCTGAAACTATGGCAACGGAATGAGAGAGCAAGCGCTCTCTATGATTAATAGATGAGAGATGCAGTGCCAATCGCTGGGGCCTGGGGAGGAGGGACAGATGCACTCGAACAACGCCACGCAAACACGCACACACAGACGCAGAGAGTACACACAATGAGAGCACACTCAAACCCCCCCTCGCCATTAGCCACCCTCTGTGCTTTGTGGTACTATACGCACGGAAAAGGGTCTGACTTAGGCACTACACAGAGACACAGACACATAAGCAAATTAAGAGGCAGTAAGCAGGGTTTTTTCTGATGCTTAACATCCACATGACACACAACCTTTCTTATTGGCTCCCAACAAGCAAACTAACCACAGAAATAACCACAACCACAGTAGCGGATGCAGCCCTAATGAGTCTTAAAAGACTGTGGATGTGTCCATGACTCACAGCTGGCTTCTCTTACCTGCAAAAGCACAACAGCAGGACGGGAACTAGGACATCATATTTTAACACTGTGTGCCGTGATTTACATCATCTGGTCTGTAGCGCAAGACTTGGTTGTTTTCAAGGCCACTCATTCATCCATCTCCCAGGCAATCACACAAAGCCCTGCTGTTTTTGGATTATCCCTGCAAATGTATTTCCTTTCCATTCCATCTGAGTAATGACAGGCAACCAAACCCAGCTGTGACAAAGGTATTACCACATGTTAATGTAGCATACACTAAGTGCTTAAAATAATAATATGAAGAGAAAGTGCACAATTTAAGCTGATTTGAAATGTTTCAGTGGATGGGTTTTCATCTAGCACGCACGGCAAAGTTTGGCTTCTCTCAGTCTTGTCCTAGATGAGCTGGCTATCACTTTCTAATTCACTTAATTTCCAACAACAAAGCATTGCCAAGGACCAACAGCCAAAACACCAACAGGCACTGCTTGCCTGGTCCTTCATGCCTCTGGCTTTTTTGGCATGCAGTTTACAACACGCTCAATCAATTATGCTAATGTAATGAGTATGAAGAGTGTTTAACACATGGATGGTTAATTCTGTGGATGCACTGTAGAGTCATTTTTTATGGAGCCACAAGGGTTAAGGCTAAGTGGGAGAAAGCAGCCAGTTAGAACAACACATTGAATCCATGCATGCGTGTGTGTGTGTGTGTGTGTGTGTGTGTGTGTGTGTGTGTGTGTGTGTGTGTGTGTGTGTGTGTGTGTGTGTGTGAATGTGTGAAAGACAGCGAGAACAAGAACAACGCGCAGAAGCTAGTGATTAGTGATTACATTCTCAATGAGCCATGCTGTGAATGGAGCATACAGGACTCTACAGCACTGATATATATCAAGTGCCTGTAGTACAGTGAATACCATTTATCATCTCATATAAACAATGAGCAACATGTTCCAGTAAAAGAAGGCTGTATGTTGTATAATGAGTAAATAAACTTTTTTTTCTTAAGGAAATCACAAATATAAGTTTAAAAAAAAGGGTGGATGCAAATCTCAGCATAGGTCTAATATCTTTTATATCTCTGTCAACATTTTTTTTTTCAGATAAAATGATGCAGTTATCAAATAATCACAGAACTCATTGCCAACAAAAAAAGTGAGACGGAGCAGCAGAAGGTTAAGTACAAAATAATGTTTATATAGAGCAGTTGTATAATTTGTTGTAGCAGGTTAGGATATCTTCCTGCTTGTTTTTCTTTTACCTTCTGAATCACAGCAGACTCCCACTGAATCTGAAAAGAGAGCCAGCCAAAAACAGACACTGTGCCATAACATCTGTGATGCAAAAGTTCAAACCCAAGCTTCTTTGATTGAGCTGACCCGCGTTTCTAAAACAAAATGTGTTAAAAGCACATCCACAAAGCCGGGATTACGCTCTTTCTCCGGCTTTGTTCTGTTACTAGAGGTTTGTTATTTAGTGTTACGGTAGTGCAACTGAGGCGGCGGCAATTTAGAAAGACGTGGAAGCTGAAAATGGGGTAAGCATCAATAAATCACATTCAGATGACTAAGATGCGTTTGATGCTTTCTTGTAGTCTAATTGTTTCTAAAAAAAAAAAAAAAAGCCCACACACCAAGGATGTGCATCAATAAAACATGGCTTTTATTAAATATGCATAAATACACACACTATTGAATGCAGACTATTGACACTGACTGAATGAGGACCAGCAGTTAACAGTGGCTGACTGTTGTGGCTGTTTATAATAGAGGGCCAATTCATTTGAACAGGAGCAAAGCTCTTTATCAATTATTCAGACCCACTGTATTAAAGCAACATCTGCATCTGTCCTTAACTGGCAAAGGTAAATACAAACTCTGTCTCGCTCTTTCTATTTCTGCTTCTCTCTTCCTCTCTCTGTCTCACACACTCACGCGCGCACACATACAGTGTGACAAATGCACATCAGTCACACACAATGCCATCCCCGTTGCTATTGTTAGGGGATCGGCGGATCAAACGCTCCACAGAGCATTGCTCCAAATACAAGCAGCAACTCTGGTCGCCCTGCTTTATTCTGGGGGTTTTTTTCAGGAGGACAACAGGCAGACTGTTGTCACTAAGGTAATCATGCTGTAATTCATGTGTCAGCACAACCAACATGTCAAAATATAAAGTGCTAATAGTAGGATTAGCACTCTTATTGGTGGTGCTGTATGCTGCGTGAGGCAATATGGTGGGACTTGCGGGCTGTGCAACATCTTAAGAAAAAAAAATGCCTCCAGGATTTTTCAATGCCTCCAGGCTAATGTTGTAGGAGGAGAAGAGGTAACATGTTAAAACATTTTTGCTCTTTCCCCATTTAAGATCTGTGTGTAATACCCAGCACAGTGTGTATGCTGACAGCAAAAAAACATAAGGTCACACGTGAAAAAACACAGAGGAGCCCCAAATATTTCCAGGCATTTCAGGGAAAACATGAACTACAACACCCTTTCCTCTCAGAGCTGGTGTAAAGTTTTTTTTTTCTTTTTCCACTTAGAAAAAAAAGGCTGATACACCATGTGGTGCATCTGGAAAACAGTTGACATGATGCATATTTTGCGGTCTGCATTCAAAAGTGCTTGGATTCACCCATTTCTATCAGCTCACTTGCACACTTTCTAATCTATAACCTACATTCAGAGTTTGAAAATTCCTTTTCCAGCTATTCCCAGTGCCTCTGGGGAAATCGAGGAGAGGAGAGGAGAAGGGAAGGGAAGAGAGGGGCAATCACAGAGTAACTGGGTGTTGGCACTTGTGTTGGATGTGGTTTGTGAGGCCTCTATCTCTCCTCCAGGCTTGATAAATAAATAGAAATAATGTGCAGAAGCACTTCTTCTACTGGCAAATCCACTTCTCAACCTGCGCCCCTGGTCAATATTAGAAACATTTGACTGATCTTTTGGAAAAGAGTAACAGTGACCACTCCATCACCTGGTGGCTGAACACACCCTAACCAGTGTGCCTGTCCCTCTGTGTGTATGAAACACACGCAGAAAGCGAGAGAGAGGAAGAAAGTCTCAGCCCGCAGAGTAGCTCACTTCGCAATAAAAACATGAATGTAAAATGATTAATTCACATCACATCCCTGTGATTCAATCAAGAGTTTTGTAGAAATACTGTGAAGTAGAAAGATTGTTAACAAAATTAGTCCACCCTATGAATATCTGCTTTACATGCAGATACATTTACTCCACGTAATGTGGAAATAAATTGCAAATGAAAATCCCGTCATGCACTGTAATAATGAAGCGAGGACTCGAGTATTATGCGTTTTCATAACATTAACATTAATATCTTAATAAGTGTGTTTAATGGCTGTAGTTTGAAAGTAAGCACTGTGAAGTCATAGGGGCGGGAGGACTACAGTCGGTCCACTCCAGCAAGTTCCTACAAACACGTTTCCCCTCCTTATTTTCATATTTTGAAATTATACACTGGTATTGTTTTTTCTCGTGTTTAGACGCACTAGCTTGATCCAAAATAGGTCCTCCGAGACTTACACTTCTTTCTACTATATGAACAAACAGCATATGAGGGATTACGCACGAAATTATGATCTGTTTAAATCACCAGATGGTATTTTTCTTGCGGAAAAGGATCGCAGTTCTCATATGAATCTAAAATGTACACATTCTGATTCACACATTTAATAAAAATGCTTTTGTAAATACGCGAAAACACACTAAGTTGATACGGTTACCGCGCGAAGCTGGTGCACTTGTCGCCCGGTAGCCTGGCTGCAAAGAAAACAAGCCTCCGGGGTTTGAGAAAGGCTGGTACGGGCTATGAGCGCATGAAGTTAGACGTAAACAAAGAAATCTCACCTTCAGCTCATGAATGGATATCCCTCGGAGTGGTTACACAGCTCTGCCTTTTAGTAATCCATGAGATGTGTCCCTCAAAGCAGTTCAGATGGTGCTCGCTTTAGGATAACAATACGAGCGCTACTTTTCTCATGCGCTTCTTTTTGTTACATGCCGCGCTCAAATCACACCACTCAAATCGGAATATCCATCGGAAATCCACACTAGTGACAAAAAAGGACGCTTTGCCTCGTAAACTTCCCTCAGGTAAACTGTACGAACACAAACAACCGGGTGTCCCAGAACTAGCTACGGAGCTGAACGCAGTCCCTTCCACAAAAGCCGACGGTCATCCTATTTGGAGATGAAGCTTCTTACCAGACTGAAGCGGAGCGCAGCAAGCCCAGCTGTCACCCACCCGCTACACACACACTCTCTCTCACACATGCATAGGGAGGAGCTACGTCTATGGAACGGGAGCTATTGTGTCAATGGGTGCCAGTTATGGACAACTGTATTTCTATTTTTACGCAGTGGAATGCGCGTTGGAGAAAGAGAAATCTTGGGGGCTATTAATAGTGTCGACACAGGAAAAAAACACAAAGAGGTTATTGGGAATGTCAATAAGATTAACTGGTATTCTGTATTCTGCTCTGCTCCGGGCCGAGGACGCAAACTGTCACTGGTAATTTTGATGACACAATAAAGATGCAGGTCCTCCTTGCCCCCCGCCGCTTTTGTCAATGCGAATCGGAATATGATCAGGTTCAAAGTCTGCTGCCAGTTGTCTCTGCGCTGATCTCAGGGCGCCTACCGCCTTCCCTCTTAGGTGGTCCCGGGCCGGGCACGCGCGCACGCACACTGCTGTAACTGGGATTTTACAAATGAGCCCTTACTTTCCTTGACCCTCATCTCATCAGAGAGGCCATCAGGTAAAAATCTGAAAACAACAGCGAAGTTCAAAAAGTTGTTGCTTAAATTTATGCTATATGAACTATCTGATGTTAGCGATGCGTGCTCCACTTAGCCTTTCCCCGACTCTCTTACACACAAACACACACAGACACACTAGTGTGTACACCCAGCATTAAACTAAGCCAAAATCAACATCAATTTGTTACATTTAAAACTGAAAGCCTGCCACAAAGCACAAACATAACTGCTTGCATGTGTGTGTGTGTGTGTGTGTGTGTGTGTGTGTGTGTGTGTGTGTGTGCTGGCATATACTGTGTTTTGTGTACCTGTGAGCATGTATGTCAGCATGTATGTCAACATCTAGATCATGTCTAAAAACTCATGAGAGGCAAAGCTAACT
>NW_005187514.1:1570257-1572310 GCF_000239375.1 Pundamilia nyererei | reverse complement strand
TTACATTATAACAAGCCACCTGTGAACGCAGCTGTGTGTGTGTGTGTGTGTGTGTGTGTGTGTGTGTGTGTGTAATTGTGCTCCTGAGTATAAGCCTGTCAGGCACTATTGCTATAATGTTACTGTAACAGTTCAGTACAGTGTGTCTCCACCGGCCCAATGCCAAACTCTATACAGTGGTTCCTCAGTGTAAACTAATGCACTCCTGTCTGCCAACCCTTGCCTCATCTGTTATCATTTAATTTGCTTTAAAAGCAAAACCCATTTAACATCATGCAGTTGAGGCATTATAGAGGGCTGTGCAATGTGATGGAGGAAACATAATCGCTTTGCTGCTTTTATCTTTTTTTCACTGCAGATATCCGTGTAGTTGTCAGAAAAATCTTATATTGAACCGGCTGGAATTAAAACGTGAGGTGGATGCAAACAAAAGCACCTCTTTGGCAATTTTTTGGCTGGAATGAATCTCATCTTATAGTATAATTATAAGCAACAACTTTGTGTGAAATCATTAAAATTCTGCGTTTGATATCAATGTACTGCATGCTGTTGACAAATGCAGGTGAATCATTATAGATACACACAAACCCAGATGAGAAAAGCATCTAGATCTCCTAACATCAATAGTCAGGCAAATGCTCCAAGTTTCAAACCAAATCAAACTACATACAACTCCTGAGTATTTCACATACTCCGTCTTTACAATCTTTAATCTCTCTCCCTCTATCTCAGTCGGTCTCTCTCACACTCTCACATACACTTTGAAGTGGAAGTGTTGCAAAGTGTGGGAGGCGGGCGGGATATAATTCGAGCTCAATAATGTCAAGATATACGCCAGTTAGTTTGAACTCTGGAAATATGCTCATGTCAGAGCTTATCTTACTTATCTTGGTGAAGTTGTCCCAGGCGCATTAGGACTCTGTGTGGAAGAACTGTGGTTGAAATAGAGCAACCATCAGAGCCCAGGCTGGGACAGACAGCAGGCACACAACAGCGATTCTTCAGGGACTCAGCTCGGCTCACACTCAGGCCTTTTTACATCTCCTGACTAAAAGAGTACAGCTCTTATATTCGCCAGTCTTCTCTCCAGCCTGTAGAACAGAATCCATGACATTAACTTCCTGGAGTGTCACAGATATCCTCTGCTCATTTTATTGGCTTCCAGTAATGTCTTACAACTAATTCACATCCTTGTGCTAGCCTTTAAGGATCACAGGCGCCTTCTGCCACTGTGTGGCTTTAAAAGTTTAGTAGCAACGTGCAGCAATTTCCTGTTCCTTTGGCACTTCAGCCTCCTTTGCTGCCTTTTCTTCTGTTAGCAAAAAGTCTTACCACTGCAAAAATACTTAATTACAAGTAAGCAAGATTACTTCTTTCAAAGTAAAAAATAATGTAAAACTATAAAAAGTAGACTGCGTTACTGTTCTGCTTAACCAAGGTGGTTCTAGGTTTTACTACTTTATTGATTAATCTGTAGTTTAACCCTTTGCTTTCCTAAAGTGGCACAAGTCAAATATTACATTTTATGACATGGTAAATAAGGATGTAAGAAACAGGAAAATATTTCTAACGTCATTTCTATTCATTGCTTTGAACTGCTTTTTGACATACATTTAAAATAATGTTTTTCTATTTTTTTTTTTTAATCAAACAAGCTAAAACGAAAATGTTTGCTGTAGCTGCAAATAACTAATAACTGAAATGGCACAAAAGACTCAGACTAAAGAGAGTTTTTCAAGTGATCACAAGACCAAAATGCTGGAAGCATTGGTATCATCTCTAACAGCATATCACATGAAAAGTGACTACAGCTGTCAGATTAATGCAGAAGAGACATAAGTATGTTTTATCTATACAAAGTGGCACAAAGTGAAAGATAAGCAGGATCAAATGGAAACATTTAAATAATTCATACCATATCAAAACTGTACACTTGATCTTAGGTAATTACCTCCCAAATTCTGTATAAATGTAATCCATGCATCCATACATCCCTTCTCTTCTGCTTATCCTTGTCAGGGTCTGGTAGGGTGGTGGTGGTGGTGGGGGGGGG
>NW_005187514.1:1514819-1570237 GCF_000239375.1 Pundamilia nyererei | reverse complement strand
CCTTTCCCAGCTACCATAGGTTGAGAGGCAGGGTACGCCCAATCTTTCACAGGGCTAACGCATCATCACAAATAAATTTTCATAACAGGCGAGTGTGTATTTATTTACATTTACATAAGCAACCGCTGTCACACTGATATGCACTATGACTGCAACATACAGTTCATGTGGAATGGATCTCATAACCTGCTTGAATTAAAATGGAAACAACATCCTAATAAATTAAATAATGTGTTGTGCATCCAAGAGTGAGTCTACCTTTAAATGTACAGTGCCAGCAAGAAATAAAGACATACAATCAAGATTGTCAAAAGTTGCACAGCTTATCCCAGAATTCAGCCCATCTGGGAATCAAGTAATCACAGCATCAACACGAAGATAAGAATGTTAAATAGTGATGTTAAAATCACTTCTGCTATATGGTTCAGAATGCCGCTGAATAACACAAACTGACGTCCAGAGACTAGAATCATTCCAAAACAGCTAGCTATAAAATAAAAATCCTTAAAATCTATTGGTGAAACAAGAACACCAGCAAAAACATGCTGGAAAACACTAAATGCTTTAGCATTGCTGATGAAATGAAACAGCGATCTTTTACATGGCTAGGCTATGAATGCCAAAAATTCCTAAAGTAGCACTTAAATGGATACTCCCAGGAAAGTGAAAGCAAGACAGACTCCCTACCCAATACAGAACGACTGTGTTAAATGTTGTAGCTAGTCAAGTTTGAACAGATACAAAATGCACCATATTTTCTACATAGAAACTTAAAAAACGTTTATAAAAAAACATACATGAAAGCAGAAACGGAATCTAAGTTATATTTAAATACTGTATTTGAGTAATATGTAATTTTACATTCATGTGAAGATATTTAAGCACGTCATGTCTGTACTTGGACTCACCAGTTTCCACACAAGTCATTCCAGTGTTTATCTGAAAGACTCGTGTAGGTTTTGTAACTAAGCCTGCAGGAGACACTGGAGTTTTGTTGTGCTTTATATCACAAAACGGTATAGGTGATTGGGTGTCTATTTGAGGCCTGCTGAGCTGTGTGTTTTACAGCTGGACTGCTGGAGGAGCATCGTTTGTTAAAACTGCCATTGCTGCTGTTGCCTGAGTCCTAATGGCTGCAGCTCACCTGTGGATCATACAGACAGCTGAGAAAGAAACAGAGCCCATTTACAGAGGTAACTGCTATTGTGCTGTTGTCAGCCAATCACTGAATCGGCATGCTACCTGCCGTCTTTGTACTCTAATGGGTGCTGCAGCCTGTTTATTTTCTGAGTATAAACAGAAAAAACAGCAGATATGTATTTTCATCTAAAACTTGAGGCGAACATACTGCTGATCACTAATCTTTCTATATGCAACGTTTGGTGCATCCTGTGTTCAGCTGTTCCTGTCATCTTATAATTGATATCCCAATGTGGATGCTGTAAACAAACAGGAAAGTGAGGCTTACAAGGTTCTAATCTAACACTGGCAAACACCTGCATGCCTGAAAATGATGCTGTTGGTTTTTGGAAACACTGTCAGAGTTCACTAAACCGTCTGCACAACTTTCAGGGCCATAATATTCTGTTAATGCGTATAATTTTATATGCAAACATAAGCTTTAATTGAACTTTAATTTAAAATGTATTCACATTGCAAGTTACTGCCCTTTCTACAGAAAACGAACTCCTTATTCTGCAAAACTTGTGTGCATTTCTACTAAAATAAGCTACATGGTGACACTAGGCCAATTTATCATCAGGATAGCTTATTCAACCTACTGGGATTTAATATGTCGCAAAGTGCACGCATATTCTCACTGGTTTTCACAAAAAGGATAATATTTGTGTTAAAATATGATCTGAAAAAAAATCTGTGTAGCATCGGTGTTAAATTAACCAACACCAAATTATTCTCTGCACTAAACGGAAGCTATTATAATACCTGATACCCGATAAAGCAAGTTAGCTGCAGATTGTTTTTACATAGTTCATACTGGTGACTAAAAACAATGCCTACAAGCAAACAAAAACACAGGAATTAAGAAGGACATATTCTGCTTTTCCTTTTCCTTACAGAGTGCACATGTGTGTCTTTGTGTTTATGTGTATCACACATCTGTTATTATATTTCCTCCTTGTGAAGTAACTGTCAAATACCCGAAGTGAAGGCTCTACAGATCCTGGATGATGTCAATTTATGCAGAAAGACAGGAATATATTATATAAATGAAAACGATGTGGAACCGTTGCCTGTAAGCAGCGGAATAACGATCATCAGATGCCTGAAAGTTCTCACAGGGAGACGTCACTCACAGGTGGATGTATATGTGCACAAATGCACATTAACCTAGATTAAACACAGAGAGAGAGAGACAGAGAGACAGAGTGAGACACTGAAGTTCGGGGGTGATATTATGATAATTGGGAGACAATATTAAGTATTACAGGATATACAGATCTCCTATTGTCACCACATTTTTAGCACCGAGTGTTACTGGTAAGTGACACTTTCACACAAGTTTAATTGGTCTCCTGGAAAATTCTAGTTATTATTTTTACCCTAACAGTGCTACTCAATCAAGTAGAATGGCTGTTAGCTAAATAAAAGAAAATGCTTTGTATTCAGGAATGACTAGCTGCTGCTGCAGCAGCAACCTAAGCACGAACTTTATTCTGTTGTATAACGGATATGAACAACGGTAACTCTGAATGTTTAACACAGCAGCAGTTTAACATTTTTCACAATGTTTCATCTTTTTTTTTATCAGGGGCTTGTGTGTGTCCTGTAATTTTATGATACTGCAAACTGGCCACAAATGCTCCCACTAAGAGGTGATATTGTAATATGAATATGTGACACTGCAGAGCACAGTATTTCTATTCTAGTAAGGATATGAAGTCAACAGTTTCAAAAAATATTAAAAGCCATAAGTCAGAGGCAAGTACATCAGGATTTATGTCCCAAATGAGTGCATCTCTGTTTTTGAGTGCACTCATCTCTGATTAATTAACCTATAACCGTAAATCGATGTAAAACACGGCCAAGTAAAGCATCCGGGGGAAAAGATTGCTGTGAGAATGATTATCCGTGCACAAACACACATGCATATATGCAGACACGCAGCAGCCTGTGCCTTGCCCTAGCCAGCTTCAGTTTCCTCTCTGCATCCAGGTTGGCATGAAAGCCATGAATTAGTTAGCATTTCTGCATGATAGGTCTGTAACTAGGAGTGATGGTTAGAGAGCAGTCTTTAGGATCTCAGATGGGATTCAGTGTGCATGTGTGCATGAATAAATGTGTATCTACGTGCTCCAGGTATTACTCCTATTGTGGGGACATACAGCTGTTTACATAGTGATGTGATGGCAAGTTCCCTTTGGTACTGCCTATTCTCTGTGATATTAATTATTAAAGTTTTCAAAATTTAAGGTGGAGACATTCTTTAAGTTTAGGGTTGGGCAAGCAGCTCTTATGTTTGTCTAAGTATCCAGGAAATTAATATGCAAGTCAATCTAACGTCCTTTCAAGCCCTGGATACAAAGACTCGTGTTGGTGTGTGTGCGTGTATGGGTGGGGTGGCTGAGTGCTTGTCCATGTGCGCCTGTGTGCTCCCTACTCCCTTATCCCTCACAAATGGACGTCATGCTGCTGATGAGGTCTGAAAGGGAGAGGGGAGAGGTTGTTGACGTCAGCAGCAAATGGAAAGAGAGTTCAAGCAAACCAGATGGTTCCTCATAACCAAACCTCAATATTGCTGGAATAAATTTTCTATTTCTGGGATAAAATATTCTGAGGTCCACATATGTTTTTTCTGAAATTGAGATCCAGTGTTTGAGCCCTCTCACCTAAGCTTTGTAGGTGTCATCATGTCACCTAAGGAACTTTATCAGATCAATAACAAATTGTCTTATACTTAGTGGGTAGACTACAGGAGTCTTCTATTCAAATAGTTAATCTCTGAATGAATCTCTGTGCTCAAATATGAATATTCCCTTTCCTTAAATTGTCTATGAAGGTACTTACACTTAGAGCAATACGCTTCATTTTAGCTTCCCCCCACATTTTTATGTTTTTCATTTTGTTCCCCAATCTGTTTATTGACATTTTTTCCATTTTAGAACAGATGGGTAATTCTGTAACATCTGGTAACTGCAAGAATGATAAGACAAAGGTAGAAGTAGTAAACAAAATAGAAACATTAGGGAGGGGAAAGAGCAAATGCTACTTTTACTATAGAGTATTCTACAAGTGCGTAGAAACTGGGATACAGTACGTTCATTTCTGTTTCTGTAGGTGCAAACACGGTAAAATCTAAATGTGGATTTACTGTTTATTTAAATGAAGAGTGTTTAATACACTCTGTCCTGCATATTGGCAGCAAGGGGGTTTCTCTCTGGAGTGTATATGTCGTTCTGTGTTAGACCTGTGATGGACAGGCAACCTCCAGGGTGTCTCACACTAGGAGAGGCTGTCACCTAAGATAGGCTGCAGCTCGTCTTTATTTAGGTTTTAACCAGTGTCTCAAACTTTAGCAATGAGGCTTAAAGCCATAAAGTTGATGCTGTTTCCTATGGTCACAGTAGTGATCATGCTTCTTCAGAAATGTCTAGCAATTCCAGCTTTTTGGTGACGTAGGGGTTACTTTTCTTGCTAAATTTCCTCAAGAAGTTCTTGATAATGTACCTGAAATGCAAAATGAGGTATTGGAGGCTTAATCTCCTGCAATATCATTTGTCTGACTATTAGGGTGACAAAGTAGATGATGCATTTTGGGAAAAGAGTGGGTATTTTGTTTGACTTGCCCTCTTAGTTGCTGTGTTGGGGGATCCAATAGAAAGTGCAAAGTTTTTGCAAATGAATTGTGTTTCTCCGAACCACTATGAATGCAGTAACTTGTAAAATATTTTCCATTCCAGTATAGTTTAAAAGGGATTTTATGGCATTGCATTTTATGCTGAGAATTCTCTTTTCACAACATGAGGAGATACTGCTTTGAAAATTTGACTAAAAGCAGACGTTTCTCTAATTTATCATTGAAGGCACCTGATCTTGAATGACTGTCAGTTTATTATGTAAACAAAGCAAAGCCAAAACATTACGACAACTCCTGTTTAATAAGCAGTTGTTCCTTTGTGTGCTGCCAACTCCGAACCTCTCAAGCCTAGGACCCGAGACCTAACCAGCAGATCCCTTAAGGCCTGTAAGATGTGACATGAAGCCGCCACGGATCACATTGGTCATGCACTTCCCCCACCACCTTGTCGCCACTTCATGATTTATTCCTCTATTGCTGTTTGAAGATACTCTAACCCATTCGTCTAAGTCACCAACAATTTGACCATCATAAAAGTCCCTCATGTCTTTACAACTGCTCCCTTCTTCCACATGCAGCATGTTGAGTGCAAAACCAGGACTTGACATCCCGCAATTGTTATGGAATAATCGACTGAGTTCCCTTCATCTCCATGACCTGATGCAACAGAAAGGTTAATTGTGGTTATTTGAAAGGTTTAAAAAGTTTTCCCAGGTTTATATCCTATGACTTTTTTTGCCAGAAGCAGCTGACCTTTGTCTCCTTGCTCTGTCTACATGAGCAAGCAAGATAATTGTGTACAGTACAGTGTACCTTGTTGCACCCACGAATGCATATCAGGTGTTGAGTGAAATTGATTTTATGAGGAAATGATGCTGCAGAGCGCAGCGTCACTACAACGAACTACAACGGCATACAAAGTGGAAGCAGATGTTCCCCTGACACTGTATATTATAATTCCCATCTTCATGCCAGACTGTTGATCCAGATCCAATTCCAAATCTAGATTTGAACTCCAGCATCTCAATTTTGTGCCCGAACTCCACCTTTAAACTTCACCTTGTGTATGGTAGCTGATTTAATAACAGGTACACACAGACCCCACTGAATAAGTCATCTAGCCTCTACTGACACACCCATAAGGTTCATCTATTTTTCAGTCCTGGGAATTTCTTTTTCCATCTCATTGCCATTCTGCCTGTCTGCCCATGTCTCTCTGCCTGTCTGTTTGTTTCTGTGTAAATAATATGTCCTGTACTCAACGACATATTCTGGTATGATTCCTGTTAGAGTCAATCCTGCTTTCTGGGAAGTCCTAATGGGTTGCTTCTATTGAATTGCTGATGTTTGTTTCTGGTTGGGGCTGAGTGGTTGTGATCCATGTAACAGTAGGTGGTAAAAGAACCAGTCGAAATTGGACTTTGCAATGAAAAACCATGGGAACTGTATTTACTGCTGCCCTTAATAACAGTTGGATAATTCTGTGTGTTGAAGATGATTGTCAAAACAGTGTGTTTTTATTATAGCTTGTATTGCAGTTTGTATCCCTTCCTGTCCCCAGCTTCACAGCAAAAGCAAGTTTAGATCCAGAAATACTGGGAATTTTTTTTCACAGTTTCATCCGAGAGTTAATGTCATTATGATCAAGCCCTATGTGTTCCTCCCCAGACAGACCTTAGCTTTGAACTTCTAAATGATTGATGGGTGAGATGAAAGGGAATGTAGGTCACTGTGGGTGAGGGTCGACGGAAGCAGCATAAATCAGACAGGGATAATAACCAGATATCATGGAGGATAATGGCCCAACCAGAGCCATTACAGGTATATTCAACAGCTATAACTCAACAATCTGCCGCAGCCACTAACTGCTGGATTGAACATTTTACTACTAACAGATAATTTGATGTTGCAGAAAAACACGGCGAGCCGAGTGGTTTAAACGTGAGGTGATTCCTGATTCGAGCTCGATTGGAGTGAACTCTGTTTATCAAATAGCACTTACAGGTGCGATGTCCACTTTAATAACAAACCATTTTAGTGAAGGTGGCAGAAATCGTCAAAAATTGCTTTTCAGCTTTGAACATTTTGTAAATGCTCTGAATGTGGGACAGGCAGGAAAGAAAATTCCTGTGGTAAATGTTTTTCATCTACAAAGTTTCAACAGTGGTTCTGATTTGTTATCAGGCGCATGTTGTTTGAGAGAGATGTGTTCTGGACGTCTGTTCTGTGATCTTTGTTCAAATCTGCTCATTAAGCAAGTTCACCCCATATTTCCGTAGACAGGAGGAAGCAGCCAGACAAAGAATGATGCCAAAGAGATTTGAGTTCAAAGAAAGTCAAAACACATCTGGGAAAATACTGCTTAAATACTCTGTGAACCACTGAGCACCAACTTCCCTCTAAAAACCAGAAGACATCTACGAGATAAAGAATGCATCTGAACTTCAAATCTAATGAGTAAGATGCAAATCAGCAGCTTCTAGCTTTGACTGGTCCACTCACAGATAGAGCTTTTCCTAAAATATTGAACTCCTTGCTAAAGAATTGAAGCGCTGTTTAAAGATTGAGTTATATCAATAAAGGTTTGGCCCATTTTTAGGCAACTGGCGTGTTTTGCGACAATCCTGAAAGATTTGACTTTAAATTTGCATGACAGAGAATATAAAGACGTCAAATTATCACCTCTGTTGCTCATTCCAGTCGATGCCCATACATTATTCTATTACAGTACATTGTTGTGTATCTTCAAATATTTATGATGACATAACATCTATATTGCATTACCACTTGCCCCAGATTTCAGCTTGATTTTTGACACACATTTGGCTGTGTTAGGCTCTCAGCACACACTTAGTCCTCGCCTCTCTTCCTCACTAGAGATTCTCCTCTGAAAGAATTTTGTTCAATTTCCAGTCTGTCTGTGAAAGCAGTACTGGGTGTATAGTATCTCAGTCACGATCTAGAGATAAACTGCAAGAATATAAAAAAAAACAAAAAAAAATCTCACAGCAAGAGGGACCCCATAAATTCTCCGTATCCACAAGAGAAAATGACATCAGGAAATTAAGGGTGATGCCGGGCTATCAAAAGAGGAAAAAGACACAAATAAAAGGCTAGGAAAGGGGAAAACTGGAGACCAGATGGAGGGGAGAAATGATGCGAAAATCATAAAGGCAGTGTCACACAGAGAGAATAAGAGGGTGAGGGCCATAAAGACCAGAAGCATACGTCAGGAGAAAAGAGACAGAAGAGAAAGTTTTGTTGTCAGCACAGAGAGGACGGCAGGTGATGGAAGGATAATGACAGAGGGAGGAGCTTGCCTGACCCCTCTTGACCTCTTCCTGGATCCAGCTGCTGGGAAGAGTTAAGGGAAGTGGGTGCAGCAGCAACACTCCGAATGTGATGGGATATCCTGCTGCCTGCCCGTTAACCCCTCTTCCTCCATCGGTTATGCCTGTTCCCATCGTTTCACAGTCACCTCTGCGGGATGACTGTGCTCAAGAGCAACACAAACACACAGAAAACACTCACGGACTTCTAATGCAATGACGCACACGTGTTCACACACACGCGCACGCACAGATGGATACATGCCCTGATGTACTCAGGCCCTCTCACATGCTGACAGCCAAAAACACACACGGGCACACACATAACCACACCTCCAGTTGACTCAACAGTCACAGCCAAGGACGCTTTCACTCCGGTCACTGTATTACGCAGAAGTGAAGGACGGTGTTGAAATTATAGAACTGAGGACGAGGAGCTGGTGGATTACAAATACAGAAAGCCTGCCAGAGATGGCACCAGTGAAAACAATATTATCATGCAGTGCAGTGCAGCTGGTTTGGTTTACTGTGTGCAAACAAAGCCCATTATCCCTCTCAGTGCAGTTTTATACATACACATCCAAATGAAAGCTTATCGTTTAAAGAGTGTTTAAAGGATACACTTAATTACACTGCGACGAGACTCTTTAGCATTCTGTGATTACTGAAGCCAAATGTTAAATGGCTATTCTCTGTGAAAGAACAGTTGTTTTATTCGCCGCTATGCTCCATTAGGGTTAGTTACTTATGTCCCTGTCTGTCAGGCAAAGTTCAGCACCTTGTGGGAATTTTCTGCTGTGAAAAAGCAGCTTTGCTCCACTTCCCCCAACCCATGAAACATCAAAGCATGGCCACACTGAAACTTCAAGCCCCATTTTGGCATTGCCCTCCTACCTCCAGATCCAGTAATTACAGTTCATACAAGACATCAACATTATTACTCGTCAAACCACTGTATAATAACACCACAAAGCACTTCAAAGAGGCAACTCAGATTTCAAGGGAAAAATAAAAACTCATGGATTATGCATTAGGAAGGACTGATTCAACCTTCTGTGGCTCAGTTCACGGTATCTGGAACGCGATCCAAACTTCATAATGAAGATTTATGTTGGCTTTAATTTGAAACTAAATTTTACGTGTTTGTAAAAACCGAGCAGGCTAGTGGTTTGAGGTGTTTTCACCTTCATTCATAATGCAGTGCCTTTTTCATTGGAACAATAGGATTATGCAGCAGCCACATATGAATTTAGACCGTGAGGTTAAACTGCAGTGGCTTGTCAGTTTAGTCTTGCCAAGAGAGAATTTATTTACGTTTCAATACTGCCCTCTTGTGTCTTTGTTCAATATGGAAAAATAAAATACAAGTTTTGTATCTTTTTAAAGAACATATTCTTCCCTAATTAGACGAGAACCTTCTGCAGTCTAGTTTCACACCAAGATGTTCTCACTAATCCTTTCCACGTCTGAAATTCTCAATTCAACCTGACATGGAAAAAGAACAGAAAACATAACAAAGAGATTAAAAAAATAAAATACTATATTATGAGCAACTACAAAATACTAAAAGAAACATAACCTGCGTGTTACTGTACATAAATACAAACCTAACCGCAAGATCCAAACACGAGGTGAAAAAAAATACAAAATGTACACTTTAGGAAATTAAACGGTGCTAATATATTGCAGGAATCACAAACTTAATATATACTAACAGCTAATAATTTTTTATGCAAATGCACAATAGTTCTTTTTATTGCTAGTAAAGGAATTCAAATCAATACTACTACTACTAATAATAATAATATAGTAACAATTTTAGCAATGCAATGAAAACATTTGATTGTGTTCTTGTTAAAAAATAAGCCAAATTAGAGTAACAAAGAGCCTGACTGATTTGTCAGTAGGTCACGTATCACCTTTTTGCCAATATATATGAATGTTGGCATTGATAATGGCCAATAAATGCAAATTATGAAATATGTGAGAAGTAAAAAAGAGACCCGGGGAGACACCCTTCAACCATGTTGTGTCTTGAAATTGCATCTGCATCTTTGGCAGAGTGTATAGTATTTTCCAAAAAGTACAAAGTAGGTATATATGAACAAATCATTCACACATACTTAATTTGTTACAATTTGCTATTGATTAATGTAAACTGGTTTCTAAAAGTACAATAATGCATAACATGTAGAGCATGTATTCCATCCTACCCAGTAATTTAAAACCTAAATTTTAAAACCTAAAACCTAAATTCCAACATTTATTTATTTATTTATTTTTAAAAGGCACACTATGGCACACATCTACTGTATCTCTGCAGCAAAAAGTTTTTTTTTTTTTTTTAAAAATGAAAAGAAAGAAAGATGTTGGCAAAGAACTAATCCCCCTTAGTCAAACTCACAGCATTCAATAGTACACTGAGCAGCAATATCCTTTCTACACTGCAGGCTAGAGTTTGTCTATGAAAAATTTCTCTTTTATTTTCTCTGTGAATGGTGTTCAAAGTCAAACCCACTGCTAGAAAACTGAGATGGTAAAAGGAGACAGGGTGACAATATAGCAAGATGGATTGTGTGTGGGTGCAGAGATACGTGGGCGTGCACAAGCCTGTGTGCAAAAATGACTCCCATGTCAGTTTTCTACATGTATAGTAGACATAGGTTACATTTAACTGGCAGCAGTACGCTGATCAACCATGAATGTTAAGAATATTTAAAAAAAACAGTATGAAATAGCTTATAGTATCATCTTTAATAATGCTGTGACCTACTTCCTGACTGGAAAGTCAACAATTTCATCATCGCAAAACGCCGTCAACCTTCCCTAATGTCACTAACATGTCAGCCATTTTAATTAGTAATGGAGAGTGTCTGTCCCATTTATCTCAACATGACTTAATTGAGTTTGAAGCCTGCACTCCCCACCATCCTCATTTTCATCCCCGTTCAACACTGCTTTGCTCATTACAGTGGAGCTCAAGCAGAATTTGTGAAAATATAGTGCACATTAAGAAGTTATCTGTGGGATAAATGATCACAGAGCATGGGCCTCTATGAGATTACAGTTATACTGTGCTCATTCACTAAAATTCAATGCATTTCCATCCAATTATATTGCTTTAGACAAAAAGGCGATAGCACAAAGTATTTATAGAGGTGCGACATGAGGAAATGAAAAGCATCACATCATTAGGCCTAATAGCCTAATGGTTCAATCATTCCGACTGGTGAAAATAAACTGGAATGCAGTGTGCTGAACAACAATGACACCTTGTGGTTATTTGTAATTAATACAAGAAATTCAGTCGCCTCACTTATACACTTTGGAGTCTTGGTCAAGCAAGGACCAATATTTATTTACCTTTAACAAAAACAATAATTGGGCATTACTTACAGCTGCTGAGATCATGCCTTCTCTTTAAAAATTAGTATCAGTTCTCCAAGAGTTGCATGGTTTTTCCATTTACTTTGGGAGTTAGGCTGTTACACCATCTTGGAAAACTTCCCCACATTACTTCATGTATTTAGGCTGTTTCACTATCCTTATGCTGACTCCAGAATGTTGTAATCAGGGCTCTGTGGGACTTCTTTCAATTGATGATGCAGCTTTTTGATTCTTTTGGATCATTGTTATGCTTCCAAATTCATTTGGGGCTCATCAGATGCTTCCCTGGTGGATTTGTACTTCTCAACACTGAAGAGACAGATAATTTTGACCAAATTGTCAAACTTGTCAAAATTACACCCCAAGCCTTGAGGGATCCTTAGACTACACTCCTTGCATAAATCGCCTGCCCTTTGGAGAACAAACTGGCTTCTGTTAGTGGTAAGGATTCAACATTTTGACTCATCAGTCCACTGAACCTGCTGCTATATTCTGCACACATTTTCAGGGCTGAAGTGAGGCTTCATCTTGATTCCACATCTGAACAGTGGCTTTTTAGCTACAAGTCTCACATAGAACTCAGACTTCTCTAGATTCCAAATCTCAGCTGATGGTGATCAAGCATTTGTGATACATCACATCCCCGTAAAGGAATTTTGGCCTACTATTTTTTTGCACAGTTGTTTAATTCAGCCACACTGGAAGGTTTTTGAGCATACATGGTCAGGGTACAAACTGATGGCTGGATATTCTCCTCCTGGTAGAGAGCAAAACTCATGGTTCCATCAACTGCAGCAAGTCATCGAGGTCCTGACGCAACCCCAGACAATCACACTACCACCACATTTGACTGTGAGTATGATGTTATTTTTTTTTATAAAACACCGTGTTTATTTTAGGCCAGATGTAATGGGTCACAAACCCATATGTTCCCAGAATTCATGGGGATCATCATCAAGATTTTTATTGGCAAATGTGAGACAAGCCTTTGTGCTGTTTTTGGTCAGGAGCAGTTTTCTCCTTGGAACTCTCCCATGGATGCAATTTTTTTTGGCCTCCATCTTATTGTTCAGTCCTTTATGGGTTCTTTTGTGACCTCCTGGATGAGTAGTCAAAATGCTTTTGAAGTAATTTTGGTAGTGGGGAGGTTCGCCACTGTTCCAAGTTTTCTCCATTTGTGGATAATGGCTCTTACTGTGGTTTACTGTAAGCCTTGCCACACTCATAAACGTCAGTGACTTTGTATCTAATCTGTTTTTGAGTTTCTTTAGATTACTCTTAGATGTTATTATCCTTTGCCTTTTTTTTTTAGCTAATTAATGATTTAATGAGTGGGTGGGGGTAGTTTTTCACACAGGGCCAGGTAGGTTTGGATAACTTTTTTACTTAATAAATTAAAACATCATTTGAAACTGCATGTTGGTTTGGTTTGGTTTCTTTTGGTGATGAAGTGTGACAAATATGCACAATCCAGCCCCCTCAACCCACCCCAAAAAAAACAAAACCCAAAACTGAGAAATCAGGAAGGCGCAAATACTTTTTCACAGCTGTGTAAATGTAGTTAGGTGGCCTAGGTGTCCAAATTTGTGTGGGACTGCTAAGTATTTTTACCTCTTGTTTCCCAAAAATTGAGAAAACGCCCCACATTTTCAAAGGTTATAGTTTTCAAAATATTTTAAAAATATTTTACCCAAAGAAGAAAAATACAGCTCAAAAGGGGATGAGTTAACAGCTTTAATAGCCATTCTATGAATACAAACTTTAGCTGTCATTTACAGCTAAAGTTTTCACTTATTAAATATAGTATTAGTCCTTCAAATGACTGATGACAGAGCTGTGTTAGATGTATCAACAGTTTAAACCTCTCATTATTGGGTAAGATCCCAGTCCCTCATACAGACATATTCCTTACCCCACACGTTTTTGTTATGAACTGGTCAACCTACAGTCAGTACAGTGCTCAAAAATACTCCTACTGTATGATAGTGCTACTGTAAAATTTTGGGGACAAAGTTCAAACAACATAAAAGTCATATTTTTACGTTTTTACATTTTTAAAGTGTAAAAGAAAAACGTTAAATACAACCATCTCCAGGTATGGCTGTATTTAACTATTTACCTTCTCTATACAAGCCAATGCACCCACGAAAAACAACGCAAAACGTGTTAGCTACAACTGTAAAAGCCTGTGTGCGTGAACGTCACGCGCGAGAGTGCGAGCACGGTTTTAAAACTACAAGACCCACGATGCTTTGCAGCGAAACAGTCATTATCATCACATATCTTCAACATAAGGAAAAGCTTCCTCTTTGGAAGGGTTTTATTTGCTAACCTCGGGCAGAGGGTGACTCCTACTCAGAGTCAACATTTTGAGTCAATAGATAGTTCCTTCTCTCGTAAAGTATTGACTGTTGGGCAAATGTGCGCCATAAGTGACCTAGTGCTAGCGTTGTAGCCTATGAGCCTGCTCAGAGAGCGAGCATCAGAAGCTAGTGCGAGCTAACGCTAGCAAAAGCTAGCTAAACTAAGACCGAATCCGTGAGATTATAACTGTATTCACCGAAAACATCAGGCGACGGGAGTAACCGTTGATGTTATATCTGCAGGAGATGTCAAGAAGCAGCAGCATAAGGTAAGCAGATAATTACTGGTGGTGTTACTGTGTGTCCTGAAAGACTGCTGATAGCTAGTTAAACTTGACAGCTAAGTTAGCGTTACGACTGGAGGGATTGAAAACATGTATGAAATGTCTGCTTTTGCACAGTGACAGTGAGCTAAATGCACGCTTTTGTCTAAACGGGAGAAAAAAATGCTAGTCAGATGAGGTGTCGGTAGCTGTGTTTTAATGCGCTGGCTTGTGAAACGTTATCACGTGAGTTGCCACAGCACAGGAAGCATATGTTAACCCCTCTGACGTGGATTTTTTTTTATCCTTCTGGTGGTGTTATTTTTGTTCTGTAGCGTTAAATTTTTGAATCGTTAAAACTGTCTCTGAAACTTTTCGTTCATTATTTTCAGTAGCGCACCTGCGGTCGACACGTAATCTATACTTGTTTAAACGTGTGATTTTCAGACTGTTCAGCACTTGATTGTATGATAAGTTGATTAACCGGGCTTGTAGGGTTATAATAAGGTGTAACCTGCACCGGTGATCCATTTAACCCTCCGTACAAATTCCCTGCACCCTTTTGATTAATGGACTCCTTGTATTGAATTTACTTCGCTGCCAAATACACAAAGGTGAAATACTGTTTTTTTTTTTTAGTGTAATTAGTAAACCCTTTTAAATCCCACATCTGTTCCTGTTACTGAAGGAACAGTAACTCTGGGAGAACTGTTTTTTATTTGTCTTTTGTTAAGACAGTCAGTGCTGTTTCAGCTATGTGCAAATATGTACCTTTGACAGTGGTTTCAAATTTCCCTCCTGTAACTAGATAATGTGCAGGGAGCTAGCAAAACATGAGCTACACCATCACCTTGCTTCTGCAGTGCTCCCAATTTTAGCCACAGTGAAAAATACCTTTCATAGCCCCTATCACTTTTTATCCGTCCTGGTTGTTACTCCATTTATTACAGATTCTGAATACTTTTCTAGCACAATTAGAGACTGGTCTGCCAAGCTGACTGCATATCTCTTTCAATTAAAGCCCTCTTGGTTATAACCTCTAAAAGTGCTGACGCTGAACTAATGGTGTGCATTTTTAAATTTGGAGATGGGTCACGGGGATCAGAAGAGCTTTGGTGCCAGTTTGCTAAGCTGTCTGTTTGCTAAATAAAAAGACTAATACCAAGGTACACCAAGGCTCTTTTACAAAATGTTTTTAAGATTACTGAATGCCTTGCCTTCATAGTGTGGTTTGACAAAGACTGTTTAGAGACATTTATTTCTTCCATGCTAATATTACAAGTGCTGAGTGTTAAAATTAATTTGCAGTCAATATCCGGGAGTCGGTAATGTACTTGAGGCTTGACGCTGACTGAACCAAATCATGTGCTGTTTATCTCTTCCTCCTCTTCTTCTTGTGACAGCAAGTCTGTAGTGATGCTGCTGATGTGAAATTATAGGTTACACACAAAGATGAGCAAATCCTTCTCATGGTTTCCCATGAATCTCACCTGGAGTGGGAGGGTTCTGTGAAAAGGGCAAGAAGAGGAAGGATAACACGTGGACTATAATCAAGAGTCATGAATCTCCATCAGGTCCTTACGGGAGCTGTCAACCCTGGAGACAACTGTTTCTCTGTAGGAAGCGTCAACAATGTGCCATTCACGGTAAGATATTTCAGACTCTGGAAGTATTTCCCCCCTCAGCAGTTTAGGAGCTTTGATTCATGGGGGGTGGCTAAACTGATTTGTCACAATAGCAGATTTCCTAGCAGATTCCTTTGAAACCTAATGTGCTAATGTACCGCACAAAGTTGTTTAATGGGCTTGGGACTTTGTTATGTATGAAAAACAGAAGCTGAAATACATGTGATCTCAAAGCTTAAAACTCTATTAGAGAATTACATAAATGTTCGACACACTGGTGGCAACTTTGTAAATAAAATAAATGTAATTAAAAAAACAACAACAATAATGAAAGTCTCTGCTGTATTATAGACTTTCTGTGTCATTGTTTTATTATTTGTCAAAATGTTATTGTATGTTCTGCTGTCACCCAGCTCTGCCTCAAAGTAAGTAATAAACACCAAATAATCACCAGTATGTGAAAACCTGCCTGTACTGGTCATTCTGTGGTGTCATGAGTTTGTGAGGAGGCGGCCAAACTTTTGACACCATGCAAAGAAGAATGTGATTGCAGTAGAGTCTGAACAGTGAAGAAAGGAGATTTAAGTTGATTAGAGTAATTAGATTACATTACGTTTTTTAATGCTCTAATTTTTCAGAGCATTGAGGGCTGAAATCAACTTCTTTTTTTCCTTCAAGGGTAGGTTTTATTCAAAATGTAATCCCATCTCATGAGACTGGTATAAAAAAACAAAACCTTACTGATGGATTTTGTCTACCTGACCCCTTGACAGGTGAGTCAGAGTGCTAATTTCAGACACTGGCAACATGCTTTTCAGGAATGGATTAATCGGGGAGCCATTATTGTCCTTATGTCCTCTTGTGAAAGAGGAAAAGTCATAGTGAATCACAGTTCATGTGAGGAGCTCCTTTTGAGTGCCACAGAAATAGAGCATGGAATTCTAATCTTATCTGCTTGGACTTGAGGGCTGTCATATGATGGCATGTTTGATGCCTTGACAATATCTCTGGGACAAGTGCAGTTCAAGTGACCCTTCATGCAATCCTGGCCAGATGAATCTTAGAGTATCATGTTCATTTCTCTAACCCTCTCACTGTCTTGTCTCTTGATAGGCCTATGCATCAGGTTGTGACGTGGTGATTTTGGGCAGTGATTTTGAGCGACTGCAGATCATCCCAGGGGCCAAACATGGCAACATACAGGTCGGCTGTGTCGACTGCTCATTGCAGGGTGGACAGGTAAGGCCAACGGTGTGGTGCTTTTATTCACTGGGGTCCTCAGGCTGACTTGTGCTTGAATGCGCAAGCGTGAGATCCCAGTGATGTAACTAAAGCAAATCCCAGTTAAAATAAATGGAGCCAGATTTCAGTAAAAGATAAATGGTTTGCCACATAGAGTAATTATGTAAGACCATTAGACGATAACATATATTTATAGCTAGAGCAGGGTGAGATGACCAAAAATATTTATCACGATATACATTTGAAAATTTGCGATAACGATATAACTGACGATATAATTGACACTAGACAAAACACTTTACAACTCCACAACTTTATTAGTGCAAAAAAAACCCATCAATGTATTTTCACTTAAAGAAGCAGCTGTTTTTTATTTGCATTAAAGTTACATAAATATTTTACAGTGCAAATGCAAATTCCTTGCTGACAGTTTAACCAAAAGGCATTTCCATTGGAAATATATCCAACATATCCTCAGCATAACCATGTAGAATATCCAAAAAAACAAAAAAAAAAGGTTATATACACACACAATACAGTAATATTATGTTGAAGCACAGTAAGTATCACTCTGCGAGGCTCCTG
Organism: Pundamilia nyererei; assembly: GCF_000239375.1. Classification (NCBI taxonomy): domain Eukaryota; kingdom Metazoa; phylum Chordata; class Actinopteri; order Cichliformes; family Cichlidae; genus Pundamilia; species Pundamilia nyererei. The sequence goes on along the minus strand of NW_005187514.1, from coordinate 1,552,627 downwards.
CCTACGATAGCCGTAATGCTCCGACAATCCATCAAGCGGTGCTTCGTAGCTTAGCAAAGTTGTACTAAAACATTTGACAGATTTTCGAGCGCCGTGTACGACATAAAATCGTTTCGAGGTCAGTAAACACAACCAGAATTCATACATAAGGCACACGGGATCATAAGGGGCACTGTCGATTTTCAGAAAAATCAAAGGATTGATTTTAAGTGTGCCGTATTTTCCAAACAACACGTAATAACGACGGCCCGCTTGCATGCTCTACCAAAAATAGTGCTTTGTTGTGTATCTGACGGATGAAAGCTAAACCAGTTCCACACCACTGAAGTTGCAGCATTTTTACAAACCAATTGTGGTTCATCCGTTTCATTCAACGATCCGCTTTCGCCCTTCTCATTCTCCATCGCCGCCATGCTTTTTCCACTATGTGCGTATGAAAACAAAGGCACCGTGCATGTGTATTTTACCCATATTCTATCGCGATATTTCATTTTCTTATTATTGCCCAACATTATACCGGTATTACTGTGAACGGTATGATATGGTCCAGTCCTATTTATAGCTCATTAATTGTTTTAATTATATTTATTTTTCCACATAAAAATAGCAAACACTTAGTTGCTTGAGCTTAGAAAAGGTGCAGATTCAGTGCTTGTCTTTGTTGTATATCATTTTAAGGTGTTAGTTTGTGCTCTGAATGGCTTTTTAAAAGTTTTATTTTTTTAGACAAAATGGATAATTAATTGAAAAATGGAATTTAAAGATATTTTAGTTCCAGCCTTGAATAAAGTTATAAGACATTATATTCATTCCAAACCCATAAACTGTCTTACTTAGTTTATGGGTTACTTGGGACAAAGCAACGATCAACTATAAATTAGCTTTAATGTTTGAAAAAATATCTGACCCATAATTAAATTAAAAAGAAAAAAAGCAGAAGGTGCTAAACATTGCAGGGCCCCATGACATACCGTTTTCTTTTACTTTAATATAATGACCACACACGTGTGGTTGATTATATTGAGTGGTAAGCAAGTTCCACTTTGTGACTTGCTGTTTTTAGTTGTTTTGGTATATTAGCTGTTTTGCAGTGCAATTTATTAGCAATCTCTACTGCTGTCTTAAGTGTTGACGGCTTATGCTTTCAGGGAAGTCACTTGCGGGCAACATCAATGAGCAGCTTAATGAACTCGAGCTTCCCGTCATCAGCTCTAAGTGAAGTAAAAACCACCCAGTAAAGCTGGTGATTGTACAGCAAGTGCATTTGCTGTTGTCACTGACAAGTCCTTTAATGTGGGCACAAACAAAAGATCTTCTGTGATTGTAATTTGCATTTAAGAAAAAAAGATGTAGTTATTTAATGTAGTCTTTCTGTTCTGTTCTTAATTGCCTTTCCCATTTCATATGCAGAACAAAGACGATGAAGGATTTTCTTTTGCATTTGCTTTGATGGACCTAATTAAGGAAGTAGATAGTGATGTCATTGCAGTTGCAAAGTTCTTAGGAAAATGAGGAAATGCATAACGTTACTTTAAAAATTAAGTTTGCAATTTAAAGAATCTGACTGACGCTTGCCATTCTTTCTGAGCTTCATATCAGTTACTCTGCAGTCAGACCACAAATGTTTGGAGACTCATAGCAGGTGACCTCTGCGATTGCCTTATGATCAAAAGCGGTCAGCTAAAGATTGAAAGTGTTGCACGTTCAACCTTTGGTTAATCAGTTAGTGGCCACAGCTGTTTATAATTGATTGCCAAATGCGAAAAGTCACCAGGCAAGGCTACCTGCGAGAGCCATTTGGAGGTGGACCGCTGGAGATGGCCAATTTTTACTTGTGTGACTAAGCCATAACCATAAATATATTTACAAGATATTCACCCTGTACAGTGGCTTCTTTTCATGAATTTAAATTTGATTCTCCAGTAAAAAAAAAAAGAAAAAGGGAAGAGGATAAAATAACACAGAATTTAGATTATTTCTTAATACACTACACATTTCTTGTGTCTCTGGAAACAAAACTTGGTACATAATGACAACAGTCATTATGCAGTCGAGTACTCACAGTTCTGCTTGTTGGTAAGTAGCATTGCTGCAAAAGGAGCCACAAAAGCAGCTTGCAACATCTGCATAAACCTGATAATAAAGATCATATAGCACAATTCTAATGAACTGGGATTAGTTTTTAATTAGGGAGGGTGGTAGCCTTTTTTAAAAAGTGCAGGCAACACTGAAATAATTTAAATAAATATAAAACATGCTCAACCAGTCGTTCACTTCTTCCCTTGTGACCTTAAATCCAATTCCGTTGGGCCAGAACTACCCACACACGCCTCCAGCATGGTCTAGCATCTGTTTAAGTATGCCAAGTTGGTCTGCTTGCCATTTCCACTTCATTGCCCTCTGCTCACTGTGATATTTGCAATGCTATTAGTTTACATAGTACATCTTTTGTGCTCATACTTTAAGTGTTGTAGCAGTTCATATCATTTTATGAGCTTTAGTATGTTGTTCCTATTAAGGATATATTTTCCAAATAGATTATTTTAAAGGGTAATTAGGTGTCTAGAGCATAAATATTACTACACTATTTTGAGAAATATATGTCTACTTGCGATGAGAAATCAAATAAAGAAAGTCAGTATGGAGGTGGAGCAAGCGAGCTCTACAAACATCATAAAGGAGTAAAAATAACTTTTTAAAAGCTGCATCCATCACAGTTAGCCCTGCAAATCTACTGTTCATCTCTTCTTGGTAAAGGCAATGGTTTCATGAGAGCCTTAAGATGTCTCTTGTAATATTCATATATATTATCATAATACCATCTTAAAGTCTCAGTTGGGGGTTTATGAAAATCAGACCAAAGAGTAGTCATCATTATAACCACAGAGAAGGAGACTTAATTTTTTATAACTCACAGTTTCTTTCTTTTTGTCAGTCGCTCTACAGGCTCATGTTGAATTGACTGATTTATCCCCAGAACTTGATCTCAGCATAAATGTGTCTGCCTTTTAGAATTTAATTAAATTTGAACTGTGCTGCTTCTGCAGAACCTATATTTGTGCCCCAAAAAGCCTGTCTTATACTTTGAGCCATTGTGTAGTGTCCATGTGACTATGCTTGTGCATGTGATGACTTGTATGTCTGTGTACACACATTTAAACATGTGCATGTGACTCACCCCTTCACAGAATTCCCTCCCTGACAGTTGGCATATTATTTACCACATTAAAGACGCAGCTTGTATTATCGTTTGCTCAGTTAACATTATGACTCTTGGGTCCCATGGAAATTACTTGAAAATTTAGCCCTTACAAATTGATGAAATTGAGGTGTGAATAGAGTAGATAAGACTATATTCACTCATCACTGAGTTGTTATGACTTAAGGTATTTTTTATTTATTTATTTATTGGCCTGTTGTCAAGGTGTCTTCTCTCTTACTGTGTAGATATGTCATGACTCATAAAGCAAGTTATAGTTGATTCTGATTAGGATCTATAAGTATTAGTATTTTTGATCTATATTACAAAGCATAAATTTAACCTTTCAAGAATTCTTTTGAATTACTTAAATTTGGATAACTAGGCTGATATGGAGGACAGTATATGTTTCTGTTTGCAGTGATACCTTTGTATTTGTTTTGTAGTATATCTAAAATGTCGACCTTTTTTTGCTGGCAGATTGCAGCTTCCTATGGAAGCATTGTGTGTGTCTTTGAGCCTGTTCAGCAACCAGATCAAAAAGACTCATCGTTGACCGTGAGTAGCCTGCACTTTCTTCCAGTCACAGTATAGTCATGCATGTTTTCAGGTCATCCAGAATGAATGAATGAAGCTTTTTCTGTGTGGCAAAACTCTCTTGATATTTGAAATGGAGCAGAATATTGTTCCTCTGCAACTACTTGCATAAATCATGCGATTATTGTCATGTTCACTGTTTTGGTTTCTGTTCTGTAGTCCGTAAAGACGTTTGCTTTGTCTGTTGTTAGAGAAGTCAAAGAATAACCACAAGAAATGAGAAGAATTTACAACATCTTAAGTACAAACCGTATTTCGTTTATTGCAGAAGTTCCCTGGTATTACAATGCTGTGTGTGTTGCCTGATTGCATGTGACTCAATTGAAAGTTCACTGTTAGCGCTTGTTAAAGCTTCATCTATAGTTCCACATGTACCATCGAAACAGGGAATTTATTTATTTCTGAGCTTATCTAAATAGGGAATTATTGCACAAAGTTTCAGCCAACATAATTGCCAAAACATGAAATACTTGTTTTGAATTTTGCTTTTTTCTGTTTTTCCTGTACAGAAATTGAACTGCCAATGGCAGAAGACTGGTCAATTTGTATTACAGTCTATAGTACGGAACCTAGCATGGCACCCTACAGGTACTCTAACCATTGTTCTTTCTTAAAGTAACACAGACATATTAAGATAAACAGTTGTGATTTAAAAAGAAGTGTTGGGGTGGTACTACAGATCCGGCAAAATATAAATGTTTAATAATTTTTTTTAAACAGAAATTTGATGATATCTGTCCTGAAAGATCATATCTGTATATGTTTGTTTGTCCAGGTTGCACTCTCCTAACAGGCTCTAGTAGCCTGCAGTTGTGGTCTAATGTTGATGGAGTAAAGGATGAAGCTGATGAAAGGGGGCAGCCGGCAGAAATGACCATAAGAGACTGCCGTTCTGCCTGGAGGTGTATCTGGCAGAGCAAGTAAGAACAGAGTTTGTAAAATAGTCACAAACAAGGCAGAGACTTTAAAATTAGGATTTTCATTTATCTTGTAAGCACCAAATAGACATTAAAATAAAATCAGCTAATGCACATTTTTCTGTAACATTATATTCAATACAAATCTGACTGCAGCAGGACATGCACTCAGTTATCTGATTGAGTGCATGTCCTGCTGCAATTTGTTTAAACCGATTTTATTTTGTCCTAAACATTACTTATTATATTGACATGGAGTGTTGAATATAATTTTCATTTTGTATCTCAAGGACTGCTTCTCCAGTCAATTTAATGAAGTTCTCTCCTGACGGTGAGTTCTTTGCCACAGCTGGTCAGGTAAGTTGTGTCCCTTTGTTACATCGCACTTAAAAACCGAACACTCTAGATTCATGTGAAATTAGTTGATAATAATTAACTTCTACCTTCTGGTGTCGTGTGTTTTTTGTTAGAACTACCTATGGTATCGCTTATATCCTTCATTGCCTCTTCTTTTCAGGATGATTGCCTAATAAAGGTTTGGTACAGCACCAGTAAGTGGAAGATGGGTGTTACCACACTCTTTACACCTCCAGACGCCAATGTGAGTGACCCGGGAGAGCTGGCCTTCTCTTTTATCTACCTGGCTCATCCCCGCTCTGTCACCAGTTTCTCCTGGAGGAAGACCAGCAAGTACATGCCACGGTACAGACACTGTTAATTTGTCATCTCCTAGCCATTTCTAACTTCCTTTTCTTTAACTTCCTTTTCTTTGAAGGTTAGGTCAAAATGACCTAACCTTCCACAGCTGGGCAAAAGAAAAAAAAATGCCTAAGTTAACAAGCTGGTTGAAAGGATGGTTGAAAAATATTAGGTCTTTATCTTCTTTACATTAGAGTAGAAAGCAGCTTGAGGTAACTTGTTGTCGACAGGTTTGATGTCTGTCTTTGTTTATTTAAAATATGTCACTACAGATGGTGTGGGTTGAATAAATTTGGCACATTCCAAATTGTTTCATAGCTTTATATAATATTGGTAATCGTATGTGACCTTCAGAGGGCTTCCACACAGGAGGGGAATTGCAGCAATCTGGTGCTCTTGTTGCAGGCGTCAAGCAGAAGAACCACACAATTACGTACACAATTAAATTTAAGAACACTACACTGAACTTTGAAAAAGGAAAAACACAGTTGTCTTAATTAAAGAGATTTAACTGAACTTCAACTATAATTTAAGAATTAAATAAATAAATGTGAGCTGGCAAGGTGTCACAATGTGAATTTTTTTATTAGAGGCAAAAGTAAGTGAAAATAAGGGGCAGAAATGCAAAACGAGAGTACAAATGTGAAATGGATTGAGACAAATAATCATTTCTGTCTCAGTTATCGTGATGTAATAATCATTGTAAGACAGAATTGTAATTGAAATTAAAATTCCATTAATTTTTAAAAAAAATCTCTCTCTTTTTCTCCCTCCTTTATCCTAACAGGGGCGCAGTGTGTAATGTGCTGCTCACCTGCTGTAAGGACAGTGTATGTCGGCTGTGGGCAGAGACGCTGTTGCCAGGTGACAGCCTCTTATCTGGTCACCATAAAAACCCTTCTTCTGGCCAACACAGTGAAACGCTTAAATCTTCTGCTGGCCTCTCAAAGAAAAACGGCTGCAATGGGAAGACACACGGACAAGCCTCACAAGAAGTAAGCCACAATGACTTTGACTTTCCTGCTTAAAATAAACACTCAGTATAATCAGCAGGACTTTGCTAACGTTAACACAGTCTAATTAAGCAATCCTGCATTTAACCTTTATTTTCAGTTTCAGCTGTATGACAGTGCAGAAAACAAGGCCTTTTTAGCAACACATCACTCAAAACACATGAAATGTAAAAATCTATACTATTTGCACACAGGCTCGAAATTAAAAATCAAACACAAAAATGCTATTTGTTGTTTCGATAAACAAAAAAATGCGCAATTACTTTAGTTAAATTTTTTTTTAAAATTTGGCAGGACCCTTTGCTCGTGATCAGTTTAAATATAGTTTACTAACACAAGTGAAACACGTGATTTTTATGGTGCCTTATTTGATTTGAAGAATTTCTCATTATACGCCTTTAAGTCTAGCATTGCATAGTAAGACTTGTATGTCAGTGTTTTATTTTTTCTTAAGTGATATTAATAATTAGGATAAACTGAATATTTAAAAGGACCTCACATCATTTTGTGTAAATAATTCTATCTTTATAACAGAGAACAAGCTATGAAATGATCATCAGCGTTGTTCATGACTTCCCTAGATACTCCCATATATGCACTTTATCAGGTGTTCAGATGTCATGCTTTCTTTCCTTTTTGCTTTGAAATGAAAATCTGACAGTGTTACACTGGCTGCAGAAATTTCATTTCATTTCATCACACTGTTGCATCGGAAACGTTGTGCTTTTTGGGTATAACTTGTCCGTATCAGAAGTATTATTTGTAAAGCTGTATCGCTCTCTAGTTTGTATACAACATGCAAAAAGAAACAAGTTGTAATTTCCTGTGTAGTTGGAAATGGATGGTACAAATGATATGATTTGTGGTTTCCCCTTTTTTCTACAGAAATAATTTCCAAGCTTTTGTATTTTTATGTATTGCACAGTGATAATTTAAGGATGAGAGTAAAAGAACAAAGAGGCACTGAGAAATTTCAAAACAACTTTGAGAAGGTAGATGGAGAGCAACAGAGGTTTGGTATAGTTAAAAGGGAAAATTAAGGGTCTCAGACATGAAGGTTTTTGAAACTGTCTGCCTTTCTGTAATGTGTACGATACCTTAAAATTATACCTCTGACTTTTGATCGGTGTTTAATCTTTTTCAGTTCTCTGGCGCATGTTTGTGTTTGCAATACTGGTGTGTTCTGTTTTAAGTGACCCAGCTTGTTCGCAACATCCTAACCGACATTCATTTTATCTTTGGAAAGTTGTGGGTGTCACCAGTGCTTGAAAAGCTTGGGGCATATTAGTTTACAAAAAAATGGATACGCAGAGTCTGTAAGACTGTAAGACGGTAGGGAATTATTCATTAGAAATCCCAGCAAATGTTCTTGCAAATCAGTGCAGTTAATTAAGCCCCAATATTCTGAATAAGTTGTTATTTGAGAACATCTGGAGGAGGCAAGGTTATGGGATTTCATTTAAAAGTATTTGTACCTGCTTTGTCATGTCTTTTTAATGGTGAGTTTACTTGTAGTCTTCATAAATCTCAAAACCTGCAGGTTTACAGCTCGTTTTATCTTACTCATTTTGCACCTGTGAGTCTAGATACAATCACATATTTGGTTAAAGAAACTCTGCTTTTAAATGATTGTTTGTCATCCTGTGAGACTTGTTTTCCATTGGGGCATTTAGCTGCAGTCTGCTGTGAGACACCAAATTACATAACCCGAATACCCAGTAAACTTTAAAATTTCTTCTATACACGCTCTGTGACAGCCACTCCTCCATGTTGCCAGCTCCTGTTGCTCTGTTTTAAGACAAATTGGGCTCTTCACTTAAATGCAGTTTAAACATCAATACCAATAAATTAAAATCCCACCCTGAGGGGACCACCTGTTCACCAAAGTAGAGTAGCTTAGCACAGACTGGGATGAGAGCTGGAGAGGTTTGTAAGTCGACACAAGTTGATTAATTCACATCAACCTCCAAAAGACAAGCTCAACCTGTCTTTTCAGCCTGAAAAGGCAACAAGGAACAATGGTGTTTCATTTTCCTCTTTTTAATCTTATTTAAGTAGCTCCACATTTCTACAGGTTAATGTAATATTTTAGTGCCTCTTACATTTAGTATTATGCATTTGGATGGCGCAGACGATGTCTGCAGTCATAAAATATTAAATTGACATTTGAGCAATACTTCATAATAATCATACTTGTTTTCTGCACAGCTGGATTTTCAAGAATCGCGGCACTATCGGGACATACCTCAGCTATCATGGACCAGCGGCCTGCCTCACCTTCAAAGTGGACACTGTAACCACAAGAAGAGCAGCAATAACATGCCCCATGCCAATGCTCTCTGCCACTTTCACATTGCTGCCAGCATCAACCCAGCCACAGGTTTGATTTGAACACACTCTGAAACTACTTAAGAATCCTGTTGATCCCCATCACTGGTATTTTGTTAAATACCAAAAGAAATCTCACAACATATTGAAGAACTAAAGCTTTAACATGACATAAAGTTCTTGATAAAGACGAATGAACTAAAGCACATCATTTGCTATTCCTGAACTGTACAGAGTACATGGATGGTTAACTCAGCTCGAAGTCAGAAGTCTTAACCTCTTGGCAAAAATACCATTAATTTTGCAGATTGCCTGAGGTTGTTTCTTTAACATTCCAGTGAGCTTGTGCTCAGTGAGAGCTGTTCAGAGTAACTGTGAGCATTTCATTTTCTTCCTCTCCGTTTTAGTTGGGTAACTTAATTTGACCTGAATTAGGATAAAATCATGTAGACTCTTTCAGCCTTCAGGCTGAGAAGTCCTGCAGGATTTGTATGCTTGGATTATGTTTTAGGATACTAAACCATGCTTACATTCATGAAAGTTAATTTGCTCCAGCAGATATATTTTTGTCCTGCATGTCAGCAGCCCGGTCTGATGTATATTTTGTTGTTGTTGTTGTTATTTATTCATTAAGTTTTCTAAATGTTTAACAGCTTATAACTTGTATGTTTCACAGACATTCCCCTGTTGCCCTCCATCTCCTCTCTGAACGCTGTGGATGATGAGGAACCAGGAGGCCCATTTTCTGTCCACTGGCTCAACAACAAAGAGCTTCACTTTACTTTAGCCATGGAAGTCTTTCTGCAACAGCTTCGAATTAGTGTAGAGCAACAGAACGAGTGCTCCAATGAAGGTAGAGAGAAATGATTTGGATGAGTCAGTAATGGGTGTGTGCATGTGAAGCTGTAATAACAGTGACAGTTAAAGTCTAACCTTTAGAATAGAATTTAACATATTGTTTGGCTACCATGATTTGTATTCTTTTCCAGAGCCTGAAAATGAAGATGACTTTGAAGAAGAGGAGAACAGACCAAGTGAACCCCAAGGACCAGGAACAGTGGAGCTGCCTCTGGCAGCAGTGGAGCACCAGTTGGATGTGCTGTTAGAGGAGTGGAATAAAGGGGCCGACATGCTGTTCAGTATTCATCCCATGGATGGCTCTTTGTTGGTCTGGCATGTGGACTGGTTAGATGAATACCACCCAGGCATGTTCAGACAAGCTCAGGTACTTTGCTGCTATTATTCTTTATATAGAACAGTTGTACATTCATTCTGTTTGTTTCATGAGAGTATTCCTCCAGTTTCTTTCCTCTTTATCTTTTATAGTCTTATTTCAGAGGTTGATACACAGAGAAACTGCACAGTTAGCTGCACAATTGGTCTTAATTTAATCTCAGTATGGATTTTTCTCTATAATAAATAAATGAACATAAATAACTGTTATTGAAAATGCATGTTCTTCCAAAAGAACACAAAGTAAAAACAAGTCAAGCACCCCCTTGATCAGGACCTGATACTGTGCCTGCGTCTGTCCCATGCAAGCTTGAAATGTTCTTGATTGGTCTGAATAAGAAAGTCTTTGTTAAAAATACAGATACTACAAAATTTTAATGTCTAGCACAACAGAAGGTGAAGAACTTGTCCCTCAAAGTGGGTCGTCATCTGTTGTTTGGAAGTACTTCTGATTTGGCACAAGTAACATTAACTATAAAGAAATCATCTGCAAAAAGTGCTGTAGAGTTAACTAGTCTGTAAGGCAAGACTACTAACTTATATTCAGCCTCCTGAAAACATGCCAAAAACTGCAGTATTATTAATGCATGAAGGCTAAGAAAAACAATGCAGATGTTGCCAGCATGAGTCATTCAACCTCATCTGAGACATTTATAAAAGCAAGCCTGTACACCACATCTGCATAACCATCTAGCTCCCAAAGACGCACTAAAATCATCCATCTAATCACAGTTTATTTGGGCAGAGACAAGTGTCCAGTAAACACAGTGAACAGTAACAAAGGCTTTGGAGAATTGACCAGCATGCTGCTGTTATCTATTCTGGAATTATTTTTCTGGTAAAACCTACACCATATGCAAAACATTTGCTGCTAAGTTTTATTAATCATGCAGGTACAATCGATGGGGTGAAAGACTTGATTTTTCTTCTTAGAGATTTACTTAATTTAGGTCAATGAGGAAGTTCAGTATTATTTTTAAGCAACTATTTTACATTAGTGGAAATACTGCACAACATAAAAACAAGTTTATGTTTAATGAAAATTGTAATTAAAACCTTTTTTCCACTATAATCAATAAATAACAGTGATCTCAATATTGATCAAAATAATTGTTAATCATTTGACCATAATCATGCAGCAATCAAAGGTAACTGAATTCTGAATTCTGCTCAAAATATAACTTTAACCTTTAGATTAAACAGTTTTCTATTTAGTTATTTGTTTATATTCAGAATTTCAGAAAGTGCTTTGTGGGGAAAATCATTAATTTATCATCAGAGTAAGGTTGTGATTTATTTTCACAGATGTGATGGTGTACTTGTTCTAATGTCTTCTCATCTGGCGACTCACACAAATATATTGTACTTGTCTGTGACTTCATATCAAATTCAGATATGCCCTAGTGCATTTTTATGAGCAGTAAAAATAATGAGGACAGAGAATCTGGTCATTCAGGCACAAAACCGAATCTCAGGTTTCATTGGCATTCATTTTTTAGGCCTGGCTGTTTTAATTAGTTTAATTAGACCTCCTCTTTAAATCTGAGCTGCAAATTACAGTCACTTTTGATGACATTGCTATGACATCTCTTTCTGTCTCAGGTGTCGTTTGCATCCCGCATTCCTGTAGCGTTCCCCGCAGGTGACGCCATCTCCCTGAGCCAAAGTGTGGTAATGTATGCCTGCAACAAGAACGTGGATCTAGCTATCCAACATGGCAGACAGCGACCGCCTGGGAGCACATTGCCTCAAGCCAAATCTGCTCTAATAAGCTACGGAGGTCAAGGAAAATCTGCACCCAGCAGTAGTCTTCGATTAAGCATATTTACCCCCAATGTCCTTATGATCTCCAAACATGCTGATGGCTCTTTAAACCAGTGGGCAGTCAGCTTTGCAGAGGACTCTGCTTTCTCGACTGTGCTCAGTGTCTCTCACAAGTCACGGTACTGTGGTCACCGCTTTCACCTCAATGACCTGGCCTGTCACTCGCTGCTCCCTCTTCTCCTCACCACCTCACACCACAATGCCTTGAGGACGCCAGAGGCAGACAGCATATTGGTTCCTCCAGAGGCCTCCTCCTCTGGTTTTTCTCATTCTGCATCTCTATCTCGTGGGTCACGACCCACGCGGGTGTCCCTGGGTATGGTTTCCCAGGATCCCAATGCGATCTACAGTGAGCTGATTTTATGGAGAGTGGACCCCGTCGGCCCGCTGTCGTTGTCAGGCGGGGTCTCGGAGCTTGCTAGAATCAATTCTCTCCATGCATCAGCATTTGCTAATGTAGCCTGGCTGCCCACACTCATTCCCAGCAGCTGTTTAGGTGAGAAAATATTATTACTGGTCAGATTGCTAAGTACTTTATTGTGTGTTGCCTTAGCAAAAAGGCAGTAATGAGATATTTTTGTTTGTTTTGGGGGTTTTTTGGGGGGGGGTTGTTTTTTGTTTGGGAGGGTTGATTGATGTGAAGGACTGTTTATTGTTATTGTTTTCTATATAGTTAACTATGTCCAACTAAGAGTAGGTCTGAGACGAGTCTCCATGTGTGGTTATTAGTCCACTTGACACTGTGCATTGTAGATAAATGTACAAAAGCAACTTACTTTACCAAATGACTTCAGATTTTCTGAATTAAACATGAGTGAATGTTAAATCTCAGTAGTGTTCGCTTGACATATTTATTTAGAAAAAACAAGCATAACAGTGGTAACATTCAATTGTTTTTCTTTTTAGGTTTGTACTGTAACTCTCCCAGTGCCTGCTTCGTGGCAAGTGATGGCCAATCACTCAGGCTTTATCAGGCTGTCATTGAGGCTAAGAAACTTCTGAGTGAGCTCTCCAATCCGGAAATATCAGTAAGTGATCAAGCCTGACAATTTTCATGCACATTAATAGCAACACTCAGCCATTTATAGAATCTGTCAAATAATGTACGTCACTGTTTTGCCATTTTGTTATTACTAGTGTTGGCCTGAGATGACTTGGAGAAAAATGACTGTAGGCGAAATTATATAACATGAAACATTAATTGGAGTGAAACATTTAAAACTCAGGGAAAAAAAGTAGTATGCAGCAAGAAGAGGAGAAATTGTTATATAAATGTTTTTGGGTTTGTTTGGTTTTTTTGCATTTCTTTTATTGCGTTTACTATGCCACCTGTTAGCTGTCAGTTGCAAGATGTTAAGTGATTTTCAAATTGGTAAAATAATTTGCTTGCATATTTAAACTGTGTAATACTAATTTATAAATGTATGCAGATGATTTTTTGTGTGTGTTTGTCACCTTTCAGAAATATGTTGGGGAGGTTTTCAACATCATCAGTCAGCAGTCCACAGCAAAACCAGGGTGTATTATAGAACTGGATGCCATTACTGACTTTGTAAGTATACACGGAGTCCAAGAGAACCGAATTGTTTTCTCACACTAAACAAAGTTCAACCTCCTTTATTTGGGGACTTTCTGATTGTCTCATCTAACAGTAGACAGACATTGTCAGAATCTTTGAAGGTTTTCCCCTGAAAACAAACCAAAAAAAAACCCCATTGTTGACTTGCAAACCATTTGTGGCATGAAGCATTCGGCAGTGGCCTGAGTCGCTGAAAGGTCAACCACAATAATAAAAGGCAAAAAAACCCTCCCTCGTCTCCTTAGGGTGTGCGTGTCTTTGTGCATGTACTATTAATACAGCCTGTGTCTATGTCAGTGTGTAGACAGAAAATGATGTTCAGAGTCTACATCTGATGTAGTTTGACAATATCTGCTGCTATTCTCTGCAGCAGGGGAAGGAGACACAGCTCCTGCATGTTTTTGAGGAACATCTGATTCTTGGCACTGAGATAACGGAGAGCATACATGAAACTCCCGATTCTCCTCGCACGGGTAAAACCTATTTTTCCTAGTTTTCATGCCTGTATTTAATAGCAGCTGCTTGCATCTTTCATTTAAAATAAAAATCACTGTGTGGGTTTCTCCCCCCCTGCAGCCTCCAGTAAACCAGCCTTCTCAGCCCGCTTTTTTCTGGTGGTGGTAGAATTAAGCCCAACAGGTCGCTCACTGCTCCACATGTGGCATCTCCATCTTGCTGCTCGACCAGTCACTATGGGTGGGTACTTATACACTCATACACCCTAAAAGTTGGGTGATGTAAGAGAAGTTTTCTGCCATCCTGTCTAACCTTAGCCAAAATAAATGATTGCAGACCATAAAGGGAAGTTTTTAAGGGTTAAAAGAGCTGGAAGCGTTGCAAAATTATAATTAGTAACTAAGTAATGACTTTATCACTGTAGATGCCTTGCATTTTTTAAGTTCCAAGTCCAGATTTGTCTCCCTTGCAATCTTTATTACAAGTCTGCTGTGTAAAAGTTGTAAAATTACTAAAAGTATCTCTAATGATTGAAAGAGACCTCCAGTATCACAGTGTGCTTTAGCCAGATGGTGATTCATCTGTTGAAAGATTTGTTTTTATAGATTTTTCAAATAATGACTCTGATGAAGTGTAGTAATGGTGAATGGATTTGACCAAGCCTAACTGTTCTAAATATATTCCCACTTTTTGTATCCCCACAGAGGAGACTGCAGCTCATAAGGATCTCACCACGACTTCTCCCTTGAACAGCTCTCAGTTTGTCTATGACGCACCCAGTTCTCCAGTAACTCAGAAGAGTAAATCCTGCACTTCCAATCTGCAGAGTGCCTGTCGTCTCAGCCTCACAACACACAGGCTGTACAGCCAAGAGCTGGCTCTTCCAGCAGAGGTGGAAGCCATCAGTGTTACTCCCTCGGCAGGTGAGGGACAATGAGGACAGGCATTCTTATTCCAAGGACGCAAAGCAAAACCACTTTGTTTCCTTATGCATATTGATGCATGCTAAGGTTCAATGTTGCAGCTTGAACCTAAACTCTAAATAATTGATCGGCTAGCTAATGATGGAAGAAGTTACTCACTAAAGTCATTTTAGGCATTAAATCTTATGAAATATGAAATCACATGAAATTATTCAGACATACCCACCACACAATCGGTGCAGTACTTGGCATTTTTTATTGGCGAGACTTGTCAGTACAGTAAGCGAGACATAACAGTTTGTGTAGCATTTTCCTAACAGGATGGTTCAATTTTGATATTTAGAGAAAGCTAATATGTAGTCTATATGCTATATGTAGTCATGGGACAACATCCATACACACTCTTGAGTAAACCCATCAAAAATGATTAAACCGTTGCGTATAAATGACATCTTACCCGTCTGAAGTAAAGTGCACATCGTAGTTTCCTTTTATTTCACCATCAATGTCCTTGTATTGGGGATGATTTATTATAAGTAATTAATGACGTTGCCTCTGTTGTGACATGTGATTATGAGTTGATGAAAAACGTTATGAGTGGAATGTAAGAATCACAGAAAAACACTTAAAAAAGAAAACAGCTGAAAGCTACCAACAAACTCGGATTGCCATCAGAACTCAGTTGATAATTATTAGTGTTTGATCTGACCTGTGGTATCACAGGCTCTGTCTGCATCATGTAAAGAATTCCCCTTGAAGTTGAGTTGTTAATGATTTTGATGAGGCGGTGTAAACCACCAACCACTGTGTCTCTTCCAATGTGTGATGTTTATGGTCCATTGTTGGTGCTAGAGTGTCGAAATACCTGATTGTGACTTTGCTTTCTCCTGCACTTAAATCAATTTATCATGTACACTTATTTTCTTTTCACAAATGAAGTGGTTTAATGCTTCTATAAGATTAGTTTGGATACAGTGAGAACCTAAGACAGTCTAAAAGAGGGTGCTTCGTGCAAAAAGTGTATTGGATTTTATTTTTCTCTTTATTTTTCTTTAGGTTGTTTACTAAGGCAGTGGTGTATTTTTGTGAACTGAGTTATAATTTAGTGTGTACTTGCACCTTAATATGAAAGAATGCATTCAGGCTTGTTCTGTGTTAAACATGGTGCATAAATGTTTTTTAAGTCAAGGTTTTTAGGTCCAAGTTGATAAGATTGTGGCAACACTGTTAAGATAAAAATGAGCAGGGTGCACAGTGAGACAGGAAGCCGACTTGTAGATTAAGAAAAGCGTGTATGGCTGAAAGAGGCCTGAGTAAAAAGCTGCTGCCAACATTATTGGAATGAAACATAAGAATAGACAAAGGCAATCTTTTGTTTCGTTTACATTGTATTTTTTTAATATATCTGCCAAATGTCTTCAAAATTGAATAAATCACAGAAATTAAACTCTAATGATATTATAGATCAAATCTTTCTTTGCTAATGGTGCATTACTTTTCTTCTCAGGTCACCTGAGTGCGTCATGTTCTCTTCCAGCTGGCCACGTGCCTTATCTCCTTGCTACTTCCTGTTCTGATGGTAAGGTGCGCTTCTGGAGGTGTAATGTCATGACAACAGAACCCCCCACTGTGGAAAACTTGGTGTACCAGTGGGAGGAATGGCCTCTCCTGGTGGAGGAAAAACTTCCCAGCAGCAGTGCAGTAAGTGTGCCAGGCCGGCCCATTGAGGTCAGCTGCTGTCACGCTGGACGGTTTGCAGTTGCCTACAAGCAGATGCCTAGCACACCTCTGAACCTATCTCCTCATCTGAATGCTCATGGACCTCTGACTTCTCCCCCAGCCTCTGCATCTTCCCCATTTGTAAACTATAGCACCACCAACACCCACCTGACCCCGACCCTTAATGTGCCGCATAGCCCAAAACCCATTCACAGCCCTAATGCAAGCACTCGAGAGCCGCTGGTCCACATTGGCATCTTTCAGTGCGAGTCCACTGGTGGTTCGCAGTGGATTCTGGAGCAGACCATAGTATTGGACAATACAGACCCTATGTCCAGCTATCCTTTAAGTAGTAGTACCACTGCAAGTGCCAGCATTCCAAGTAACATGGATTTATCCATACAAAACGAGAACTGTCTTGGTTCTACTGGTAAGAGTCTGGTTCACTTGGACTGGGTTTCCCAGGAGGATGGATCACACATTCTGACTGTTGGCATTGGGACAAAGATATATATATATGGTCGTCTGTCTGGAAAGCCTCCAGATCTGGGAGTGTCTTCTGATGCTAATAGAGACCAAAGCTTGTCTCGCCTGGTTCTGCTTCGATCGGTCAGTCTGTTCTCCTCTGTCGAAGGCTCACCACCTATCCCAGTCTCCCTGTCCTGGGTACGAGATGGAATCTTGGTAGTTGGCATGGAGTGTGAAATGCACGTGTACTCTCAGTGGCAGCCTCCAGCACCACCCAAACCGACTGTCACAGTTGCCCAGGACAAAGACATCAGCAGCAGTGTTTCCTCCATAATCTCAGCTGTCAGACAGTGCCAGGAGGAGGGTCTCAGCCCTGGGGCCCCCACCTCTTCACTTTCTCTTCCCAAAAAGACCCTGACACGATCAATGACGAGTCTGGCTCAGAAGCTCAGTGGGAAGAAAACCGCTTATGACTTACCTGTAGAAATGGAAGATTCTGGTCTTTTTGAAGCAGCTCACCAACTTTTTCCAACTCTACCCCAATACCACCCTGTACAGTTGCTAGAGCTTATGGACCTAGGGAAGGTAAGTTAAATAAATTACTCAATTACTTTTTGTACTCAGTCTTTAGCAGTAATAGGCTTTTTTTTTTTAAGTGTAAGTCTAATCTCCAATTACTTTTGAGCTTCTAAAATGGGAGGTATTGTGTGTAAAAATGGCTCTAATTCCTGAACAGTTAATGTATTACTTTTGTATATTGTAATACTTGAATTCGAGCTGAAAGTCTGCTCTTCAGTCACATCTTGATTCTTTGATTTGAAATCCACGGTGGTGGCAAGAAACTACAAAAAAATGTCATTGTCTAAATACTTGGACCTGCGTGTGTATGTGTCTGATCTATTTGTGTATTGTCAGATGTTTTTGCTTGTGTGCTCTGTCTTTTTTCCTTTGTCCCCTGTGTTCTTTCTTCCAGCTTCCTTTTCTGTGTGTCTCTGCTTTCAATATCCTGCTCCCCGTCTCTCATTTCCTGTTTTCTTTCGGTCTTCAAGATTACATTCTGTCTATTTCTCTCTCTATCCTCTTTACTCTTGATACTCTTTTTTTTTTTTCTCCCCCCCATTCATATTAGTATTTATTTATTCCTTCCTCTTTTTTCCCCCCTCCCATGACACTGTTTTCCAACTAAAAATAATGTAGTAAACTTGTATATGTTCTTTAGTCCATCTTTGTGTTTGAAGTTAGATTGATTTTATTTTTTTTAAATAAAATAACATTAGGACAATATAATCTTGCCAAATTTACTTTAGTTGATGCTATAGGTTCGTTGTACTTCTACCATTAACTCTGCTCTTATAAAATTATGTCATTAATTTCAGTTGAGAATTGATTAGCGTATCTTTCTCACTGTCTCTGTTGCTACCTGGGACCTAAAGGATTACACAGTCCACGCTGCACCAGTTCAACATAGTCAGTCACTATAAACTAAACCACAACAGAGTAAACTACCCACTCACTGTCCAGTGTAAACCTTAAATTGTTTTTAATTGTTTTTTTGTCTTTTCATTTGTAAAAACTCAAAAAGATTTTAGTGTGTGGAATATCCAGATAACTTGTTGTGTACAGATCAAATTTCTCATCCAATATCTCTATTACATCAGAGCCATTGAGTAAGTTACTTAATCAATGGCTCTGTGTGGCATCAGCTAAAAGGACCAGTGAACTGCAGGATATGAACCCTGAGCTCATTTTGTATTAAACTTCCGGTCAAATCTAATTACTCAGTAATTGAAGGACCTTGAATGCCATTTCAGATCCCTCTTTAACCCCTGCGTGGGTACACAGGATGCATTTGTCGATGATGTGTTTGACTAAATTGGATTGAAGTATTAAGTAGCTGGCTTCCAGTTACCTGTGTCTTGCTTCAGCTAATGGAGCTTCCAGTGTAGTTTCTTGACATTTCCTGACAGAACTAAGTGCTGAGTAAACTGTATAAACAGTACATGCCAACGTCTGCTATTTGGTATCGCTACAATATGTTTGAAGCACCAAAGAAGCATTATTTATGGGCTGTTTAATATTTTATTAAAAAAAACAACTTTTAATAATAGTTGTCTGATTTCCACAATAGCTTAAGCAGTAGTAAGGTGGACCGATACAATTAAAAGCCATGAAAATTTCCAAAAACTGCTTTTGTTGTGGTTGCTGAACAAAATCTGAAATGTATTCTGATTTATTATGTTGATATTGTTCATCTGTCTTCAGGTTCACCGTGCCAAAGCTATCCTCTCCCATCTCGTGAAATGCATTGCTGGAGAAATCATAACACTTCAAGACAGTTCCACCAGTCCCGAAAAACGTGTGCGGTCTCGAACCATCAGTGTTGGGGGCAGCACAGCCACGGATCAGAAGATGTTCAGCAAAGCAGAGAACTCGTCCGCTGACTACACAGAGATAAGCTCCATCCCTCCACTGCCTCTTTACGCCCTTCTAGGAGCTGATGACGACACACCAAAACCTGGTGGGTATATACAGCATGTGATTTGAGAATAGTGGTCCCTCACTATAACGTGGGTCACTTTTCGCGGCCTCGCTGTTTCTCGGATTTTTTCTGTGCAATTTTGCATGCTTTTTTTTTTCTTTTTTTTTTTAACAGCGCGTTGTGTTCTCCGTCCTGATTGGCTGTAGACCATTGTCATTCAGTCTCCTCCGTACCGTGTCTCCTGTACAGTCACATTTACATAAATCTTCGATCGCTAGCAGTGTGACTCTGAAGTGCTGTACTGTTTGTACGTTTTCTCCCCAACAAACACAACAATATCAACAAAACATTTTGTACTGTCAAAGGCATGTGCGGTAGCCTGAAAACAGGGTTTGATCTTTGGTTTCATTCTATAATACTGGACTTAGTTTTCTACAAAGGCTTGAACGTTGAGGGTGTTTAAACAAGAGAGAAAAGTGTGAAAATGTTCATGCCTGTCTGAGAAAAGTGTATGAAGTGTGTAGTGAGGGGTTTTACAGCCTTAAACATCTATAATAATTGTAAAAAATGAAGCTGGCTACTTCGCGGATTTCACTTATCGCGGGTTATTTTTAGAACGTAACTCCCGCGATAAATGAGGGACCACTGTACATAAATCCAGTAATGAATTAAATACTGGTAAAATGTCTAGTTTTGGAGTCAAATCCTGCAAAAACATAGAAATAAAGTATTAAATTCATTTCACAAGTTGAAGTGAAGTTACTGAAACTTTCATGCAAAAATATGTTAAAGGCAAGATTGAGGCTATGTCCACACGTACCCGGGTATTTTTTGAAAACGCAGATTTTTCTATGCGTTTGCACCTTTCGTCCACATGTAAACCGTTTTCGGCACCTAAAACCAGATTTTTGCATTTACGTGTGGACGAGAAAAACGGAGAAAACGCAGCGTCAAAGATGTGCGCCTTTTTTGACGTCACAGTGTGCGCCACGTTATTGTTTCGGTGAAATGAATTTCTACAATACTGTTACTGTTAATTGTACTCTCTGCAGTGTTTAAATGCTTACACATACACACAGTTACTGTCCCTCCACACATAGACTAGGTTCTGCTTCTATGCCCCAGCTTTGTTTACTTTTTCCCACCGAGGCTTCTAGACTTCTGATTGGCCAACATTTCTACACGGTTAGGAATATAGCGCCACCTGCTGCTTTGACATGTTCCTAGCAGTGTTTTCCTTAATTTCTGCCTTTACGTGTGGACGTGATTATTTTTTAAAACGAAAATGGAAAATCTCCGTTTTCAAAAATACCCGTGTACGTGTGGACGTAGCCTGAGATGGCTGGGATGTGTGCAGAGCAGGGATAGTAGATATATTAGGCAAATGGATGTTAAATATGGAGCTGCCAGGCAGCAGGAAAAGAGAAGCTTATGGATGTAATGAAGGACGAGATGTAGAAGGCTGTGTGATAGAAGACGATGCAAGGGACCGGGAGCAACTGAAAGCAGAAGAACAAGAAAACTTGGTGAACAAGAACACTCTGCACCATGGGTACAAAAGCATAAGCCTAGGCTTTTTTGTTTTTCTACTTTTTGCTGCTATTTTTGCCTTTTTGTTTTCCTTTGTTGACCTGGCACTCTGCAGGTGAAAGCATTTCACGACTAAGACTGAAGCCTTATTCACACAAGTCTAATATTATTGTTTGAGACTTGTTGTATAACGCTTGTTGAGTGCTCAAGTAGAATAGCAAAGTGCTATAAAAGAACCAGTCCATTTACCGTTTATCTTGGGACCTCTATGTAATGATTGCAGAAGTCAACTGTGACCTGATTCAAAGTAAATGTTCCACAGCTAATAACATAACATACTTCATCAAACACAGATGTTCTGTGATAGTATAAGTCCACTAATAATCAGGATGTCACTGATTTCTTTGATATTTTCTATAAACAGCATTATGGATGCTCTGTTGGCAGTTGAATGAAAATAAATGAAAGGTAAAAGGCGAGCTTGAATCCATCAGAATAACAAAAGTCAGAAGCATGACTTGCTTGGCAGCATTTTGTAAAGAACTTGTTGCCTTTTTTTTTAACATGCTCGGCAGTTATGTGGCAGCTTATTAATATTAATATTAGTGCTGTCAATAGATTAAAAAAATTAACTAATTAATCTCACAATTTTCTCTAATTAATTGCGATTAATTGCAATTCCTTGATCGCCTGGCTAGCTGGCTTTTTCAACTTTATATTTAAGCTTGTAACAGACATTTATGCAATATAATGAAGTAAATGGAGAATAAACACAAAGAATGTGTGCTTAAATTCAAAGAGAATTTGAATAGTTTTAGCACAGGTTCTTTTTAAAACTTTTTAAAAACCTACATACTAATAGGTAAGTATACACTAATATATAATATATATATATGTTAGTTCTTTCAAACAATTACAATTTTTAATCTGACTCATCACAGGGTTACTGTGGATTAATTTTGAGTAATCACAATTAAATATCATTTTTTAATCTACGTTAATCACATTTCATTTTGCATGAGCAAACAGACTCAGAAAAAAAAGGGAAAATATATGCATTTAACATGTTTATTGAACATCTTGAACATTCATGTTAACAAAAAACTCTGTAAACACTCTCTCTCTGTCACGCTTGGGGAGGCACTTAAAGTCCTTGAAACGAGGAACCAAAGCTATGTAAAGCAGCGGTCCCCAACCCTTTTTTGCGCCACGGACTGGTTTATGCCCGACAATATTTTCACGGACCGGCCTTTAAGGTGTCGCGGATAAATACAACAAAATAAAACTAGTACCGGTGCGGGAAAAAAAGAAGTTTTATCCACAACACACGTGAAAAGACCCAGGAAAACCGAGATAACGATAAAAAAATAACGCTAAAAACCCTGAAAACCATACATTTCACACCCGAGCCTCAACTCTCGCGGCCCGGTACCAAACGACTCACGGAACGGTACCGTGAGGTAGACTTACTGAGTCCCCGATGCTCCGTGAGTGGTTTGTCGGAAGCTGGATGACGTGTTAGGCAAAGTCCTAGCAGCATCCCTGACTAACATATGCTTCGCGTCAATGTCATATTTTAAGCTGCAAGTGCTTCGGTGAAAAGAAAATTCCTTCTTGCACAATGTGATTGGTTCAGCTGGCCGTTACTTCCAGATCAACTGCCCATTTGCGCATGTGTGAAGGTAACTACTTGGACAAACTGCCCGAAATGCGTGGACAGAAATATTTCAGGGATTTTGAGTCATTCTGCACTCCAGATGCATTAATAGCGTTAAATTTTTTTTTATCGCATTAATCATGATGACAGCTTTAATAACGTGTTAATTTTGACAGCATTAATTAATATTAATATTAGGTCCCCAGGTGGTATCGAGAGACGTCAGTAAATCTGAGTGAAACACAGACTTTTCATGCCACGTGAATATGCAGCATAAAACGTAGATGTTGGGGGGTATTTTTAAAGGTCATACATAAAGTCCCTTGTTAACACCAATCCCATGTGAATAGGGCTTATTCCTCTGGAGGCAATAACAGCCCTGAACATAAAGCTAGACCAGTGGTGACAGTTTGATAGTGCTGAATTGAAAATGAATGTTTATGACTTTTTGAGAGTATGCCTGCATATTTGTCAGAAATCAAAAATGTTCTGCAGATATGCATTAAAGCAGGTACACAAACAAGAACAAAGAAATGGTATTTATATTGTAAAACCAGTTACTATTATTAACCACCTCGCCTTAAGGTGAAGAAACTGAGAATAACAACTACACTTCTTTCAGATTTTCCCTCATTATCTGTCTGGGGATACATGGTGAAAAGAATGAAAGCAAATGCATGTATTCAGTTTTGGGTTGTTGTTTTTTTTTTTTTTTTTTTTAAAGCTCTCTGATATTTTAATCTGCCATCTTCCCAGCAGGAGGATACTTTTCTTCAGGCCTCTTGTGAAATACTTGTCTCATGTTATTTAACTCTGTCCTACACTTCCTTACAGATAAAGTGGGCAGTGTGAGTGGAGATAGTGGGCATGGTTCCAGCCACACCGATGCTTATGATGAGCTCTTTCACACACCCAACGTGATGGATCTGGACCCCCTGGACAGTGATCAAGAGAAAACAGGAAATAAGGTGAGCTCTTTCGGTATTCCATTGTATAGATTACAGAAAGCATTAATCCAAACTGGGACTCTCTCCCTACCATTCAGTGCATGCAAATGACATGACTGTTAATTTTCTAAGAAAACTGATTTTCTGTGCTGTTGTGAAAACTTTGTGACACTGGGTTCATTTAGACATGCAGACTCAGATGTTTTATGCTGAAGGATTTACTGCTGCAAGATCAATAATCGACATATTATCACCCAGTCCTGAAAGCACTTGTTTTTTGGCAAGCAGTATTCATATTAATTCTAGAAATTTGCTTTAGTACGATATAAAAATAACACATTTTTAACTTGTTTATGCTGGCCCATTTATATGCATCTTGGGTGCACACATCCTTGCACCAGGGACACTGCAGTGAGAATAAGACTCTTTCTGAAAGGTCCATCAGCTCATTCCTGCCTGCTGTGTCACATCTGGCTAAAGCTCCTTTTTACGGCAGGAAATGTCCCAGTGCTCCTAACAGGCCGTCTGTTCTTGGTAGCCAAGACATGCATCTCAAGGTTTATTTTAAATTTACTCCTGTCTGAAAAAGCAGGTCAGTCGAATCTTCATGATGGGCCTTATTAATGCATTAAAAATCTACATTATTAACTAATCTCTAGATTTTTGAAAAAAAGGTTACTGCATTTGAAAAAGCTTATATAGTCAGTTTACACAGAATATCATGCTTATGTTGTGAAATTGAATCCAGTGATGCTGTATTCTGCTTTGTAACATTATTGACCGATTCTGTATTGTCTTTTGTAAATTGGAAATATCAAACAGTGAATTTAACAGGTTGGCACCTTTTCTGTCTCCAGGTTATAGACCTGTCCCAGTACAGTCCTACATACTTCGGTCCAGAACACGCCCAGGTTCTGTCCAGCCATCTCCTCCACTCCAGTTTGCCAGGATTAACTCGTATGGAGCAGATGTCTCTCATGGCACTGGCTGACACCATTGCTTCTACAAGCATAGACCTCAATGACAGCCAGGGCAAGAGCAAAGGTACTGCAAGGAAATGATAACATAAATACAGACTTTTCAGATGGGTAAAAATTTAGTAAATAAGCTCTGTTATCATTCTTTTTACCTCCAGGGGGAGAGACATTGGATGAGTGCGGTCTGAAGTTCTTGCTAGCTGTCAGACTTCACACTTTCCTCTCTACTTCGCTGCCTCCAGCCCACAGAGCACAACTACTGCGGCAAGGTACAGTGGTGTTGTTTCAAACTTTTTTATGTCAAATGTCCTTCAAAAATGATGCGAGGTCTTGATTTTGAGTCTTTTGTGAACTTCTGCTTTGCTGCTTGTAGTTTTATAGCCCTGTTATCACTGTAATTCCTGAATGGGCAGAAAAGTTATTATTGACATTTTTGTTTTTTACTGCGTTCTGTCACAGTAATGTCATCGCCCCTTGTAAAAATAGAGATTTATAATTTCCTTTTCCTCTCTTTGCAGGCTTGTCAACATGTCACTATGCCTGGGGTTTCCACTCTGAAGCTGAGGAAGAACTCCTGAACATGCTACCTGCAATGCAAAAGGGAGAGCCAACCTGGCCTGAGCTGCGCTCAATGGGTGTTGGCTGGTGGCTTCGCAGCACTAACAAGTTACGCAGATGCATTGAAAAGGTGAGGCGAACAAGTTAGCTGTCAGATCCCAAATGCTAATCCCTGAGCCAGTGCCACTTTTGTAAATTGACTTATTTGAAGTAGAAATTTTCAGACTATAGTTGGTTATAAATCTGCGTATTAAAGAGTTTGCTTTTTTAAAATATCTTACTAAAGATTTAATGATCAAATAGTTCATGGTCTGGTAATTTATGGGATCTACATGGTAATACATATTAGAAACTAGTTTGAAGATCATAAACACAAAATGGGAAACTATTTTTTGGTAATATCTTAATGGCTATTCCCATGAAAAAAAGAACAACGTACAGTGAACGATGTAACATCGGTTTTCGATTGTATTTTGCGGAGTGAACATTAACCAATAAATTGATTCAATTAATTTTTTTTATCTAGATTGCCTTTTCTTTCTTTCTTTTCTTCAAAAAAAAAGCATCCGTATAATTTAAGCGTGCACACTTAACAGCTCTGAAGGATGTCAAATAGTATGTTAGGCCTGTTTGCTTCCTCATGGGTGTTCAGTTTATAAGTGAAATACTCGCAGGTATATGGGAGTACAGTTGTGCTGAGGCTGCTCTAAACTGCAGCATACTGAGTTACTCCCTAAAATGACCCATAAATTTGCAACTTGTTCTGTGGATAATGCTGTGTGGTGTGCGGTGGGAGAGACTGAATGTACTTTTCCTTCTATTTTGTCAGGTTGCCAAGGCTTCTTTTCAGAGAAATAATGATCCTCTGGATGCAGCTATATTTTACCTTGCACTGAAAAAGAAGGCAGTGGTTTGGGGACTGTACAGGTAAATGAAACTGGCGTGATTTTTGCATATGAAATACACATACAGTTATCACATTTGTTACTAGATTTAACCAAGGCTAGCTATGTTAGAACGCTGAAGACCAGTGAATTTAATATTTCTGCTTTCAATCCCTAATCTCATTCTCCCCAGGTCTCAGAAGAATGCTAAAATGACAGAGTTTTTCCACAACAACTTCAGCGAAGACCGGTGGAGAAAAGCAGCATTGAAAAATGCCTTTTCTCTGCTGGGAAAGCAGCGGTTCCAGCATTCTGCAGCCTTCTTCCTTTTAGCCGGCTCCCTTAAGGATGCTGTGGAGGCAAGTGGAAAACAGACATAAAACAGTGTTTCCAAGAACCATCTTTTTTCCCTTCAACACCTCCGACGCATCTCAGCTCGCTAAACCTCAGTTAGAAACCTTACTGCAGTATGAGTTAAGTCAAGTGCTCCTCCTTTTCATTTGCAAACTGCCTGTAACTTAGTAAGCGTTGGGGTTTTTTTGTGTTGTTTTTTTTTTCCTCAACAGTTCATAGTCAAGGGCAATGTTTAATGATCTATTCAAAAGCAGAGAAACCACATTGCTCAAAAACAGAGCACACCAGCAGTATTTCTGTGGTGTTCTTTGTATTATTAAAACACCTCAATACATTTCCACTGTGGTGTCTTTGTCAAAAGCTTTTAGCACAATTCTCTGAAGCATTTTTGATGTTGGCAATTGACTCTTGGGTGTTGCTGTCGCTACTTCTTTTTGGGTGAATTATCAGTTGCATGTTATCTCATTCATAAACCAGCATCTCTGACCCCCTTTTTAGACTCTACTTAATGCCTCTTACATTATATTTGGAGAGTGCTGGTTAGTTAATGTGAAAACATGTGTTTGTTGTGAATAGTGGTTTGAAAGCTTGGCGTCAATCAGTGCGAGCCACAGAAATGTCCAGAAAGCTGCTCCTGGTCATGTCGATTGTTTAACCTTTAATTTGTCAAGGTTATTTCTGTTTAGTGAGTCCCTGAAGCAGTGGGTCACATTATTTCATCTGCATGAGTAACTGAAAGCCCTTTAAGCATTTTATGGAAATAAGCACCACTCAGGCAAAGGGCTATCATTGACTTTGCTCAAGTCTGTCTGACTGGGAGGTAGTCTCATTGATATGCACCTCACACCTTCCCAGTTGGGAGCAACCACAACAACTTGAACTAGTCACTCAGTTTTTGCTGTGAGCACAGGCTTTTGTTGTTTGCATTTTTGGCCCTTTCCTTTCCATTTTGACAGGTAAACAACAGTTTCAGATGATCAACACATACCAAGTCATATGTATTATTTATCTGCTCTACCTCACTCAGTCTTGCCAGTAACAGAATCCACTGCTAAAAAATACCTGGCTTCTTTGTCGTCCTCTAGGTGTGTATAGAGAAAATGCAGGACCTCCAGCTAGCGTTGGTGATCTCAAGGTTGTATGAGTTTGAGTTTGAGACGGCATCCACCTACAAAAAGATCCTCCAGAGACATGTTTTAGGACAAGACAAACAGGTGTGCAGACACCAAAAGTTGTTTTTTCAGTTTTAAGTGTATAATTTGAGCAAAATATCAAATGTTTGAATCCATAACATGAAAAAACGCAAGATGAGCCGTTGTAATTAGTTCATGAATTTCAGATTCCGGCACACCAGGACCCATTTCTGCGGAGCATGGCTTACTGGGTCCTGGAGGACTACAGCAAAGCCTTGGATACTCTACTTGAACGAAAAGCTAACATTGCCAGATCTGGGTCTGCTGAGAACCGATATGACACTGGTAGGTCTGCTGTGCTATTTATGTTCTTTAACTAGAAAAATTCCATAAAAATATATATTTGTAACAATAGATCTGTTACACTTGGTTTCACTGTCTGATTCACATTACTACAATCTTTTCTTTTTTTTAAGCTAATTAAGAAACACAAATTGTACATAAGTATGAGAAGAATCAAGAAAATAGAGCATAGTGAAAATTTAGGTTCATACACATACCATCATTTCTGACCACATTTGTTTTAATAGCTGTCTACAGTGAACTTTAGCTTTTCTAAATGGAGTTTCTCAGATAAATGTAAGTATAATATAGGAATGCAATCCAGTTTTCTGGTTTTTATCTTACCACTCCTTTAAAATATTAAGAGAACAGTTGTTTCAAGGGCCATTTTATTTATGAATGGAAAAATGTAATTCAGCCAGAATCTGCCTGTCAAAAGATTCCTTTGTAAATTTCTGTTTGATATAGCCTTTGTTGTCAGAATATCAAAGGGCTGTCCAATATAGATTGTCAGATAATAACACGAGGTAGACTGAAAGTGCTGCAGATTGTAATACACACTAAGGTTAAGTCCTCATTCACAACCTTGCAACTATTTTTGGTTCGTTAAGTGAGCTGAAATTGCACAAGGAACCTTCTGACCACAGAGCTCAATTTATTAAAAGAAATTATAACCAGCATGAATTATGAATGGATGAAGAAATGAACTTAAAGTGAACCTCACTTTGACTTAAGGGCCCAACCAGTCCCACATTAAAATGCTGTGACATGTGGTTGGTAAATGATGCTTCTCAGAGCATGCTTAGTATGGTTCTAGCAAAGGTAACACAGCTTATAAAAACTGCAAAACGGTTCTTTAACTCTGTAGACATTTCTGCTGCCAGGTACTCAGACATTTTTATACCTCAATGAAAATGAGTGAACATGATGCTTCACCTCTAATTTAACTGTCAGTTTTTGAGCTTCCATCTACATCAAATCAAAATGTATTTATATAGCACATATTAAAACAACAATGTTGACCATAGTGCTTCACAATCAGTAAAAGCACGAGACAATTAAAACAAACAATAAAACAGGACAACAAACAATAGGCAACAACACAACAAGCTAGAACAGCCAACTAGTTAGAATCAAAAGCCAAAGTAAAAAGTTTTAAGACGTGATTTAAAAGACTGGATAGACTCGGCAGCAGTACGATTATGAACAGGGAGGTTATTACAGAGTTTAGGTGCCACGGTGGCAAAGGCCCGGTCACCTCTCGACTTCAGTCGAGACCTAGGTTGTGCTAGGAGCATGTGATTGGACGATCTAAGTGCTCTGCTGGGATTGTATAAGTCGAGTAGTTCAGAAAGATAGCTGGGCGCTAAATTATTCAGAATTTTAAAAGTGAACAAAAGAATTTTAAAATCTATGCGATATTTAAAAGGGAGCCAATGTAATTTGGCTAAAATTGGAGTTATGCGTTCATAGATTCTCGTACCTGTTAAAAGACACACAGCTGCATTTTGAATTAACTGAAGCTGGTAAAGAGAAGAGTGTTGGAGGCTCAAGTAAAGGGAGTTACAGTAGTCCAATCTGGATATGATAAATGCGTGGGCAAGCTTTTCAAGGTCCTTTAAAGGAAGGAATGGCTTTGCTTTAGATATCTGACGCAATTGGGAAAAGCTGTTTTTTACCACAGTGGAGACCTGTTTCTCAAGTTTAAAAGAGCCATCCAGAAACACTCCAAGGTTTCTTACAGTGAGCGAGAGATGGCTAGCGAGAGGGCCTAGGGAATCAGCTAACTGGTCTAGCAGAGTGTGACTACCAAAGACTTATGATTTCGGTCTTATTCTCGTTCAATGTAAGAAAATTATGCGATAGCCACATTTTAACTTGATGCAAACAGTTGAACAGAGGTTGCAAAGAAGCAGACCCATCGGATTTCAAAGGTGAATAAATCTGGATATCATCAGCATAACAGTGAAAGGAGATGTTGTATTTTCTAAAAATTAATCCCAAGGGCAACATGCACAAAGAGAAAAGAGCAGGACCGAGCACGGACCCTTGAGGCACACCACAATAAATAGGGGCAGAAGCCGAGGAGTGTTGCCCCATAGCAACAGAGAACGACCTCTCTGAGAGGTAGGATTTAAACCAAGATAAAACCGTACCTTTGAGACCAACAACATGTTCCAATCTTGATAGAAGAATGTTGTGGTTAACAGTGTCAAAAGCAGCAGTCAAGTCTAGTAAAACTAAAACCACGGAATAGCCAGAGTCAACGGTTAAAAGAAGATCATTAAAAACTCTAAGTAAGGCTGTCTCTGTGCTGTGGCGAGGTTTAAAACCAGACTGAAACTTTTCATTAATTACCATTTGCATCTAAAAAGGTCTGAAGTTGTTTTAGAACTACCTTTTCCAATATTTTGGAAATAAAACGGAGTTTGGAGATCGGCCTGTAGTTAGTGAGACCATTAGGGTCAAGATTTTTCTTTTTCATAATAGGTTGCACAACAGCTTAAAGACAGACGGTACACAACCTGATGACAATGATGCATTCAGCAGAGATAAGATACAAGGACCAATAACATGTAAAGCTTCCTTAAAGAAACGAGAAGGAAGAATATCATGCGGGGAACCAGAGATTTTGAGATGATCAATTATATCTTTTAAAGCAGAATAAGACACTGGCTCAAACTGTTGAAAGACAGTCAAGCATTCAGAGGCTGGAACTGGGTCTAAAACTGATGATGAATGAGATGGATGAGAAGCCCTTAGAGCTGAGATTTTTTCAGAGAAATACTTTAAGAATGTATCACAAAGAGCAGGGGAGGCATCCCTATAAGTGGTAGTGCGAGGGTTTATCACAGAGTTAAAAGTATTAAAAAAGGCTCGGGGGTTGTGGCTATTAGTCATAATAATGCTAGACAAAAAGGCAGGTTTGGCAGCTTCAACAGACTTTTGATACTTAGATAAACAATTATGGAGGATGTCCAGAGAGACATGGAGTTTGTCTTTCCTCCATTTTCTTTCAGCACGACGACATTCACGCCTAAGGGCGCGAGTAGTATCATTTAGCCAGGGTTGTGAGGATTTGGCACGTTTAATCCTCAGAGGTGCCACAGAGTTAAGTATGTCAGCGCATGTAGTATAAAAGAGGTTAGCAAGCTCATCCGCTGATAAAACCCCATTACAGTTAGCATCAGAGAGGGGAGAGTCAAGGAAAGCATCCGTGACGTGAGCGATTGACTGGGAGTTAATAGTGCGCGTTTGCCACACAGGACCATCACTGTTCAAATTCACATCGCTACAGTATTAAATAAAACTGGGAAGTGATCAGAAATCCTTGCCGTGAACACTGGTGCCATCTTGTATTTGCATTCGAGTGACAGGATAAGGTAGTTTTGTCAGTCATTAGTTCTCTCATAAGTGCATACCTGAAGTTGTCTGAAGCTTTGGCAGTGATTCAGTTAGGTCAGGTATAGTTGTATTTTGTTTTCCTCTAATATCACAGCTTGTCTTTGCAGGTATTGTTGCTAGGACTCGCCAAAGAAATAGATGAAACCGTTTTGTTTAACTTTCTGTCTGTGGCAGGTACCTCTTCTGTGTCGGCTTGTAACCCTGAGGTTTTCAACTTTTACACCTACCTGCGTACTCACCCACTCCTCCTTCGCCGGCATTTTGGCTCATCAAACAAGGCAAAAGTTGGTCTGACTGCTGAGGTTCGCAGCGCTGACTCCATCAGCCTGGATGAGAGAAGACTGTTTTTCACAGCTGCATATGCACATTTGCATGCAGGGTGCCCTATGCTTGCACTCGAAGTCCTCTCCAAGATGCCCAAAGTCCGCAAGCATTCTAGACCCCAGGATGATACAGGCAACACTGCTGAGCTCAGTGTTGGGAGTAGGAACGGACAAGCATCGGACCCAGATTGGTCTCAGTCAGCTCTGAATGGCTACGAGTCAGATGGCAACAGCTTATCAAACAGCCGGTCGGATTCAGTGTTAAGTTTCGATTGGAGCCAGCCGTCAGTGGTAGTTCCAGATGAGCCCCTAGAGCTGAAATGGGATAGCGACAAAGATGATGAAGAAAATGATGAGGATGAAGAAGAAACTAAAAATGGCAAGAGTGGTAGTGTGTTCCACGAACCAGTATCTCTGGTTGAGGAGAGCGAGGACAGCAATGATTACATTGAACCGTCTGATGATATCCTGGTGACTCAACTGAAATTTGCAGCGTGCTTGAAGATTATGACCAATGAGCTCCGGACACTGTCAACAGGGTACGAACTGGATGGAGGAAAGCTACGTTACCAGCTCTGCCTGTGGTTAGAAAGAGAGGTACTGACATACACATATTTAAACAGCTTTGCAAACTTTGAGGTCAAATTTCATTTTTCATTTTTTTTTTTTTTTTATGTATTTATTCATTCATTTGTGTTATATAACAAGTCTTTCTGCAGACTTGAAGCCACGCAATAAAACTTTTGTATTTTACATAATGCCCACACATCTCCTTCTTGCCTTTATGATTATTGAGCATCTTGTCTGTGTGCATATAAATGTTACATTTCATGGATGAGGAGCGCCTTGTTGATTAATTGATTTTTAAGATCGGATTCTGTTTTGTTTTTGTTTCTTTTCCCCTCAGGTGGGGGCTCTCCAGCATTGCTGCAGCTATAAGCGTTGCCTGCCAGAACTGTCAGTCCAGGGTGATGTCCCTGTTTCTGGGTTAGTGGAGGAGGAGCAGGTGGGTGTTGATAGCTGGCTGCTTGCTATATTAAAATTAAAACAGCAACGATATCTAATGACGTACTTTGAAGGAATATTATCTCTGTTTGTCAGACATGCATACCCAATTATATATACTTACCCTTGCACAATGCACCTACTGTGTGTTTACAAATTACTTTAGAAAACCCTTTTTTTTTTTCTTTTTTTTTCTCTATTGTTGATAGACCACGTTAATATATACCATTTCAAAGCATGCTGCTTTTTGTTTGTGCCCTACCCAGGTGGGTTGATTTACAGAAAGGCTGAATGACTGTCTATAAAACTAATGAAGTCTGAATGTTTTTGCCAGCCTGGGAGCCCCCGTGGTGACAGCCACAGGAGCAGGAGACACTGGCTGCAGAGTAACCAGCCCTTACTGAGGATGTTTCTGAGTTACTGCAGCTTGCACGGCTCACACGGAGGAGGTCTGGCCTCTGTACGCATGGAGCTCATACTGCTGCTTCAAGAATCTCACCAGGTAATTAAAATGGCAACTTTTCTTTCAGTTGGAGCTGTTTTGTCAGTGAATGAATGAACAATAGTAATATTGTTTTTTTTGGGGGGGGGATTTGATATGAAATGTTTAGTTGATTACAACATAATTATAATTCAGGTGATTCAGAGGAAGATTTTCTCATGCTTTTCTCTTTGATTTTGCGTTTATCAGCATGTTTAGAATTAAACATGAAACAGTTTTTTGCTCATTGATTACTAGTGTTGGTCTTCATGGATTTAAAAGTGACAAAAGTGATAGCTTTAAAGTTTTCTAACACTGCCATGTTTCTTAGTTTGTAGTTTTGGTTTGGTTTTTCAAAGGGGCTTCTTGCAGTAATTTATAGTCTTATTAATTGAGTCTTAAGCAACAAGTCAAGAATAATTAATTATGACTGTGCTCTCTTTATGGCCACTCTGTTGTCTTACAATACTTGAATACTGCGTCATATTTAAAGCAGGTCTTTTTCACTACAGACAGTGAAGTATTCTGGGCAGTATAATCCGCCCAGAGTTTCCACTTAATTTAACTGAAGCATATTCTCTTTGAAGGGAATGATACTGGGCAGATGAGTCAAAGAGTACACATGATAGACGGAACATGAAGCCATCTGAATAGCTTGTGTTAGCACACACCACCACGCGCATGCACACACCTCGTTGTTGTGCCCAGGCAACTGTCTGCACACTGCCAGCAATAGGCTGACAGGCTGTACTGATTCCTGGAGCTCCTAAGGGAGGGTCGTGCCTCAGGCTGGCGATTAGAGAGTAAAATTTTAGGAGGTAAACAATTCAATGAGCCAACATGGGAACCGTGCTATTAAATGTTAGCACAAGTGATGATTTGAGATAAAATTGGATTATTTTGTACAAGCTCTGCTCCCATGGTTGTCAAATTTAAACTTTGGTGTCAAGGAAATTTTTGCATTTTTGCTTTTGCCTTGACTTCAGTCAGGGTGCAGAGCTTCTGTTAAGATGGTGACAGCTGAATGTGATTCATCAAGAGTGACGAACATAAGTCTGTGGTATTCTTACACACAGAGTCATATTCAGGAATTTGGTAGATACATAAAGAACCAGACATCCCTCCAGTGCCAAAGCTTTCTTTTTTTGCTCATTAACTGTCATTCACACAAAATGTATGTAGAAATCATGTATGACATTTACACGAATTGGCTCATCTTGTCATTATAGCTACAGAAAAGGCTGTGCTGTCAAAGGTTCAAAGCAGCTCCCCTCTGTTCCTTGTTCTTTTAGCGAGGTGTCTTTCTTTCTTCATTCTAAAGAAAGAAATAAGAAAGTAGAATCCATCTACATTTTCTTAGTTTGCTAAGTTTACTGTTGTGTAACCTTAGTTTGTGTCCTTGTGCATAGGTGTGGGGGTTTGTATTTACTATGATAGACATCTACAGATGTACCATAATGATTTGACACTCATCTATGACATTTGTACCCAGGATGACTTCATCCAATCTGTGGTGACGGTGACCTCACAGCCCACCTCCATCCCTCTTTTGATGGCTTGTACAACCAATGTAAAGACAGTGGTGGCCAATCCACTTGTCTATTTGACCAACCTGACTCACGACATCCTGCAAACCATCAGTGCACTCGATTCTCCTCCACATCCAGATGTTGTTACCAACGAGGTGAGACAATTAATTTCTTCCTTATCCAGATAATTAAGAGTTGATTTTGTTGTGTTATGTCTGTAGGTTTATATACTGCATACTGTTGTGGACATATGCTTTTTATTTGGATTATGTGTGTGCCAAACCGTTGAAAGATGGAGAGACGTTGCATTCAAATAATATTAAAAACTGTAGTGAGCAGTTTGTGTTTTTGCACCAACATATGTGCACAGTAGAGGTTTGCAACAGTTTCAACTGTGTAGTTTTCTTGGCATCCATGAAGTTTATTAGTAGGGCTGCACCGAATCCTGTGAAAACCTCTATACGACACTCTTCTCGCTCACATTGCTTCTGTTTCTTTGGGGTTTATGGTCATTTGTTGATACATAGCTCTCTTAAGGTCCCTCCACAGCATTTCAGGCAGCCTGGTCAGTCTAGACTAGACTGGGCCAAAGCAACACCTTGATTCTTTTCTTTTTCTGCTGTGTTAGGGGTCACTGTTCTGACATGGTCCAGTATGGATTGAAGCTTAAGCTGTCCGACAGATGCACTCTAGAAAAATATGGTATTTAAAAGAGGTCATGGTAGACTAAATGACTGAGATCCTGTAGCTGCAAAATAAGCTAAGCTCACCTCCTATCCACTGTCATACGTATCACCTGGTATGAGGTGCTTGTTTTTTATTTGGGGGGGGGCTTTTCCAAACATGTTGCCATGCGTTATGCTAGACATCTCCACTTTTGGTCTCATCTGTCTAATGGACATTGTTGCAGAAGTCTTGTGGTTTGTTTAGATGTAATTTTGCAAACCTGAGCCATGCTGCCATGTTCTTTTTAGAGCGAAAAGGCTTTGTGCTGGCAACCCTTCTAAACAAGCCATAGTTGTTCAGTCCTTTTCTAATTGCACTGACATGAACTTTAACATTTAACATGCTAACTGAGGCCTGTAGGGTCTGAGGTGTAGCTCTTGGGATTTCTTTGTTTTACAATTTCTCTGAGCATTGCACAGTCTGATATTGGGGTGAATTTGCTGGGACATCCTCTCCTGGGAAGAATGTGGCATTGTGTTAACACACACCTGAATGCGCCAGACCAGCAAACACTTCTGCTTTTATAGAGGTGCTCACACTTGCTAATGATCAAGTGTTGCACCTGTCTGCTATTTGCCCTCTCAGTTCCTCTAAATGTACATAGTTTTTCAGAGAACCGCAGTCTTGTGAAATCTTGTATATTGATCTTTTATATACAGTATATGAGACTGAGCTGTAAATAAACCTATAAATGTCAGGAGACTTTGCAATACGTAACATAAGAATAACCTGGGGTAGTAAGGCAAATGTTAGGCAGTTTTAATCAGAATTGATGTTAATAGATGGTGTGTGTGTGTGTGTGTGTGTGTGTGTGTGTGTGTGTGTGTGTGTGTGTGTCTCTCTCTCTCTCCATGAGTGCTAATTGCTGCCTTATCATTAAACTTGTTTCTAGAGAGATTTTGGTTCATTTTGCAATATTTTGAGTCAGAATATATTTGCTATGCTGCATATAGGAGGCTGTTTGCACATGAAGCATTTGTGTTTGGGGAAATGAAAAGGAATGTGTTTTTGTATTCAACAGATGAATGTGTCAGTCACTTGTCTTTTAGCTGTTATTTGCTCTTGATCAGATTTCTGGGAACTATGCGTTGATTGAAAACCAAACTTTAAGTGTAGCTTAATTATTGAACTCTCATGCTAATTAATGTTTTATTTTGTTGTTGTTTTTTCATTGCTTCTTATTTCAGATCTATGTGATGCACACACTGGCAGCCTCCTTGTCTGCCTGTATATATCAGTGTTTGTGTGATGGACAAACATACAGGTAAGTGTTGCAAGAACTTTATTTCCTCATATATTTATTTGCTCTTGAGCATTTGCTAAATACACCCACTTTACTATACTTTTTAGACTTTTAATCCCTAACCTGTCATGTTACAGATACTATCCATCAAGGTATCATGAGTACATGAGTAGCTTTATACTAAACTGAAATGCACCAGGGCAATTTGGAAAAACTCTTACATAACCTGACCCAAAAGGGTTGGAGCTCATTGTGGGTATCCACTGGGCTGCATCTCTGAGCAAAAGTCTTGAATTCTTTATGTATTCAAGCAAAGCTAATTACACATTTCTGTTCATTTTCCATCACATTCACATTGAATATTAAGACAAATTATTAATCTGTCATAACTACTGTTATTATATGTCCCTGGTGGTTCAATTAAAGCCAAAATGCTGCCAATAATAATGCACATTTGTGTCCTCTGGTTCACCCTGTATATGTGTTAGTGTTTTTAGGCTTATTGGAGCAGAATAATAAGAAATAATGGGGACAGGACCTGACTGCTGGTAACCAAGCATACTTTATAATGGGAGCGTAATGCAGTCATACAGCCAAACACTATACATGTAATAGCAATGTAGAAACTGCTGTTCAAGATCATCTAAGCATATTCTTTGTTTCAGATTTGCACTTTTTTTTGGGAGGGGTGAAATAAAGATGTGTTGGACGTTTACCACACAGAAGTATGACAGTTACTTGTCTGTTTTGATCATGTTGAGAATGAATTATAAAAGCTGCAGGGCTGCTGTTTGTCATTCTTATTGTAAATACTTAATTAGATTCTTGGTTTTGACAGATGGGAGGAACATTGTTTATTTAAGACTCTTATCTACCATAACTCCCAATCACTCTGACAACAACCCAGAAGGATTTAAGCTTAGAATGGATGAGTGTGTTTTTATTTATAACATTTTTTTTAATGACCCATTTGGCTTACAGCCCTGTTGCTATGTGAGTTCCTTTTTTTCTTTTTTTCTTTTTAAAATAATGTAGCAAATTTTATTAACTAGTGCTTCACCAGACTGGGACCTGAGTCACAGTGCCGTGACTGCAGAGAGACTTGCTCGTGTGTCATGTATCAGAAAAGATGAAGATTCATTTTTAAACTGAGAGCAAACTTTCATTATTCTTTCAGAGCAAGCTGTCCGACCTCACTATTTCAAAGTTAACACGACTCTAAGTGATGTGATTAAATGAGCACATGGTTTGGCATCTTTCTCACTAAATACTTTAAACGC
>NW_005187514.1:1478263-1514799 GCF_000239375.1 Pundamilia nyererei | reverse complement strand
CACACACACACACACACACACACACACACACACACACACACAGCCATCTATCCCATGCTGTTCTGAGTTAAATAGTGTAACTAAATTTGCAAGGCAATTTCTAATTTAACACTATCTTTGTTATGGTAATTATAATATAAAAATCTCCCGTTGTGCCGCTGCAGAGGTTTGATGAAGCGCTTTTTCCTCTTGAGCATCTGAGCAAGTGTGTGAATTTTTCAAAAGGTATTTTGAGGATGTAGGTTGCGGGGGTTGAGTGTTGCAAGGTTGACAGGGTTTTAATTCTTTTCCTTCCTACCAGTGATTTTGTTATCTTCAGTCTAATTTGGTTAGGAAATCAGCCAAGAGGTGTATCAAAATGAAGCCTAAACATACGTGAGGTTACAATACCTGCACAGTTGCAGCATGTGTGGCTTTATGAATAAAGTTTGTTGTGAAAAGATGTCTTCAGAGTTGTGACTTGCCGCTCCTTCTGAATGACGTTTCCTTTGACTTTTGAATTCTGTTTGAAGTGGAGGCAATTGGTTTTTTTTGTAGGAGCTTAAAGGGGGACTTATTGGATGTTAGAAACTTAATAGACTCCCTGGTGACTTGAGCATTCCATATTCTCTATAAAGATTTCCTCTCTAACCGTCCAAGGATTTTTGTATGTTCGAAAGCCACTTGATGTGAGAACTCGGGCACTGATGTTTTCTTTATTACGTAGCGTTTCTTCTCTATCACCAAACAGCATATATAGGCAGCTAACCTGAGATGCAGCCCATTAGTATTTCATGTCCTGACAGAACAGAGCTCAAAAGTGGTGTCTCTTAGAAACAACATCCTAGAATTGGGAACAGAGTAAAACATTTTAGCATTATATATTTACACCGCCTACCCCTTCCTTTCTTCACTTTTCTGTACAGCTTTTCATGTTTAATATAAATGTTTGGCTTCGCAATCTCATACTTTGCGGGGTCGATTTCTTGTTTCTGTTTCTCCCACAGCCACGTGAACCATTTCACTGGGACTGTGTACCAGAGTGTTTTGCTGTCTCAGAAGCAGCCTCTCAAAGCTATAAGCATGGATGAGTCTGTTCAGCCCAACACTTCTCCTGCACAGTGGCCAGGTAAATCAATCAAAACAAACTTTTCACACCGAAGCATATTTTGGTTGTTTTCAGTAAACAAGAACAGTAAACAAGTCTTTACCAGCTCACCCTTCCTGTTTGTGACACACTGCAATAAATCTTGTTATCGGTATGCTGTTTTATTTCTGCGTCCCACCAACATGTCATATGTTACACACATGGTTATGTTTTAATGCTTTTGTCTGAATAATTCACTTTAGCTACCTTCGCCACAGGTATAAAGTACAGATTAGTTGATCTGATTAGATTTTCAAGTACTTTCCTGCATTAATTTGCTTTTAAATGAGGAAAGATTGAGATTTTTTTAATTAATTAATTAATTTCGATAATGAAACTGCTTTTAAGCTACAAATCTGTGCAAATTAATTAGCTAATGGACTAAGAACACAGACTGTGAGCCTGAAAACTCAAGAACGAAACATTGCATAAATGTCTTAATATCACGGGTCTTCCATACATAGGGGATTTGATGGGATTGTGGTGTTTCCTACTGCACAAGTTTCTAAATTAGTAAGATAAAAACTTTTTCTAAACTTCTCTATGAACTCTTAATTATGAACACTATTAATATTGTGACCATGCATGGCACACAACATAAATATTGCCTTATATGAATATCATGAGAAGACATAAGACACAAGGCAATATTTAAGTTGTGGGCTATGCTATGATACGCTGTATTTATTTCCTTGTGTCACGGGAAGACAGAGTCAATGTTCCTTTTGTTAAAATGGCTCGATTTACTGAAGTGCACTGAATTGTTATGCACTGTAATATTTAAACTGATCAAAGAGTAAGGATTTTGGGTTAAACTACTAGGATCATTTTTTGACGTTTTTTTTCTTAAGCTGTGTTGCAGATAAGGTAAATGCGCACACACACACACACACACACACACTACATCTGCAGGAGCTGTTCAGCCATCAAAACCCATGTCATGAAGCTCCCAGCTCCCAGTTTTTGTTCTGATATTAATGGAGGAGGGGATTTGGAACCAGCGGAGCGTTGGCAACTTTCACACATAATGCACCTCAGCACTCAGCAGCCTCGCTCTGTAGCTTTACATGGTCTGCACTGGCAGAGTTGCTGTGGTTCCTAAACGCTTCCACTTTGCAGTCAGACAACTTTCTGTTGATTGTGAAATATTTAGGACGGCAAGAAATTTCATGGACTTGTTGCAACAGTGGCATCCTGTTACAGTACCACACTCAAATTCCCTGAGTTCTTACGAAAGACCCTTTTTCCTTTTCTTTCCTTCTTTTTTTTAACAAATGCATGGCTAGGTGCTTGATTTATTACATCTGTCCCAGTGAGACTAAAAACTAAAGACAAAGATTAAGAGGTGTGGCCTAATACATTTGTCCATGTACTGTATATGATGTCACCAGACTCATTTAAAACTTTAAATGTATTACTTACTTTTTAGTATACTTCTATTTTCCATGAAATGTTTCTTAAAATACAAAAAAGATTGCTGTCTGTGGGGCTCAATGTTTTACTCAACAATTAGCAAATGTAGTTTTTTAGTCTATATTCAGATTCTGCTGTCTAAATATCTGTTTTTCTTTTTTTCTCTTTTTTTCCCCCCGCTGTCCTTTACTCGTTCCTCTCACCAGGTATCGCCTCTCTGATTCGTCTGTTGAGCTCAGCAGGTGAGGAAAGCCAGCCAGGCTTAGCTGTGCTGCTGTGTGAGATCCTGACTGCTGTCTTCCTCAGTCTGTTTGTTCACGGCATGGCCACTCACTCCTGCAACGAGCTGTTTCGCATCATGGCACACCCACTCAACAGCAAGCTTTGGGTGACAGTGTTTGGAGGAGGCGCTCGAATCCCTGTCATCGAAAAACTCAGCAGTCCAACAAGGACGCCCCCACCAGGTGATTCATTTGGAGGATGTAGTTTCCTTTGTGACACTGGTGTGTTCTTCTGAAGGTGACCTTGTAACTATAAACCACTTTACTCCTGTTAAATTAATTGGACTGTTAGCGTAGTGATATCCACCAACTTATTTGTGTGGGTGTGGGTTGCCTTAGTGCTTGCTACTGTTTGGTAGACCTGATATAAAGTTACTGTAAATATTTGGAAAAAATCTAGGCGCTTTTTTATAATGAGCAAAAGGCACAATCAGAAGCATTTTAATGGCAGCTTGAAAGGGCGATTTAACACACTCTTAACTTTCTCTCAACACTCCAGCCTCACCAAGTGGCACAGACAGGAAGTCCAAACGATTCAGGCTTCTCTCATCACGTAGCGTATCCAAGGAAGAGTCTGGGATAGAGAGGGAGGGACCATTGAGTCCAAAGCACCATGTCCCTGTTGTGGAACAGGAAGCTCCCTCTATCTTTAAAGAACAGTTCGTCCCTCCAGAGCTCAGCATTTGGGATTACTTCATCGCAAAGGTAATCCAAATATTAGTAACAGTGGTTAAGAAGTGGTTTTAAAACATAAGCCTGCATATCTGCTCTCATTTCTGTTGGGATTTTGTTGCATCTTCAGCCTGTATAATGATAGAATGACTTTTTAATATAACTTCAATTTAACATCCTCTATAATACATTTAATTTTGTAAGTTGTCTCTTCTTTCCTTATACGGTTTTGTCGTTGATCTAAACAATTTTGTTTGTCTGTCTATTTTCTTGCATTCAAGCCTTCACTACCACCGTCAGAAAACAGAGTTGATTATGACTCCGAGGCGAGCCAGGGAAGCGAAGATGAAGACGACGACGACGACGATGAATATGATGATGTGTTTGATCCCAACTCACCGCAAAGGGAGCATTCAAACCACAATTCGTACAGGTATTGGCACAGCACTGAGTGCATATTTCTCCAGTCAGTGACTCATTTTTGAGCTGCCAAGATTTAACCTGAAGCTCTTTACAGCTGCTTGTCTTTTATTTGTTTGTGCTGCCTCTAAATTTTTCTCCACTCTATCTGAATAAACCTAAATGTAATTTTTTAAAGACTCTATTTCGGTTCTAAACTGGTTTCTTCTCCTTTTAAGTTGGTGTTTGATGCGGCTGGCCATGGTTCAGCTGGTGTTGGCCAATCTCAAGTCTTTCTACCTTACGGCAGGATATGATTTGTTAGGTAAACACTAAAATATACGCCAGCCCCTCGGATGTACATCCAGGATGTAAAGAAGCACTGTCCTATTTCTTACTGCTTGTCTCAGCTAGTCTTATTGTCTTCTTTTTAACCACAGACCTGCCTGTGGCCTCTCCTTTGTGTCATGCTGTGCTGAAGACGCTGCAGCGGTGGGAGCAGGTGCTGCAGAAAAGGCTGGAGATCTTCGGGGGCCCCCCTTCCAAGTATATCTCCACCCACCTCCATGATGAAATTGCCACACCTGGCCCCGCCCTCCTCAGGCACAAAACCCTGTTTGAAGCATCAAATACCCCTTTCAGGTATTGAATCAGATTATTATTATTATTTTTTTTTTAACTTTTTTTTTGTCTTGTGGTTTGTTTATTTATTCATTTTTTTTCTCTTGTGTATCCACAGAGGTCCTCAGTCAATGCTTTGCATTTTCCCCATGTTTATTTCCACAAACCTGTTTATGTCAGTACTTCTTCATATATTTGTTATTTATTTTGGCATGTAAGTGAGGTGGCAGTGATTCAGTTTGTGGCCTGGGGTAAAGTTTTCATCTACAGCAAAGTAAACACATCAGCAAAAAAAAACAAAAAACAATATTCCCTGCTTGTGCATGCAGCTTAAGAGGAAAGTGCCCAACTGTCCCTGAATTGTTTACATTCAAATTCAGGCTATGACTCACAATGAACAGCAAGTACACCTCTGTGTACTGCTGATGTATACTGCTAATTAAAACACTGTCTTTAACAGCGTCCACATGAGTGGAGAAAATTCCGATTGGCAGTTCTAATAAATTCATTTGCAGAGTTCTTAGTGGACTCATGACTTACACAATTTGCATACTGATGGAGAAAATGAAGAAATACATCGGTTAATTTGGTTTGGGGAAAATGCTAAATGAAAATTTGTATTAAAGGTATTATTAATAATATTTAAAAGTGAAAGTAAAACAAAAGAAAGGAAACGGCTAACCTAATAATCCATAAATAAATAAATGTGGATAATTAATGGATCCAAGTCATCCTCCCTGCCACTTAGTGGACATCCAGCTGCAACAGTTTTGCTAACATCTGCTTCAGAACAGCAGACAGACAGAAGGATAAAGACATATTAATTACTGTCTGTTATTTACTTTTTTCCTGTTTAACTGGCTACTGTAAGATAGTAAAATTACAAAAATTGGGATTTTACTAACTCAAATATCTCTTATCTTTAATAAATTGTGGGGTAAATAGAAAAATATTCAGTAAATTCAAACAAATCAGTTTTTCTCACTTTTTTAGACCACCATTTTATCCATGTGCAGACTGACCCCGTTGGATACCACAGTAACATAGTCCATGGATTTACTGTTCTTTGAACAACATCATTCGTGATTTGTGATGTTAAATGCACATTACTGTTGACGATGTTCCTTTCAGGTCCAGCCACCACTCGGCGCTGCCAGTCAAACGTTTATGGCACTTTTTGGTGAAGCAGGAAGAAGTGCAGGAGACCTTTATCAGAAATATATTCACCAAGAAACCGGGCACACATCAGGTATTTACATCCTATCCCCCTGCTGCATGATTGCGTTGCTGGCACATTGTAATCATAGTCACTGAATAACACATTAACTATTTTGATATGATAACAAAATGCATCATTCCCAAGCTAAACTGCATTATTATTGCTTTTACATCCTTGTTATACTGTTTTTGTTTTGCATGCCAGCCTTTTTTTTTTTTATTATTACTGCCTCCAGTTGCATTATTTTCATTCAAATAATTCCACCTTTTTTGATTAACAGCACAATAATTGAGTCTCTGTATGTGTTTGCATGGCTTGCCACTGGTGGTGGTTGCACTTGTGTGTGTGTGTGTCTGTGTGTCCACCCT
The DNA here is from genome assembly GCF_000239375.1 of Pundamilia nyererei. Taxonomy (NCBI): domain Eukaryota; kingdom Metazoa; phylum Chordata; class Actinopteri; order Cichliformes; family Cichlidae; genus Pundamilia; species Pundamilia nyererei. Next base: position 1,508,700 of record NW_005187514.1, on the reverse strand, counting down.
GTGCTGCTTCCCCTGTCATTAAAGTCGGTTGAGGACCAGACTGACAATATGAAATGTTCAGGGATGGACGAGACAGGAAACAATCAGGTACTGTTTCTGATGAATTTTTGCTCATGATGTTGCAGTGGGATGGGTTGCTAAACAAACCTCAGTATCTGTTGCAATATTTAACCAACTGAAAAATCAAAAACTGAAGCTTTTGATTTTTTTTTGCTGAATGTGCATCAAGAACTACATTCAGCAAAAGCTTAAATGTAGTTCTTGATGCCTAAGATTGGTACATACGTCGACAGTGATGGATACTGAAAGACTGCGGGTGATCAGATGCCTTGCAGGTATAGCATGCTTGCAAGAAATGTAACATTCATGTCAGATGTTGTGTACATTTTTTACAAGTTTGACAAGTCGGCTTCAAAAAAATCCTCCCACATTTATTTGCTCTTTTTTTGTTTTGTTTTTAGGTTGGTTTTTTTTTGTGGGTTTTGTTTGTTTTTTTGTTTGTTTTTTTTATAAATAAGTGAAAATCACTGTTGCTTCAAGGCTGTTTAATTGGTCACAGAGTTTTATAGTTTATAAGGGACTTAAATATGAGTTTTACATATTGTCCCTATGACACAACTGCAAACGTAAAGCTTTGAAGCCTGCAGTACCTTGCCTTTTTGTTTTTCTTGTAGCATGTTTATTCAGACGTGCATAACAAAGTAGTATGTCTGAGTTGACAAGACCCCTCTTTATGCTTCAGTCACACTAAGGAAAAACGGTTGTTGGCAATCGGGTGCAGAGAACTTGCAGTCTCATTGCTTTTGAAATCGGTGTCAGTTTGCTCTGAGTTTGTGATAATACAGCAGTTGGAATAAATAGGTAAAGATCACAAGTCTCTTGATGTCACTTGCAAATTTTGTTATCTACAAAGAAATTGACATTAAACATTAAGTACTTACATTCAGAGTTCAGTCAAAACCTCATAGATTTGAAATTCAGAAACTTCTCTACAAATACTTACAAGCTGTGCTTTTCATAGTATAACCAAAATACAACCAGTAGAGTAGAAGTTGAGTCAAAAAGGCGTCATAAACAAGTTGTGCTCAACTGAGTCTGATTGACTACAATGTGTCTGCATTTAGAAGTTAAATGCCAGTTATTTGCAGCCGATCCAGGTTGGACCGCAGTTGTTTGGATGTAATCTGTACAATCAAAATTTTTGCTCAGTGTTCGGGGGTTATACACTGAACCTGTGGCATCTGTTGCATTCATTTACCAACAGCAAAAACATTTAATGGTTTCTAGTCGCAGGGAGGTAGCTGTCCTACTTTTACTCTAGTGTGGCTGAGCCATTATACATGTGACTGTATGAAATGTAAATACCATATGAAACGAGACCATACTGTTTAATGCGGATGTGCACATTTTACGTCTTGAACCTGTCACGCATTATCTTAAATGCTAAAACTGTGATCAGGACCAAATTACAGTACATGTATTTTTAGTGCCATGTACCCTGAATGCTCTTGTCAAGAGTGAGATATTAATCTTGCATTTAGCTGTCTAAATATTCATGTGAATGTGAACCATCAATTTTAAATTGCACTGTAAACTGATGCTTCATAGAGGTTTTCTAATCTTCTTGCTCTCACCATGCAAGCTCCCATATTATAGCTACTCCATTTGGCTCAGTGTTAATTAACCCAGTCTCTCTGAGGACAAACTATGAAGCTGAATAGCTTCTGATTAATGGGCCCAACACTGTCGCAGTGAATCTGTATCCTACAGGGATTATGTGCTCGGCAAAAATGGCAAACCACCATATTTAGATTTCTGCAAGTCAAGTTATATTTTATTCCATCCGACAGAAAATGACATGGTCTTTTCCTCTCGAACAAATGCGGTGAAGACGTTAATTCAATCTCATGCTTAGAGGATGCTTGGCTTTGGCATCAAAGTGTAACATCTCTGTACAATATCCCACAGGACCACAGTGGTACAGTGTGTACTTGTGCTTATTGCTGAAGGGTTTTTGTTCTCATGCTGTCTAATGACAGTAGCCCAGTTATGCTGGCTGCTGTATTTAACAGTGTGGCCTGATGCACTGAACATGGCCTTTCCTAACCCTAAGGGCAAGACAAACGAATACATAAACATAAAATACACAAATTGCATAGCAGAGAAAACTGTGAGTACGCTTACCTAGATTTATGAGCATCATCTACAGCAAATAATTTGATAGTTCACTTGTCAACCCTTCTCTTGTCGGGTCATTGGTCCTGTAGCATGAAAGGAAACTGAAATTATGGCGGATATTTGTCTGCGGGAAATGTTTCAGTTGTAATGATTGAATCCGTGTGTATGTGTGTATTTTCTGCTGTCTGCAGACTGAGTCAGATCAGGGCAGCCCTGGAGGAAAAGCACGCATCATCCACAAGGAATCTGACATCATCACAGCCTTTGCCATCAACAAGGTAACAATTTGCTGACACAGATGTCATCGAACAATACGAAGTACTATGAGAATAAAAGAATGCATTACTCAAGCATGCAGCCTGTATTGGTCAATTTAATTAAACATTTAATATAAGAAAATTGCCATTAAATTGATTTAGTAATCTCTCTCTTTAAGAGAGTGTTTGGAAGGATAACTAAATAAACACAAAGTTTCCTCAGTGCAAAAGTATTGGAATCATACTTTTATCTATTGGAAAACTGTAATACAAACAAAGTTAACACCTTAAATAAACTGTTAAGTTTATTTCAGCTTGTTAAGTGTGAGGTAACCTTTTGTGGGAGTTAGACATTTAATGTGATATACACCCCCAGGATAAGAATCTCGCCTCCAGAAATCTTCCTTAAGAATATTTGTTTCTCTAATCAATATTTTCATGTGTGCAGGGGGTCAAACATTGTTGTCGGTTACGAGGAAGAAAATCACGATTTACTCTTTTCACATTTTCACATCCATATCGGATGCTTTGTTTACATGCGATGGATACCTTGTTTTTCTGTACTATTATAAAAAGATGGCAACTATTTGAGTCGATTCCCCAGTTGCAAATAGATGTGTGGCACATGAGTTGCATTCGTCGGTGCAAACTAAATCAGACTGACGTGTTCGCGCTCTCAGGGCTGATTGTGCAAGCCTTTTTATCTTCTGTGTTTTTGTTCATTTTGTTCAATGGTTCGGACCTGGTGTTAGTGAATTCTTCTCAATATTCATCTCTGTTCACATTAGTCTACGTTAGTCTGAGCTGTGTGTTTATCCAGAGTGCTTTATTAGTACTGGCTTCTTCTAAAAAGCAAAAATGGAGAAGGGTGGTTTTAGTGTTGGTGAATCTCTACATTTCAGATTTGGCACATGCATCCAATCCAATTTTATTTACATTGGGACTCATATTTCCCATACCCCAATCCTCTCTGCGCTCACTTCTCTCTCTGTGTTTCTCCCAGGCCAATCGTAACTGTTTAGTCATGGCCTCCACACATGACATTCAGGAGTTGGATGTGTCATCCATCTTGGCTACTCAGATCTTGACATGGATCGATGATGACGAGGCTGAAGCCAAAGGGTAAGACAGCAGTCTGCTTTTTACATATATATATACAAACAGCCATGAGTTCATCCAGAGTGCCATCAACTGTTCAACCTCGTGCCAAAAGAGCAAAATGTAAGCGTTGGATAAAGACACTTTAGATTGTGTACATGCATCTGCACTGCCTCTCTCTGTATAGCACAGAGAGCATCTGTTTTTATATACAGAATTATAAATATTAGCTCACAAATCACGTTAGGCGTTAAGGTACTTTGCAGGTTTGTTGTTGAAACCTCTGTGCATATCAGTCCGGCTGTTGCAGGACTCATTGTTAGCTAATGATGGCTCTTTATGACTGGTTTGAACCAGCCAGGCACCTCGTCTCATCACATATATCACTTCTTCTTCTTTTTTTTTTTTCCTCTAAGTGTGGGTGGTGACGACTTCCTGGTGGTCCATACACGCGATGATTTTGCCGCCATCCACGGCACCACGCCATACACCCACAGTAACCCTGGCACTCCTATCAACGTACCGTGGCTAGGAGGCATGCAGACGGGCAGAGGTGCCGCCGTGGTAAGCTCCCAACCTGGATTTATACAATAAAACGGCCAAATCACAAGGAGTGCTGTATTTTTGTTGGGTTCTTTTGTTTGTTTTGTGTTTACATATAAATAACATAATTGTGACTTTTGTTGTATAATATTGGGCCAATTTCAAAAATGTGCTAGTGTTTTAAAAGTGTTACTTTTAACATTTGCATTTCACCAAAACCTGATAAAACAGTTGTGAAATTAAAGTTGGCTGAATGTTCATCGGATTATCTAAACAAATAGATTTTAGCAGATTTCTGTTGTCTTGATGTTTGGAAATGATCAGATGTAATATCAAGCACAGTTTTTCACAGTTTGGCTCCATGAGCTTTCATTCACTACGCAGTGATAATGGGTTTATAATACTCCCTGCTGCTTTTGTGTAATTAATTGATGTTGTCTGCACTTTTTGTACTCAAAGCAAAAATCCTCAAAGCATAGCTTAAATAAATAATTCATTTTTGTCTCTGTCTGTTTTGCCAAAAGCGTTGCGGCTGCTAACATTAGCTCCTCTGGCTTACTGAGGAACTGAGATGGTGTTGTGAGATGTACGAGTCAAACGTTTCTGCTGTTTTTGTGGAAAACTGTGCTGATTTCTACCGAGCGGAGAAGGTTTGCTTTAGCAGGAGGGAGATAATTTGGTTCTTGTGGTGTCATTGAGTCAAGTAGATGCGACTCATGTTTGTTATTTCAGCTAGTTAACTTATTGCTCCTGATATGCAGACTGGACAGTAAGAGCCACGTTGCATCGTAAGTATTTTACCAACCAGTCAGTTTGTTCAGTGTCAGAGTGGAGTATATTTTGAGATGAATGATAAATGGAATCCTCGATAGAAAATACATTGCCATTAATTTCAGCCTCTCTCAGCCAACAGTCATGTTGCATATTTTCACTCTGATATACTGAGGCTCAGTAGGTTTTTCCTCCTATCATTATAATAGAACAGCCTTGTATTTATTCTTTAACTTCAAAGCAGGGTTTATTATTAGCTAACAAATTGACACACGGGAACTCTAATACTTGTATCAGTTTGGTATCAGATGATGAAATACAGTAAATACTAGGATGGTCTCTGTTGACTAATGTGAACTATGTCTTCAGTCTTTGCTTAAATGAAGGATGTAGTTAATGTGATGTCACCCATTGGTTTTGGGCACCAGATCTGGTAACTTTTTCTTAGAGACAGAAGTGATTAGCTCTGTGTGAACGCTAGAGAATATTTAATTGTGTAAAAATATATACCAGATGAGGATGGTAAGATATGGCACTGCCCCAGTGTACAGTTATTCATTAACTCTCATATTACACATGCCAGAAGTTTCAAATAATGGGTTCACTGTATGAACATCAGTTTCTGCAAGCCAAAACTGAGCATGTAAATGGCTAAAGTTTATGAGGGGCAGCCAATCAGAAGAAACAGTGGTCTTAAGGGAGAGGAGTAAAAATGGAATGCACCAAGATAAAACAGCTCAAAATCCTCAAAAAAAATTTTTTTTTAAAAGCGGATTATTTCTGAGTGCAAGAACGAATATGGAGTTACAAATAAATTACCCCTGAAAGAGAGTGTCAAACAGGAGGGAAGCAAAGTGGCAAAAGTTTTTTCCGCTCAGGCTGATGGGCTATTGTCCTCACCCCCCTGGGCGTGCGGGCAATGTGGTCACCTAAGTTTGTGAATGTAGTAATTTGAAAACAAGGTAACGTAGGATTTTCAAAATAATACCATAGGTGTGTTGACTGGGAGGCTGAGGGTTGGCTAATGGCAGTTGGCCAACCCTCCAGTATTTGATGCCAATATTTTTAATTTATCCGTCAGCTGCATGAACAAAATATTGAATATCAATTAAAATGTCTAACCTACAGCATGTGAAGACATTAAGTTAGACTTAGTGTCTGCCTTTTGGACTATAACGTAGACAGAATTTACTTTAATGAGAAAATGATAGGTTGTCAGTGGATTCACTGGAAGCAGGAGTAAGCACCTTTCTTGCTTTTGATGATCATGATTAAAGGGGTCACGTTAAAGTTAATCATCAGAATCTACATCATGTTATTTCTGAATGAAGCACGTGTGAGGGAGCCTTGTGAGAAGGGATTTAAAAATCATTCCTTCAAGTCATGTGACACCGTCAGGAAACGTGTATTTTGTGTAAAAGGGGCTTTAAAACAGCATAACACTGTTTCACTACATCTCTCTGCACTTCACCCGGTTTTAAAGATTTATTCTTTACCATGATGAAGCTCTGTTTTCTCACTGAATTTCTCCTCCTCCTCCTCTTCACTTTTCTTCTCCCAGATGATCAAGAGAAATATCAACAATGTGCGAAGAATGACCTCCCATCCCACACTGCCGTACTGTAAGTACAACTCCGATGTCTGTCGGTAGATTAGAAAACTATTCGCCTATTAAAAGTGGTATTCAGACATCATATATCTGCTGTGGAAAAACAGCCTTCAGGGGGTGATTACATACAAAAAAAAGTTTCTCTTATGTTGATATTCGTAAACTGGCAGAGCTGTTTTCCATTAGTCCCAGTGCTGCTAAAGGCTGAGTGCGCTCACTTTGCTGCAAACTTGTATTTTCCAGTCAAACTGCAGACTGGTGATGCAGCTGAGGAGTGTTTGTCTGGGATGAAAACGGCTTTCAATGAATTTAACCTGGTCTTCACTTATGTAGTAGATGAATTTGGGAACAAAGAAGTGCCAAAACCCTCCTGTTGAGGTCTGAATGGTCACTGGGATGTATTGGAAGATGAGCTGTCGTCACGTGCGGTTTTGTTTCTGTTCATCAGACTTGACAGGAGCTCAGGATGGTAGCGTGAGGATGTTTGAATGGGGTCACTCCCAGCAGATCATCTGCTTCCGAAGTCCAGGCAACTCCAGAGTCACCAGGATACGATTCAACCATCAAGGAAACAAGGTTACAAACTCTCACACCCCTCCTGCTCTGTGTACCAGGATAGTGAACACATTGGCCTGCTGACTACCGCCATACAGATGTCAGGCTATTCTTAGCTTTGCAACATGACTGCAGAGTGATGTGAGCCTGTCGCATTCGGAAACGTTTTCACACTTCCTCTGCCGTTCAGGCACGGACCACAGCGGGGAGGTTGGCTTCAGCACGCATTGTTCTTCAGCTCAGTGATTTAAACACTCTGAACTGAGGCACTCGCCTCAAGCTAATAATTTTCTCAGATGGTGCCTCTCTCGTGCCAGCGCTCTCTTACCTGCTTGATGCAGCCCAGAGCGCAAAATATGCTTTGAGAGGGCAAAAAGGAATGAGAGGATATAGAAAGCACTTTAGTTATGTAAGTGGTGCTTGGCCGTATGAGGCTGTTGACATGTTTTGGAGGACAAATTCACAGTGAGGGAGTGAGCACAAACATTTTTTAATATATATGTCAAATGCAATATAAGGGATCATTCTATCCTATTTACAGCAAAGTGTGATATCTGCTTTGTGCTTGTTTTCTGTAGTTTGGGATTGTGGATGCTGATGGAGCCTTGAGTCTCTGGCAGACCAACACAAGCGGGACTACACCGAAACCATACCTGGTGAGATGCTCGCAGCTCATTTAGCTGGTTTTTCTTCTATATCCCTCGAGTGTCCTCCTGTTTTTCTGTCGCACTTCTTTTTGTTTAGTCTTGTCCTGCTTTATTATTAACGTCACTGTCACTTCTCTGTTTCCCGCTACCAGACTCTGCAGTGCCACAACAAGACAGCTAATGACTTTCTCTTTGTGGGCTCTTCCTCCCTCATCGCCACTGCGGGTCTTTCAACAGACAACAGGTCCCACAGACTTTCCAGTCAATTTAATCCTATGCCACCTCTCATTAAACACTGAATCTGCTGTGCCTAATGATATGTTCTGTAATGAAAATGTTAGAAAATACTGTAATTTGGTTACTTTTGACTCTACAGGAATGTGTGTCTGTGGGACACACTAGTGACTCCTGCTAACAGCCTTGTGCAAGGTAAGATACTGCACCTAATTAGCCTATTTAGTAGTGTCTTTGGCATAGTTAATCACATGCTTCAATGGATTTTCTCCAGCTACTCCAGCTTTCTCCAACAGTCCAAAGACATGCATATAAGACTAATTGGTCTTTCTAAATTGGCAGTACTTGTGAATGTGAGCATGAGTGATTGCGTCTCTGTGTTAGCCCTGTGATGGACTATTCAGTTTTCTCCCCCTATGACAGCAGGGAAAAGGACAAGATATTAAATTAATGGAGGATGCCTTGCAGGCTCCTTGGTTATGGTTCACAGATTCCTGGAGATTGCCAGTGTCCCCACATTCAGAGCCGCTGTTCTGTAATAAATACCTTTTGGTGTTGGAAAGAAAGTTTGAAAACAAATTAAATCAAATGGCGAAAAACATTTAAGAACTATGATTGACATTTTTCTCTTCTGTCTACCTCTCTCTGTCCTTAGCTTTCAGCTGCCACGAGTCCGGTGCCACCGTGCTCTCCATGGCCCCCAGGCAGCAGCTGCTTATCACAGGCGGGAGGAAGGGCTGGATCAGCGTGCTGGAGCTTTCCCACAAGCACCAGCGGCAGAGCTTCCAGGCCCATGACTCGCCGGTCAAAGCACTAGCCGTCGATCCAACTGAGGATTGCTTTATCAGTGGATCAGCTGAGGGCAACATTAAGGTTTGTCAACTAGTCTTTTTGACATTTGATGTGTGATAAAATGTTTCCGAGTGGCATTTTTTTTTTCAGGTGTACAGCACTTGTTAATTTGTTTGCAAGTGGGAAGCAGACAGTTTGCTGTGATATAAATGCTCTTCGAGTTTCTTCTCGAAGGTTTTTAGTTTTACATGAGCTTCGCTGGGTACAGTGATCCTAAAAATCTATATGAAGAGACTTGATCATTTCCTCTACCCTCGTAAATTCGTCACTTGCAGAACTGTCCTCCAGGGCGTTTGGCACCCAGACGTGTATGTCTCTGTTGCGTTTATCGGTGGAGACGGTGACCTCCAGCAAAGCAAAAGAAATCCATTGTCACTTGTGATTAACCACCTGCTCGGGACAGCTGTGTGACTGATGGAGACTAACATGTAAGGTGAAAGTGGGTTGACACTGGGAAAGGCAGAGGAGAAGGCAGTAGGAGGAGGATGTGAATGTCTGCAGCTAATATATTACCAGAGACAGCAGATCTTTTTTATCTTTTTGACTTGGATATGCTGCTGCAGATCACACAGCTGTCACTCCAAGGATGAAGCCCCTGTGTCGCTCAGATGTAGAATGGTGCAGTGCACATCTGCTTGAAATTCAAATGACTTTCACTCTGGATAATTGCTCAGAAAAAAAAAAAACCTTTCAAAGCTGTGCGTGAGGTTACTCATCTAAAGTCTTTAAAAGCTTATAAATGTGCAGCACAACAGTTTTCAGTTTGCAGTCAGTCAGTATACAATTAAAGTGTTTGATGAGAGCTGGAACTTCAATAAATTAGATACCTTAATGAATCATGCAGCTCCCAGACTGAGAATACGAGTCAAATGATCCAAGTTGTTCAGAGCCTATCGAGGTCTTCAGTGGAAACTCAGCCATGTATTTCTGTTTTTTCTGGTAAAGAGGCCACAATACATTCTGCTGCAGTAGCACCCAAACCTGACCGTATTACATTGATGTTGTTTTCAGTGAAGAAATAATTCTTAAATACAGGCTTAAAGGGGCAAAGTAAGAATGCATGAAACAATGAAATGTCAACAGCGAGTTGTAGCCATGACAGAATAAAAGGTACCAAATTAATCTCAAGTTTGAACTGGATACCACTAAGAGCACATTTAAGTTTAAACTACATTAGTGACTATAGCTACAAAGGGATGAGAGGGGGGGGGGGGACAAATGTCCAACATCACAATAATAATCATAATCGTGATGAGACCCTGGCACTGCAAAGATTATTAGGACGGTTTGCTGTGAACTTGCTTTTGAAATAGTAGTTTTGAAGGCTTGGACCAGGTCTGCAGCCACTTGCATTCTTTGGAGCAACTTTCATGCATTAAGATGGCAATAAAACAGAAGCTGGCAATTACATACATTTTGAAACAGAAATTCAGAAAATCATCCGCAAACAGTGACCCAGTTGCTGCAGGATGGTTACTAACTGTAAGTCATAGGACATAGTTGCTTAGTAACCTTGCTTTTATACAGGAATATAAACAAGGATGCAATCAGTTGGCAACCAGTTGAGTTGAATCTCCTACTGCACATTGAGACACGTCGCAGACAAGTTGCGCTCATTGATTCACATGAATTTAAACATGCTGGAATTGGCATTTCTAAATTGGAACCTTCACCAGTTTGTCTGAGACTGATTCCAGTCGGAGTCAGAACGTGATTGTTCGATGGTCGAGTGTGTTGCACACTCAACACACAAGTAACAGAGTTACTTGTAGAAAGCAAAGAATTCAGCACAATCATCAAATTAAGAAGCAGTTTGTGACTTTTTTATCTTGGAGTTAGAGCATCGGAGAGAATTTATGGCAAAAGATATTTGGTTTGGGGGATTTTAATTAATTTTTTTATACTGGTCATGTTTTTTTAATCAGAGAATGAGCTTCATCAGGTTCTTAGAAGGTTCAGTTCATTCAGGTTTGGTCCTGTTTATAGATGTTTTTATAGAGACGCATTCTCCCTTTGACTGAAACAAACTCCATTAAACTGTCCTGTTTCTGATTTTTCAAATCTTCCCTGCTTCCTCCAGGTTTGGAGCCTGACCACGCATAGCCTCCTTTACACCTTTCCCAACGAACACGCTCGCCAGTCGCTGTTCAGGAACCTCGGCACAGGTGTGATGCAGCTCGAAGTGGGACCAGCTAACTACATCTTCTCCTGCGGCGCCGACGGTACCATGAAGATGAGGATCCTCCCGAACCGCTTCAGCGTTACGAACAACAACCACGGCAACCTCAAGAACGATGTGAAATTCTTCATATAGACAGAAAAGTGTGGCATTAAAACAGTTTATGTGAGCAGAGGCACGATTTGTGAAGTGCGTGTCATACGTGATTGGAAAAATGGCAACTGATTCATTTCTAGGATTTATAGACTTTCACAGAAGGGAGCGCTCGCCAGTTGATCGGGCGTGACCGTGCTGTATCACCTGTTGTGATCCACCTGAATCCAAATTTGACTTTAAAGCTAACCAAACACAGGAGCTTTTACAAGTGTTTTAAAATGTAGAGAAAGGCAAATGCAGGCTAATGTGCACGGGACACCTTCAGTCAGAATCAGCTGAAGGAGAGACAAAATAAGCAGCTGGAGACTCTGCACAAAACAGCCATCTCTGTCTCCACCGAACAACACAGGGAGAGCACTTTTTGCACAGAAAGTGAAAGCTGTAGGAGCAGGTGTGAAGTCTAAACCTGCAGCATTGTTTCACTTATACAAGATACGTTTTAGTTTGTATTAGGAAATCAGTTGTGATGATGGCAAAAGCTCTTCTGGAAGCATTCAGGTGATCACTTTCAGAGCCCTCGGCACAAAGCGGAACAGTCGGTGGACGTTCAAAGCACATCATATCCAGTTCTGGTGCTCCAGATAAACCAGCTTGGTTGGAGTAGCAGAGGATCAGGACGCTTCACAGCCTCCTAGTGTTATGTTGCTGCTGTGTTTAGTTTTAGGCACCTTTCTGTAACCCAGCTGCAATTGAAATGAACGCAGGATTTATAACTATGGTACCAATAAACATGGTTCATGAATTTAAAGCAGCGGCTTAACATATTTGGGAGATTCTCTCATTCGTTTTCTGATACAGACCTTACGCGACAGTTTTAGACTACTCTCGTGTTTGTCCGCTTAAATATGAGCCTTCAGCGAGCTGCTGGGTGGCTTAGAACAAAAACCAGAAATGGGGAAACTGCTAATAACGGTCACAAAATCAGCCGATCAGCACACACTTTCCTGGGATCCACGCACTCATAGGTAATTAGCTCCGTCCGTTAAAGAAGAGTCTGGCATATTGACGCTTTTTACCTTCATACACACCATCGGAGAGCAGTACAAGTGCTCCTTGGCTGATTTTGTTACTGCTAGACGAAGCCAATAGTTTCCACATCAGGGCTGTCTTTATTTTTAACAGACAGACATGAAAGTGGTCGAACGCTGTCAGAAAGCAAGTGTTTTCCAAAATGTTGAGCTGCTCCTTAACCAAGCTAGCAGGATTTGGTACATTTAAACCACTCTCACGTGACGTGAGTAACATTCATCATCCATGTTCTGCCGGGAAACCTCTGTTTTTGTTTGTTTGTTTGTTTGTTTGTTTGTTTGTTTTTTACACACACCAACCATGCAAGCACACCGCCCTCACTCCCCAGCGTCTCCTCCCAGAAGCCACCACAAATACTGCTCAGGAACAGCATGAAGAACTTGGAAAAGAGCCCAGACACCCAGATTCCAATGTGATCTGCCACCAGAACAAGCCTCATCCTCGGGGGCCACCCCTCCGCCCCGAACTCACAACCCTACAGGACCCGAAGGATCCGCTGCACCGACCCGAAACCACTCGCTCCATCCCTCAGCCGGTCAGAGCTGTTCATCTGAGCAGCTTTGGGAAACTGTTTCGGTCTTTTTGGATGGTTTAATGTTGTGGCTGATGGGTGTATGCGTGCCACCACCCAGTGGACTGTCTGATTGTGCCAGATTTTTGTGTATTTGCACGTAAAAACTAAGCTAAATTATATGTAGTGTTATGAATATAAGGATAGAAGGCAGGCATAGTCTTTGGTGATGAGATATTTGTTCATCTCGGCCTAGAACCAGAGGTATTCATTCAATATTAAGTGTCCTTAAATCTCTGAAGGCTACTTCTGCCAACCTGGCACAGTACTAGGACTGCTGGTTCTGCTCATGTTGTTTATTATTGATAATCGGTTGCACAAGGTAGCTTCAATTTAACACATTGATAGGGGCCGTCATAACTGAGAACACCACCTCTGGGTGAGTTTTGTTTTTGGAAATGTTAAGCTTCCGATCATGTAGCAGGAAGCTTTGCTGTTGGCAATGGAAAGTGTTTTTTGAGGGGGAGGGGTTCAAATTTTATGGAGATTTAGTTTTGCTGTGGAAATGTTTTATTCCGGTTACCCTGCACCTCCCTTTCATCGACTCCTAGCTCTAATTTTTCACATGGACCATGATTGACAGATGTCTTTTGAATAATTTGCCTTTATTTTAATTTGATTAGATTTACTTCTTCTTTTGTCACACTTAATTATCAATTATCTTTTAAAAAATTCTTTAACTTCTTTTTATATCATCCAAATGCAGCTCATTGCCTTCAGTACACGTTTGGAAAATACAATCTAGGCTGTTGTATCACATGATGCGTCTTCCACTTGAGTAAGGAAGAGGCTCTTACAAACTGTTAATCCAGTAAGCTAACTGCCCATAGAGCCTTGTTTTGCTGCTGTAGGGAAGCAAATAGAGATTAGCTTTGATTTCAGGGTGGATGAAGTATAGAAAACCTTTTATATGAAGCAGGTTGATCACAGTTACATACTGCATGTGTAAATATAAAGATCCATGAACTAGCTTCTGATAATACCTGCATAATCGCAACGATTAGTCGTAGATTAGCGGTAGGTAACGACGAAAGCCACTTTATGAAGAAAATCATTGTGTACAAACAGGTATATTTATGAAAATGTTCATATTTAGAATTATACTGTTCAGGCGGCAGATGTAATCTTACTAATTTTTCTTTTCTCGTCATTGTTTCTTTTTGTTTTGTTCTGGGTTTTTTTGTTTTTCTGATGTGGACTATTTTTGTTTTTCACACCAATTAAAGTGTTTGGAGATTCCTTTGTACTCCTGCAGCAGAAGGACAATAAAATGAGTTTTATCAAAGCCAAACGATATCTGCTCGAACAGACACCGGAGAATAAATAATTGTTGTTTTTTTAATCTAATACTTCTCATTATTCTTTCAAAGACTGGAACATTTCAGATTCTCTTTATTAATGTTAAAATCGTAGATGAAGAAAAAACTCACTTGGCTTGATTACAAAGAAGCGGATCGTCATATCAAGCGCTTTAAAAACACTTGCATATTGAAAATGTGAATTTGATCAGATTATTCTAATTTTATAGTAGAGATATTGTATAAATCAGTGTATTATAAACAGGAAAATGTACTGATGTAATAAAAGGATTGTATAACACGAGCAGATGTGTTCTGTGATGTCAGAGCATTGCAATACACAATCATATCGGTTTTCACTTAGTTACACCTGATAAATTTGCATATTGATCTAATCAGCCAATCGTACGGCATCGAGTCGATCCATTTAGGTACACAGACATGGCAACGATGACCAGCTGAAGTTCAAATTAAGCATCAGAATGGGGAAGAACGATGATTTAAGTCATTTTAAACGAGACGAAATACTTTAACTGTGATTTGGCGCTATATGAATGAAAGTGAATTTAATAAATAATGGTTAACTTTTTCACACCCATTTCCAGCTCCATATATATTCTTCCGCTTTGTTCGGTGAACCTCTCGGTTTATTTGATTTAAGCTATACGAGCTCCTTTACGTTTAAAACATTGACCTTTTGTCTGATCGGTACGGAAGAGGATTAGGGCCACAGGGGGGGGGGAAAGTGGGCACGTCTTTTTTATTCTTCTTCTTCTTTTCCTGAATTCTGAGAAAAAAGTCAGAATTCTGACTTTTTTCTCAGATTTTTTTCTCCAGTGGCCCTAATCCTCTTCCGTAAATCGGCCATCTCTTACAAACCAGAGATTTAACCCATTAAAGCCTGAAAATTCTTTTTTTTAATTATTATTATTTTAAATGGTGAGTTTATTAAACCATCTGACAAATTTGTTTAAAAAAAAATAAATTTAACTTCCATATTGACTTTTTTAATGTGTTGTGCAATTGATTTTGGTTTTTCAGAGGGGAAAAGTCACACTGGTGATGTAGTGAAGTCTCAGAAACTGCATATATAAAATATGACACACTCGGCATAACTGCACATACACTGACCTCATATTAAACTATATATAAAATGAGGATCCACCACTGTAAGACTAACATATAAAGAGGAGTCCTTACTGTAGGCTGATTGTGGCAACCACTGCAACACCTGCTAAAAATACATTAAATTCAGTTTTTCCTTTTAAAGAGCTGCCGGTGGTGACTCTTTGGTTCGACTCTGAATCACTTCATTTCCTTTTAAAAAGGGAGGGAAAGAAGCACATCACCTTTGCTCTGATAAAGATTTGGTGGTAATTATAGCAATTACAACAAGGTCCACCTGACAAGTTTTTGCCTCTGTGTAAAACCTCAATAACTGCAAAATTACATCTTTATTTTAGGTGGTACTTTTACAAAGAAGAGGAAGAAGTAATTACACAAAGGAGTATGTTTTAAAATTCTTCAGTTAGTGATTTTCCAAAGTCTTTGCCTTCTTGTTTGTGGATCTACATAATGAGAGTTTCAATATGAGCAGCTACAAAACAAATTCAGCTCAAAGAATTACCTTCAGACCTTCTATCCTTTCATTTGTTAGAAAAGATGAAAGAAACAGGCCACACCTGGCTGCAATTTATTTTTGCTAAACCTCTTGAATTAAAGCTGAAAGTCTGCACTTCAATCACATCTTGATTGCTTCGTTTCAAATCCACTGCTGTGGCGCACAAAGGAAAAAAAAAATATTAAAATTCAGTTTAGATACTGTAAATGCTTTAATAAAAGTTCTGTTACCGTTTCAGACAAAAATCAGTCTCAGCATGAAGTTTACGTCTATATTCACACTCATTCAATTTTTATACAACTCCAGATGACTATACAATAAAAACACAGGATAAATACTGTTTTAAAAACAGGATGTGAAGAAAATCTGTCATTCTGCAGGAACTATGGTATTTTTCTATACTTTAAAACCAGAGCGCTGTACATACGACAGGTCTTCCTCAGGGCCATGGTTGGCAGTTTGGCTAACATGCAAAGAAATGCAGCAGTGTCCCACATTTCCTGCCAGAAAAACTAACAAAACAGGACTGTAGCATAAAAACTGTTTGCTCCAGTGGTCAGTGAGTTCTTATTAACCTACAATAACTGACATTTTTGGACACAACATTGACATTTGGAGTGGCATTTCCAACAGCCTGACAATCTTATAGCTTTCCCCTGCGGGGCCCCTTAGCCAGTGAGTATAGGTACATATACGAGGAGCGTGGGGGGGGGGGGTGTAGAGCGTTTATGTACTGCCGTTGCCAGAAATACAAAAAACAACAACAACAGAGTGTTGAGAGTGAATCAGAAAAGCTGCTGGAAGCGAAGAGAGCTGCAGATGCAGGAGGTCTCTCATTCACACTAAACACAGTCAGTAGATACATTAAAGTAAAAAACAAGACATCTTTAGCCATTTAAGTGTTAAACGATGAGGTTTTATTCTCATTTAGTTCTTTTTAATAGAAGAGCAATCGTTTCATTAGACACATTTGAGCACAGTCTTTGTGAAGCAATTACATTTATGAAATGCTTTGGTTATTTTCTACATGATTCATTAGGCACAGGTTAGCAAGGACCGACTGTAGCCAGGTGTAAATAACCAGGTGCTCTGAATTACAGTTTCTCCTCATGATGGCTGAGAATAAAGACGTTTTATTTCAGACTCTTTGAAACTTGATTAGTGACACTTCAGAATTAATTCTCAGGGTCACTTTGTGTGTTTCCCTCGAGTGGAAAAGTATGTAAACACACACACACAGACAGAAGGAGAAGGCGAGCTTGTAGGTTGGTCAGTTCTTGAAGTCATTTGATTGGCTGGCTGAGGAGCTCACAGCTTGGCGTAGTCCTTCAGGATAACCTCCAGCTTCTGACTCAGCATGATGTTCCCTCTAACCTTCAGCTTGCCAGAGAAGAAGGCCTAACAAAGAAAACAACAAAGAAACACTTGAGCATTTTTTTTTCTTCCCAAAGAGCCACAGTCTCTTCTGTTTAGGAGCCGGCTGGCTGTTAATCGTTTTCAAGAACAAAGAGAGAGCAAAATGGGCCAAGACGCCTGCAGCTAACACCAACAAGGTCTCGGACAAAAGGGAATCTTTGGCTACCGGTTCTCTGGCAGCAGAACAATCAAAGAATATTATATTATTCATATCCACAAGGTACGGAGCCAAGCGTGCAGCAGAGAAGCGCCTTCACTGGGAAAAACTGAACCACTGCCGACTTGTACCGCTTTCCACAGATAAGATTAAAAAAAAAAAAAAAATCAATCACATGATGGGGTTATGATGACCCTGCAATGACAGCGGTGTCCCTTTCAACCCCATCGACTAATCTTCCTCCAGCTGCTCCTTTTCATCATGAGGGAGAGTGGAAAAGCAGCACCCAGCCCGATGACACTCTTTGTTAAGAGCGTGCACACGCGCTCCTCAGATCAATATCAGGCGCTCCGGAAAGCATATAAATTCTTTACAGTAGCCACATCCCATCTGTCATCGCCAGTGACAGATGGGAAGCTACAGACATAACAAGTACTGCCGATTGATTACCCCCGCCGAGAGCTTTCTGATCTGATAGATCATTGCATCCATTATTTTTTTAAAAATCTGACATGACGAGATCAGGGAGGTAGTCGTTACAGACTGAAGGGCTCCTCGAAGGCACTTTCCCTTTAATTACAATGTACTAGAAGTGATTTTAACATCCCAAAGAAGACGTGATTTAAAATATGAGGCTTTTTTTTAAAAAACAAAACCACTTGGTCATAAAAGGATTTCTGCAGGTTTTTGTAAACTTTAACTAAAATATTTACCAGAGTGAGCACAGAAGCTTTACAGAGCATGAAGCAGGTGAGTCACTGTGCAGAATTTTTAAAAAATAAATAAAAACAAGGTCATTCTTCACACAGCAACTAATTAACGTTGTTTTATTACGACTCAACAGTCACCTTCTGAGGGTTGAGCTTCCCCTGCACCACCTCCATGAAGTCTTCGTCCGACACAGTCATGGTCACATCCGCCTTTCCGCCGTAAGGCCCTTTGTGCAATGACCCGCTGCCGCTCTTCAGATCAATGGCTAAAGGAAAACGGCACAGAAGAAAAAAGCTAAATCAAAATCAAAGCTTCAAAATTGACCTGAACGGCTTATTTCAGTTTACATCAGAGGTTCTTCTTCAGCCATTAACCAGTCTCTTTCTGGTTTTAATGGTCCACTGGACAGCAAAATGTCAGTGAGGGTCAGATTAACCCGTGACCTGTGTCTTAACCTTTGTTTCATGGGTGCGCGTGGGAGCCAATCATATGATTTTTTTTTGAGAAAAGAAAGGAGGAGGAAGACAGTCGAGCACAAATTTACTACGGGACACTCCAGTGAGCAGCAGCACAATCAATTTTATGCTGACAGGAGGTTTGCGGCCTTGTAAATCCATCACAAAAATCACTCCCAACCCTCTCTGGGGAAATTTAAATGTGTGAACTCCGAACCACCCGAGCAACATGAGCAGCAGCCTTTTTTGTTAGATATGTTTAGCAGACCAATTACAACACAATAAATCTGCCTGGAATATGTGAACCAACTTCCAAAAGGTTCAAATCTTTATTATTTCTTATTCTTTACTCATGTGCTCCCTTAAGAGTTGTCTAGCGCACCATCTCCCCCCATCTCACACCAGCCCTCTGCATGACCTTCTTCACTACATCCATTCATCTTCTGAGGTCTTCCTCTTTTCGTCCTCCCTGGCAGCTCCATATTTACTCCTCTGCACACATCCAAACCATCTCAGCCTTTCATCTCTTACTTTGTCTCTAGCTGTACCTCTGATGCACTCATTTCTAGTCTTCTCCATCCTGCTTACAAAAATGTTAACATCTGCAACTCCGCCTGCTGTCTTTCTGTCAGAGACACTGTGTCCAAACCATACATCATAGCAGGTCTCACTATCATCTTAGAAACCTTCCCTTTCACTCCTCCAGTCACAAATCACCCCTGATACTTGTCTCCACCCACTTCAGCCCTCTTGTGCACTGTCTGTTGCTTTGCAAGGTTGACCTCAGGTATTTAAACTCTCGCTGTTACACCTTTCCTTACAGACTTTTATTCCTCCACCTCTCCACGCCCTCTTCGATTTCCTTCCGTGTCTCACTGCAGATCACAGTGTAATCTGCAAAAATACTCCACGGGATGTTTGTAGTATTTATTTATTCCACATATAAGTCAGGACCTTCTAAATATGATACAACCACCGCGCTGCATCAGACCTCCTTTGGTGCAACAGATCCACTGGCAAAGCAATCAGACAGCCCCTAGAAAAGGAATGGTATTGCACAGCTGCATGGTGCCCGGCTGTGAGCACACACTTCATTTAAGGATCTGTGCTCGCCATTGTGCAACTGTCATGATGAAGGTCGTTTTGTAGAACACTGGAACTTGACACTATAGTACAATCCCATCCAGCTCTCCTCATGATCTCTCCTCCACTAGACAGAAAGCCTTGAGGCGGCACATGTAGATGTGCTACCCTGGAGGAGCTGGACTACCTGTGCTACCTGATATTAAACTGACTCTATGTTATACTGATGATCAAATGTAGTTACCTGAACTAAAGTTATATTTTTATTCTCAAAGCATTCAGTAGACTTACTCCACTGTGCCGCTTTCTTCCCATCTTTCGTTATCTCCCAGCCGAACACAGCGTTCACCTTCTTGACCAGCTCTGAGCCCACGTCTTTGATACGACGGCCGATCTCTGCAAACACCAGCTCACTCTGAAGGCCACCTCCCTGCACGAATAAGTAGAAATGACATTAAAAGCTCATATCCATTCTCATTTTCAGGATCCATTATCGTGATATGTCCCAAGTACAAATTCATTTTGTCCAAATTACCTACAAATACGAAAAATGAAAAGACATCAGGTGCTCTAGGACAGAGTTAGGTAAAATTGAATGGAGTATTTTCCGACTGATGTACCTGAGAGAGATTTTCTGGAGATGCTCCTGAGGCTCCGTGCAAATCCACATAGGCTCCTGCCAGCACGACTGCATCGGTCTCCTTCACCTGGATGAGAGAGACTGGAGCTGAAACTTCACTGTAGTGTAACATTTACCCATTCATCCCTAAAATTGTTCTGATTGTATCCAAGCCAAACTTAAAGACACTCACTTTGCACTGGATGTGAACTCTGTTGCCTTCCTTCCACATCTCAGTCTGCAGTGACTGACCCGGCATCACCGGCTTCACAAAGCGAACCTGAGGAGCAAAGGCGGGCGGTTAAGGAGAGCGAGGGTGGCGGATCTGCAGATACAGGTTTCTGAGATGGTAGCCATATTAACTCTTCACTTCTCACTCCTTTTTGCACACAAGCTTCCATCACAAAAAAAATATTTCCAAAGCATAAAAGGAATTTCACATCAAACAGCTTAAAGGCCTTGTGACAGAAATCAGGAGATGAAACCATAAAACAGTGTCAACGGTATTGCGGAGATAAAAAAAAAAAAAAAGGAAGTAAGCTTCAGTGACACATCATTACAGCAGAGCCGTGCTGTGATGGAAATAAGGTGGGAGCAATCTGACACAGAATTAGATTATAAAATGTTGCGTTAATGTGAATCAGTCCATTACTGAAGTGTGAGACGTCATGGGAATGAATAAGAGAATATTAAACTATTGTCACGCTGTCGGGTGCAACGGATGACGTTAACCTGGAAAGCAATTTGTCTAAAGAAGCTGACGCAGCTGCACAAGTGGCCAAAATTAAACGCTGTCTAACATCTCGGTAAAGTTTCCGACCATGAAGATGATACTTTATGGCAGAATATTAATTTTGCAGGTCTACTTTTGCATTTTTATTGAGGTTATTCTGTCTCTGGAATATTAAACTTCAGTCTCAATCAAAGATGATCGAAATCAAATGATTTTTTCCTTCGTCTAAAGAAAGCCTCTCTGCGCACAGCCTGAATGACAGGTTCAGATGATATCTGTCAGTAATTGTCTGTTAGAGAAAACCCATCTAGACAGAGGGTGGACCAGAGTAACGATCCACTCATCAGCTCTTTTCACCCTCAAAATCAAAGAGGAACCACTAACGTAAGACATTCTCTGAAATCACGAAAGTAGTCTTCGCATGAACTCGAAAGCCTCATTCGCAGGATCACACAGTTTAAAATCGCAGGTTACGCTCACCTTGATGGCCTTGAACCTGGAGGGGTCGTTGTCGGCGAACTGCTTGAGGACGTGTCTCGCAGCGAAGCCGAACGAACACAGGCCATGCAGGATGGGAGCTTTGAAGCCTGACCAGAGAGCACGTCGAGTACAGCATGTCACGTTTAAATAAGACCAAAATGCATTCAAAATACCAGACAAAGATTAAGTCCTAAGCAAAATTTAAAAAAAAACAAAAACAAAACCCAACATGTTAGACTCTAACCTCCCATAGCAGCAAAGCTGGGGTCTATATGAAGAGGGTTCCAGTCTCCACTCAGGCGATACAAGGCAGCCTGTGACCACAGGGGAAACAGATATTGTTTACATCTATATCTAATTCATAAACCCCTGAACTTCTCATGCACAGATCTGGGATGAAATTTAATTATCATGAAGGCAATGGAAGAGATACCTAAAATAGGAATATCTTTGAAGTAATACAGTCACAGCCCTTTAAATTGCTTAAGGGATTTAGTTTTAAATTCCTCTTCTTTTTTTCCCTGCATCACACAGTCAGCACACACCCCCCCCGCCCCCTCCCCAAACACTTCTGCCTCTCTGAAAAACTTCCCGTTTATTTCAGACCCACACGATATCACCCATATATTATAAACGCAGCTAATTTATTGTGCGGCAAAACCCACACAGACTCACTCACTTGGTCTCTTGTGGTTGAATCGATCACAACAGCATCTGGTGAGCGTTTAGGAGGACGAACAGGAGGCTGGAGGCAGCACAAAACAAACACTTGACATGTGATAACATTTTAATTAATTAATTTATTTATTTATTTCACATTTTCTTATACTGTCCCTTTAGTAAAACAGCTTGTATACAGAAAACTTACTTTGGCTTTCTCAGAGCTTCTCTTTCCTCCGAAGCCTCCAGCACCGACAACAAACACCGAAAACTGGTTGTAGCACACCAGCTCGTTGCCACTGTAGGTATTCACTGCAGGAAGCACAATTTCTTGCAGTTAATGACAAATATCAGAGCCAGAGAGAGCATTCATGTCCTTTTACTTAAGGGAAAGCAAATCCACAATGATCTTCTACTTCTACACTTTATGTTAAAGCCCTACATGCAAAATCTTACTTCTGCAATGAATTGCACACAAAAAAATAAAATACAACCTTTTATTATTTCATAACTCAGTAGTTTCAGTCTTTTCCTTTGCATACAAACACACACACACACACACACCTTAAGATTCTCCAAATCTATAAACTATATTGCATACCGTAGATACCTTACAATTAGAAATATTGTTCTTCTTAACTATTTTCGCAGTCTCTCACAGCAGAGAACCACTCCCAGCCCCTACTGTAAACGTACTGTGCTGGAAATGATTACATATAGGTCATATAATAGTATCACAAGGTGCTGCACATCCAAGAGCTGAATCTCCAGCTCCACCACATGCCTAAGAATGTGGAGGTCATGAAATTATTGACATGTTCAAGAAATCAGTTTTAGATGATGTGAGCTTTGCTGCATTATCCTGCTGGAAGCAGACATCAGGAGATGACGACACTCTGGTTATAAAAAGATGGACATGCTCAACAACAATCCTCAGGTAGGCCAAGTCGTTTAAATGTTGCCCAGTTGTTGCCAAGTGTGACAAGAAAACATCCCCACACCATTATACTACCACCAGCCTGAACTGATGATACACCCTAGATTGGATTCATGCTTTTATGTTGTTTACACCAAATTCTGATCCAACAGTCTGAATGTGGCTAAAGAAATCGACACTCAGACCAGGCAACCTTTTGCTGGTCAATTTTGGTGAACCTGTGCAAGCCTCAGATTCCTTCTCTTTGCCAGAGTGGCACTCAACACTCGAGTGTTGTGCATTCAGAGATGCTTTTCTGCATACCTCCGATTTTAACAAATGGTTCCTTGTGTTAACGTTTCTCTTCCATCAGCTTGAAGCGGTCTGGCCATTATCTGACATCAGCAAGACACTTTTGTCCAGATAACGGACACTCCCTGCATAGTTTCTCTTGTGAGATGTGTGGAAAAAAACCCAGCAGATCAATAGATCTGAATGTTCAACTAACGTCCAGCAAAACAGTCCCAGAAGACTTTTTATGTTTTGAAGTGAGATGTCTTTGAGATTCAGAAAGCTAAACTCATCCTTGTGCAGTACACGATTTCTACGCAGTGAGAAACTTATTAAAACATTTAAACAAACATCCCTAGTGTGGCAAAGACACTGAACGACGGTGAATTCAACACACTTACACATATCATTACCTGTAATAATAAACAGACGGGGGTAAAAACAAACCAGCCAGACACAAGCCAGAGCAGGAGGAAGCGCACGAATAACCGCATGGAAGCCGAATGAAGAGGAACAATTAGCAGCTATCAGAAGGAATCAAATCCTCTTCATAGTCGACGCGCTGCCTGATTAATTTAATTAAGTCAATTCAAAACATAACAGGCACAGAGACAAACAAAGCTGTTTGTATGAGACATGACTGTGACAGGCCATCTTACTGAAAGGACTTTATCCTAACAGAAGCTGACTGGTTTTGTGTGCATGAAGACGTTTCTGTGAAGACTCCAGGGAACCTTGTGTCCCATGCTATTTGTTTTAAGTTGGATTAATTATAAATCAGAGTTGCTCTAACATCCTCCATCTCTATGGACTTGTCCAACAAAAATAAGAGCCGCTCTCAGTCCCTTATTTCAGTCCCTGCAGACACAGACTGTAAATTAACTCGTGTTAATTCAGCCTTAGAGGCGACTCTCAGGAAGAAACACATTAAAGTGGTAAAAACAAATGAATATGGAATAAATACTGTAAATGATATCACCTGCTTGGCCTATGTGGCAAAAGAAAAAAAGAAACCTTACCATCCAGGAGGATGACGGCTCCAGATCCTTTATCCAACACGTCTGCTATCGTGGCCTCAGAGGTGAGTTTACCTGAAAATGTATTTTATTTATTTATTTATGTATTTAATCCAAGCCCTGCAAACTATTACCTCTCTAGTTTTAAGTCAAAGTATCTGACATAAGGTCAATTAATACTTTGTAAACATACAAACTCTAAAAGCCTTGAGACAAATCTCTAAACCTCTCTGTAGCATGTGCTGGATCCGCAATTCTCCAATTACAGATTAGTCAGTCAGAAAGTTAATCTGCAGTAGGTTAATTACTAAAGTCAATTTTCAAGCCAAAACACCAAGACTCACAAGGGTGTGCTACTTCTCCTTGTCTTAAATAATGGATAACTAAATAGAGTTTTGGGTGTTACAACACTGATCAAACCAGAAAAAACACCATCTGGTTTCAAATAAGTATTTTTAATGATCACTTTGTACAAAGCAAGGACATGTCGGCTACTGTGAGAAACTCTGAGGCATTCATCTTTAAGAAAAACAAAAGCCGTTCTCTGTAATGGTAACGCATGAGGCAGAGCTGGGCTCCTCACAATCCTATTAGTCCTGTTATAGGACACGTGCAAAATGCATCAATGCTTTTGAGGTAACCTCGGACATATCAGAGTTTAGATTTCTAGACTCATTATAAAAAAAAAAAATGAGACTGAAAATACCCATCCATGTAAATACACCTAAACTTGTCCCTTGCTGTATGTAATGTGTTATCCACTGCAGTGTGATTTAGGCTAAAGTGACACAAAAAGGCTCTAAAAGTGCTTTTAATAAGCAGAAATGTTTAAACGCTAAAAGAAATAAATGTTTGGAGTCAATATTCAATTTAAATCACAACAACGCCAGCTGCTCCCTCATTTTTCACAGTGGCTGGATCCACATGTTTGATTTGGCACCAATTTTATGCTGGATGCTGATGCAACACTCCTATTTATCAGGCTTGAGACTGGCAGTGGGAGTACACTAGCTTCTGAGCCCCCAAGGCTGGCTGAGTTTCCTCCCAGTCTAAAACCAGGGATCTTGCTTGTGAAAAGCAAATGTGTCAACCAGTACACCATGGAGCCACAAGGAAGCGCTCTATAAAATACTTTAGTTATAATCTCAGTAAGTTAATTTTTCCAGTCTTTTATGGGTTCAGTGGGCAGATTGACACGTTTTGTTTTCACGTTTCATGAAGTTTTTAACCAAACTTTGTAGATTCCATGTCTGGACAACCTTGAGCTTTGCTTGTGCGTTTTACATCGAACAAACATTTGCAGGCATGGCCAAAATAACTGAATCTAATAATATCTTGTAATGAGACTGTAACAACTGTAAAAGCTACAGAATGCACACATCTGGCCTACGGCAAAATGCCTCACATGATCAGAAATGCCAAGTACACAACTTTCACGCTCTGTCTCTTATGCGCTTTCAGCTACAAACATGCTCCCAACCCTCGGCAGGTCAAAGCTCCATGCCGCTGCCAGCTTCGAGAGCTGCAAGCCAGCTGCAAGGACAGAGAGCCCGCCATCGCAGCTGTGAGCAAGTCCTGCAAGAAGGCAGCAGCGGCAGCTGCCAGAGTCAGCAGCTGTAAACAAGCTGCTTCATCTCCCAGAATTTCTCCAGCAATTAAAAAAAAAAAACAATTCTTTCTGCAGAATTATCAGAGGGAAAATACCTGAAGTTGGCAGAGGTTTGTAAAGCTCCAAGTACTGCTCCCCATGCAACACCTAGAAAACAAACAAACAAAAAGAAAAATGAATATAGCAGTTGCGACATATAATTATAAGAGGCATAAAGCCTCAGTTACTGTTTTAAGCAAGACTTTGTAAAGTGTTATAACAGGGGTGCTTTTTTCCCCCGCTCTTTAATGCCAGCTTGTGCTTCCTCGTATTTCCTCTCCTCCCAATACTCAGAAACTGTCACTGCCCCGCCCCCTCTCTCTACCATGATCTTTTAAATCCATGAACTTGCCTTGAGGAAACTAGAGAGGAAGCTTCTGGTGGAACTAAGAGCTTTTATAATCAAGTGGCGTGATGCATAAACTCCTCACCTCCGTGTGACAGTTGATTCTTACAGCGCTTACTTTGTAGTGTTTGTGCATATGGATCAACGGATAATAAAACAGAACACAGTCAGACGGCGAGATGCAAACAATGCGCCATCACCCCGGGTGTGACAACACATTTGAATATATGGGATAACTTAACGCTAATGTGTTGAAGCGTCTCACAAAGTTTGTTTTTAAAACATACACACATTTGGCGACAGCTATGTGGTGCGTTATTGTGCAAACAATGCAAAGAAAGAACAAACGCCAGTGATTGGTGCTGCTAATAGGACGAAGATGATAAATCATCAGCTCCATTAACAAAGTTAGGAATCTAAATATATAAAAGGCCAGGTGATTAAGCTGTTTGGCGCATCACAGCTAACTGACATCGCTTAAGACTGATGTTGGGGTGTTAAGCATTTCTCATTCGGCAGCTCCGGCTTATCCGTCCTTGTATCGCTCCCTCACGCTCTTGCTGCAAAGATGCGACAAAGAGATGCAAGCGTAACCGCCGATGGGATGCATTAGCATAATTAAAAGCATCCCGTACGATACGAACATGTACGTACAACAACAACAACAACAACAAAAGTCAAACTCAGCTGCACACAAGGACAAATACAGACACTGCAGACATCAACATGCACGTTTTCTAACCTGGGTAAAATCTATGTTGAGTCCAGGGACTGAGCTCAGACCACCATCCATCATAGCTGCCTGGGAGGGAATGACCCCGAAGGTGGGGAGGCAGCTGAAGTCCGGATGGCCTTCATACAGGAACCTACATTAAAATGCAAGTGTTAGTGCTCAGTGAAACAGCATACCTCTGTAGGAATAGGTTGCTGACAGATAAAAATAACAGCACAGATGGCTGCACAGGCGTTTTAGCGTGGATGGAATCCAGCGCATTCTTCCCCCTCCATGCAGGTCAAGGTAACAGTAATGATTGAAGCCATGATTAGCATTATTTTCTGTCCAATTTCATGTAATTTGCCTTTTTACAACTACTGAGGAAACTACAGTCAATAACACAAACACATGCAGAATCACACCTCAGATGGTCTGGGTCCTTGGTGGACATGCCGACACCCAGCGCATACAGGATACACTGGGTGTGGTTGAAGCTGAAAGTGGTTGGAGGAAGTTTTTGTCCCACTGCTTTAGTCTGAGAAGAGAAAGAAGAGAAAACAGAAAGGGGATTAAAACAAAAAAAGGTGTAATTTAAAGAAAGAAAACAAGTTGCATCACAAAAATCACACCATAATGGTTTAGCCTCACAGCTACTCGGTAAGAAGGATCAAGCAAACATTTAGAGTGAATGCGTCAGTGTCAGGACACCATGTAATGGAACTACAGACACACCAAGAGAAAAGGCATTTCTAAATGGTTACATGTATTTTTTAGGACGCTGAAATGAACACTATCATTTAAGAAAACACTGAGGAGCAGATGAAATGCCGGCTTATGAGAAGATCTGTTGCTTCGCTTCAGGTGCCGGTGATAAATCTTTAAATGCACCCCTCCCTCTTTCAAAAATTTATTCAATCTGACAACAATTAGGCTGCAGACATCCAGTGTAAACAAGTGAGTGCATATCTTCCAAAGTTAGAAGGAAATTTGTTAGAAAGTCTCTTTTTTGTTAATCACCCTCCGCTGTTGTTAAGCAGTGAGTCGCTGTCTAGAGTAACACAAAGAAATTTTACAGTTAATCGTTACTGTGGATCGTTTCCTCTTCGCTCATCTGACTCGATTAGATTTAATCACCCATCACATTACAAGCGCATTAAAGAGTTTATCATCAGGTCTGAAAAAGAGGTGTCCACACCAAAGCCTGACTGCTGTCTTAAAAGATTTTGCTGAACTTATTCTTTAATATACAAGAACCACGTAGAAAACAAAAGTATGCATAAATGCTAATAAAATATTACAAAAGGAGACCGCATCAGAAGATATAAAAAGATTCTCCCCAGATGATCACATATTTGATTTGGCTGTGATCTGTGAGGGAGGTAGTTTGAGGACTCGTGGGACCTCAGAGTTGAAAGGAATCAGCAGTTCAGAAATGTACTCCTGTGTCGCACCAGGCAGAGCTTTGTGAGCGATCAGCACAATCAGTCCAAAACAATCCTGGTCTTGAACGGTGGCCAGCGCAGGGAGGCCAGAAATTGAGCCATGTTAAATTTGTGCTTGCACTTCTCTTAACGAGCAGCCGGAAAATGAACCGAAACTCCTGAACACGCCATCGCAGTAATCGAGTGTTAATGACAAAGTCACAAATGTCTTTTAAAGGCCTCAGCGGTATTGTAAATATTTTAAAGCCCTCGTTAATTCCTGGGTGAGGTTGGTAGGAGGTTGTTACTGGTAGAAGTTTTATGAATATAGCATATCTGAATAATTTTCTGCAGCCTGACTGAAACTCATCATGAAACCACCAAAAGAAGAAATATCTTTTGAAAGGATGGTGCAAAAAATAAAAAAAAAACATTTCAGAATTTTAAGGCCTTGATAAGAATGTCATTTCTCAATCCTAGAAACTGAGGTCTGATTAAATAAATATTTTATTTGTCAGCATAATATTGTCAAATTTAAATATGCTTGAGTGCATCCTATAAACTCGAAACTGCTTAAAAATGTATTTTTAACTGAAGGATAAAACATATTCCAGGAAAAGCATGAAGGTCCTCGGGGTTCTCAGAAGCAGCTTTCTGTGTAATATGAATGTTGTTTATCATTGTACTGAAGCACTAGTACGCGACACATAAGAGCACAAACTGTATTAAGTGTCTGACTCAAACAGAGCAGGAAAGGGGGTGAAACGGTCCCGCCGACTCCTTCATGTTAGCAAGTATTATTAAGACATACAAGAAATCCAGTTAAAGCGCACTATAAATATACATCTCTGGCAACATTACAGTCACAGCAGTACTGCAGTTACTCATTTGTCATGTTTACAGCCACTGTGCTGTAAATAAGACAGCTATTGTTCGAAACAATATTGCTTGGCAGAATGGTGCGATTCACACTCTGCATAATATCACCTCTCAGCTGATCGAAAGACATCATAAAACCTGGCCTCTGGAGAGCCGTTTTTAATTAAAACTGCATTTAAATGCAGATGTGGGGAATTGTGTGTTTTCAGACCAATTCCAGCTTCCCAGTACTTGGGAATATTATTAGTGCCTGCTCTCCTGCATGCACACGGCAAGATTAAAGCTGCAGTTGAGGAGCGGGGATAAAAAGCAGTAGTGGCTTGTGTAGGAGTAAGTCAAGTTCGTCAGTTACTTGAGTGAGATGATATGGGAGAGGGGAAAAAAAAAAAAAAGGTTTAAAGCAAAAGGACAGCTTTGTTATCCGGTCTATCTTCACTCATTTACTGTCTGCTCCACACACTGCAGATCTATGTTTTTGTTTCTCTTCTTTCCATCTATTATTCAGTGTACAAATATGTAACTTCAAATTAAGCTTGCTGATATTTTGCCACTTTTTCCTCATATATTAATTATTGCTTTTCCAATGAAGAGTCAGACTGGTGATAAAATTTTAATTGTTACTCAGTTGATCAAAACACATGATACACAGTACTCTGTTAATTCTGTTTGATAAATCCATAACAACTGTTTCACCTCCACCTGAAACTGATGCACATTTTAAGTCATGATTGAGATTTTTGCATTTGTCCTATTGTTTTTTCAGATATTTTTGTTAGTCATGCAAAACCATGTTGCTAAATATATCAATATAACACTAAAGTTACACGAATAATAAAGCGCACTTTATGGGCATTTTTTATAATACTTGTACTCCTTATATTAAAACTATTGTTGCCAATTTCTGATAAAGTACACCAACCTAAAACTAAAGGAGTACTTGCAGTTGCTTCATTATTCCCCAAGCAGTTATCAGCAGATGGATCCACATATTTGGGTTGGCACAGACTTTTCACTCTTCCTGGCACAATCCTCACATTTATCCCAGATTGGGACCGGCACTAGGAGTTCACTACCTTGTGACAGTTTTTTTTCCCTTCCCTACACTTAGCTTTTTATGTATTAAAGGAGAAGGAGGATAATGTGATCATCCCAGGCACACAACTGCTGTTGTCTCAAGACGAGACGATTTAAAACAAGAGTATGAATGTAACTAAGACTGAATGGCAGCCATGAAATATGAATATATGAAATACCTTGATATCCACCTTGCATGTGGAGAGAGGTCAATACAAT